>NC_060140.1:818831545-819140409 GCF_021461385.2 Schistocerca piceifrons | reverse complement strand
GAGAATGGTCTTCATTGCATCTTTTTCCCTGAATGTGCTTTTTTTTGTGACAATGGTTAGCAAAGATGGCTTTTTCCCTATGGATGAGTAAGTCAAAGCCATCATTAACCTGCTGGCACCCAAGAACTTGAAGAAGGTCCCATCCTTTATGGACAAAATTTCTTGTTATATTTATTTCATTCCCCAAGCCACATACATCTACCATCCTCTTACCCAGCTTTGCCAAAATGGTGTCAAATTCATTTTGTCTGTGAACTGTCTATGGACTTTTCAGTACCTCAAGAAGTGTCTGTGCTCCACTCCCTGTTTGGCTTATTTTACAGTTGGTAAATCATTAACCCTGGCCAACAAAGTGTCACAGTATGGAAATAGTGCAGTTGTGTCGCATTGGAACCCAGATGACACTGAGTAGCTCATTACTTGCATGTTGAAGACACTTTCTGTGGTGCAATGTAACTACTTTCAGTTGGAAAAGGAGGCACTGGTTATCATTTTTGGCATTAAAAAGTTTCCTGGTTTTCTATCTGGAGCAACATTCCTACTCATTACTGAACATGAGCGTCTGGTTTCTGTATTTGGCCTTCACTCTAAGCACCTGAATTGAACTGCCCATTGTTGCAGAGATGAGTCCTCTTCCTTAGTAATTAGTGCTATGACTTGCTTGCTGGTGTACTGCCCAGCATGCTTAAGTGGATGCACAATCACAGTTTCTGGCAGGAGCTGATTCAGAGTCCAGTCAATAGCAGGCTCCCATTTTGGCACTGCACAATATCGTGCAGCAGGCACTGCTAGATTTTCCCTCAGTTTCATGAGAAGTCACTGCTGCCATGGCCACTGACCCTCCTTTTTTGAAAATTGTTTTGGGATGCAGATGGGATACCTTGAGAGCAGTCCTTCTGGAACAGATTTTATGTGGCATACGTTCTGGATCAGTTCTGTGTTGTCCAGAGGATCTTCATGCTTGCCATTTGGGAGCAAAGCCGATGATTGGTTGTCCCTCTGGCTTTGCATTCTAGCATACTTCAGTTGTGGCATATGTCACACTGGGGTATGTGTATGAAGGGTTTGGTCTGGTGTCACATCTAATGACCAGCGATCAAGTGCAACATTGAACATTGTGTGTGGGCTTCCGTGTAAGTTTTCCACTTGGCCAGTTCTGGAGAACCAGTAGGATAGAAAGAATGTCAACTTTGCAGGCCTATTTTTGTGAAGTGTGTGGTTGTAGCTGGTCAGTGCATTGTCAGACTTCCCTTATGTTACTGTACTGACATCCATGATGTTGACAGCAGCTGTCCATGTGTTGTCAATCATTTTTGCTGTGAATGGATCTCCTCAGACCCTCATCTCCAACAACAGTCTGCAGTTCATGTCAGGGGGAGTTTGCAGATTTATGCATTTATTTATTTATTTTATTTATTTATATACTTGTTCCATAGATCTTTACATGTGAGCAAGTCACTCAGATGTGGAACGTGTCAATATACATAATAAAATACATAGAATAAAGACATTGTTATAGTATTAATAACAGTGCACAAAAGTCATACTTTTTAGCTTAAAAACTAGTCAACATAAATGTGAAGATAGCAGTTTCATATTTAGGGCATTATTGCATTTATTTTAACCTTGAACAATAATCAAAACTTCCCACTTTGGGTTTAAAAGTGACCCAAAAATGGAAATGAGAAAAACAGGAATTTTTACATTAGGGCATTATTACATTAGTTTAACAGTAAACAGTGTCAAAAAATTTAAAAACATCTTTCCAATCTGGGTTTTACTTATTTCTGTGAAAGAATTCCTCTAGTGAATAAAGTGAGGTCTCAAGTAAATAATTTTTCAAGCTATGTTTAAATACTGATGTACTACTCCTTATACTTTTGATGCTGTTGGGTAGGGAATTCAAAATTTTCGTTCCAGCACACTTTACCCCTTTCTGAATAAGTGTCAAGTTCTTTAACTCACAGTGGAAATCCTCTTTTCTTCTGGTGTTATGTTCATGATGTAGGCAATTCGTTTCATACAGAGTGGGGTTATTTATTATGAAGCACATCAGTGAATATATGTACTGAGCTGTTGCTGTCAGTATTTCAAGTCGTTTAAAAAGATTTCGACATGAGGTTCGTGGGGTACACCACAAATGATTCTTATTGCTCTTTTTTGTGCTGTGAGGATTTTCTTTGCGGCAGGTGTATTGCCCCAGAAGGTGATGCCATAACACATGACTGAATGAAAATAGCCAAAGTAAGCTGACTTTGAGATGGTAATGTCATTGAAGCGTGACAAAATTCGTAAAGCAAATGTTGCCGACGTCAGCCGTTTTAGTGTTTGTAGAACGTGATGTTCCCAGTTCAGCCTACTGTCCACATATACACCTAGGAATTTTGATAAGTACACTTGCTTTATCATCTGATCATTCTGTGTGATAACTATTTCTTTTGGGTTTTTGTGGGTTGTCTGGAACTGGATAAAATTAGTTTTTTTCAGGTTTATTGAAAGGGAGTTAATACTAAACCAACCCAGAACTTCTTTAAGGATATCATTGACCTCGGATTCTAAGTCAGTAGTTGACACATTATCCACCACAATGCTCGTATCATCAGCGCACATTGTAAATTTACACTGCTTATTGATGGATAAAGGCAGGTCATTAACATATATGAGGAACAGCAAGGGCCCAAGCACTGATCCCTGTGGCACTCCATGCTGCACAATTCCCCGCTCAGAGTCCACTATATATTGTGATACACTATCTGAAACATCTAGAATAATGTTCTGCTTCCTATTTTCGAGGTACGATTTTAACCAGTTCCCTACAGGTCCTGTAATTCCATAATGACAGGCCTTCTTGAAGAGTATCTGGTGATCTACACAGTCGAACACCTTTGATAGGTCGCATAAGACACCAATTGGCAGCCTCTTGCTGTTTATAGACTCTAGAACATAATTTGTGAATGAGAAAATTGCGTTATCTATTGAAACTCCCTTTTGAAAACCAAACTGCTGACTGTTAATGATGTTCAGGTCACCAAGGTGTGCCACAATCCTGTTGTACAGAGCTTTTTCTAGGACTTTTTAAAATGTTGTTAATAGAGAGATAGGGCGATAGTTTGACACATTTGTAGCATCCCCTGCTTTGTACAGGGGCCTGACAACAGAGTATTTCATTCTGTCCGGAAACACTCCTTGTTGCATGGATGTGTTGCAGATGTGAGACAAAACTTCGGCCACTTCACTACAGCAAGTCTTCAACAGCTTGCTTGAAATATCGTCGATACCAGCAGAATGTTTATTTTTCAAAGACTGTATGATTTTTTTGATTTCATTGGCAGTAATGGGAAGCACACTTATTTGACTGAAAGGTTCTGGAAAATTATTTTTCATTATACAGGCAGCTTTATCTACAGAACCATGGCAACCTATCTGCATTTGCAATGGTATGCAGCATCTGACTACCATCACATTTCATCCAGCTTCTAACTCAGAAGTGGACATGCAAATGTTCAAAATTCAAATGAAGAAGTCCATGTCTACTTCATTCTGTGATGGGACACCAGTTAATGGCTGCAGTCCAGTGGAATGCTTGAATGAATGGCAGCCAGGGGTGTTTTGGATTTCTTGCACATTGAGTCACATGCCCCAGACTGTCACGGCCCACCATGTTTTCCTCACAGGGCTGCTGTTTGGACCTAGCCTGGCAGCAGGGGTGGCAGCTGGATGTAGTGGTGAGTCACAAACATCGGCACTTGTTTGTGGTGGATATCGGTTGTGAGCAGCTGAGTTCTCATTCTAGTCAGTTGCATCTGTGACCTGTTTGACCCTTGACACCATTGTCTTCGAGCCAGCCGGGCGACGGGGTTGGTCACAATGTTTTTCCAGTGGGACACTCCTAGTAATGGTAGCATGCTCATTCAGCTGCCACTGCCACCCCCACAGTGCCTTCCGTCAACCTAAGTAGCCCAAGTACCTCTCGTAAGATCTCCCAAAATCTTTATGTGCTGCCTCACCAATATGATAGATGTAATAAGCAGTCACCTTATGAGAATCCAAAATCTCTAATCTGGCAACAGGAGGAGTACTACTATCAGTTCTTACAATGCCAACAGAAAACCACATGTTACCATGACTAAGGTATTATTATTAATAGTACCAAAATTAAAGCAATAGCCAACAAATACCCGAGGTCGTTCAGGGATAGAGGTAGATGCAACCTTTTGCAGTTTATTTTTTGTGACACCCATACCAGTACCACTCTCTGTTTCCATGTTTATAATACTCATGGAAACAGCACGATGATGCACATGTCAATGACGCTGGTAGCATGGCATGTATCAGTAGCTCCATTCAGTGCAGTTGCCTGTGCAGCAACCCCGTCCACACTGGCAGTGAGACCCGTCATCGCACAGCTTACATAGGCAGAAGCAGGGAGTTGGCGGGAATAACTCCCACAACTACCAATGCAGAGACCATGGAATCTGAACCAATGGTCTGCTTCCGTAATTTGCCAGTGGATGAGTCCTGCCCCTACTGATGCTAGTGTACCCAACCATTGTCCCAGTCTCTGCAATCTTCCACCCTTCTGGCAGAGCCAGCCATACTGGCATTGTCTACTTTGGTGGCTGATTTGGCTGATTGCTGCCCTCTCCATTTTTGTGAAAGTGGTGACGGCAGAAGGTAGGCCATTTTTGGCCCATTGTGGCCTTTCCAGTGAGTTAGACATGAAGATGAATGTAGATAAGCTGGCGTGGACATTACAGCAGAATAATGCAGAAGGCTGTCATATTATGTGCAGACCCAGGTGTTTCCACATCTGCATCTACATCTGTATTTTGCAAACCACCATGAGGCAGATGTCAGAGGATACGCCAGATTGTACCAGTTATGGTTTCTTCCTGTTCCATTCGTGTATGGAGCACAGAGAAGCATGATTATTTGAATGCCTCTATGCATGCAGTAATTATTCTAATCTTATCTTCATAATCCCTATGTGAGCAATACATCGGGTTGCAGTATATTCCTAGAGTAATTTATTTAAAGGTGTTTCTTGAAACTTTGTTAATAGACTTTCTTGGGATAGTTTATGTCTATCTTCAAGGGTCTCCCAATTCAGTTCCTTCAGTATCTCTGTGACACTCTCCCATGGATTAAACAAACCTGTGCTGCCCTTCTCCATATATGTTCAGTATCCCCTGTTAGGCCTCTCTGGTTCAGATCCCACACATTTGAGTAATATTCTAGAACTGGTCACGTGAGTGATTTGTAAGCAATCTCCTTTGTAGTTTGATTGGACTTCCCATCTGCTTGGTGACAGCAATAGGCTTGGTCCAGCAGTTCTTTCATGCATGATGTGAACTACCTTGGGGCTGCCCTTCACTGCATTGCAATGCTTTGTTTTCTGTGTGCTTAGTCTGTGTGCTGGTCGTGTTGTGTGTGTATTTTTTTTCCCCCATGTTCATCTGCACATGGTATTCTGTCTCTCTGCTACCCTGTAGATCGACTTGCATGCCAAACTTTGTTTCCCTTTTCCAGGGTTCAGCTCCCCAGCTTTCTAGTTGAGCCAATTCGGCTAGTATAGTTACATTTGCACTGACACTGATGGTTGCATGGCATTATCACACCTATGTGGATACAAAAAGTATAATAATTAAACATAAAATTTAACATAAAAAACCTCGTTTTAAGACTGTGGGAGAGTTGTTGTGTAAGCAGTACCCCCATTCTCAAAACATTCCTCCATAAGCAATTATTTTTTTTACTGGTAATCTCATTGTGTTTAAATTTAATCTCGAATACCAATTACTCAGCGATAATACAGCTCAGGTCCTTCAGTCCATTTCCCAAAATTTAACCACTGTGAAAATCAGTTACTAGTCCAGAGGAAGTAGTGTTACAGTACTGGCTGATTTTATAGCATGTTTATTTGGTTATTGATTAAAAGTACTGAACAAATGTGACACAATGTGTTATAAAACTGGACTCAGTACAACGTGGCTTTTCATGATGTGGAAGCATAACATGGCAGTTTGTACAGTATTCTTGCAGAGGAATACTTCTGCTGGGATGAAGGAACTGCATGAGAAGACGCCTCTCTTGGAAGAATGGGCTCAATCAAAAAAGACAGTGTAGGGTAGTCAAGAAAGTAGTGCAGCCCTTTAAAATGTATTTTAAAAGAAGTTCATATAAGAAACACGGGTACAAATATTCTGCCACTTTAATATCAGTAGAGATAGATGTAATATTAAGAGACTGCCAAGTAAAGAGTAAATAAGAAAAAAACTTGTAGAAAGTAAGTAAGAATGCCACCATGGTCACCAAGCTTCTTGTGGAGAATGCCCATATAATATTATTATCTTTCGATGACTGATCCCTACACTGCTGTCGTTCAGCAGTGGCTTAGTATCATCTGTCAAAATGCAGTAAGAATTGTTGTGCAGATGTTCTTCATTCTCATTTTGCTACTGCTATGGTTTTAGATGATCTTCAGCTGTACTGTTATCTATGTCTAGCAACTCATGTTAACTTCTAAAGATAATGAGAATTAACTGGCAGGACTCTATAATATGCAACTGAGAAAACATTCAAATTGTGCAACCATCATGTGGCAGCAGCAGCGGCAAAAAATTGTTTTATTTTTCTAAGAATGATTGAGCTTTATGGTGCCAAACTCCCTCTCATCCTTTTTCTTTCTTTCTTTTTTTATTTGAGGGAATCATTATACTTGATGAATGGTGAAATGTATATTGTTTGAAGGAAATATACAGTCAAATGAAGTGGTGCAGTCCTTCAAAAAATACTGTATGACTGTGGCTTAGTACCATTGACAACTTTTTGCAGCAATATTTTCTGCAGCTTTGTAGGAGGGTATCAGAAAGGTGGATTCCAATCAGATGTTGCTGTTGACTGCAATGCCTTCCTTTCTCTGGTACCATACATAATGTACAGGAAGGGTTGTCAACACATTTATCAAAAAATAAATAAATTGATAAGTTATGTCAAATAGTGTGTCACCATGCAATTCTTCTGAATGTAATATGCTAAAAGTAGTTGACTTGCAAGTCATTATACTGAGGAGCAAAGAGTTCGAACACTGCATAAAAATGGGCGTAGAGAACCAGTGTGAACGGCTGACAGACTAAGCACACAGGAAACAGAGCACGTCGTGAGGTGAAGGCCAGATCCGAGATAGTTGATGTTCATGAAAGAACTACTGGGCCAAGCGTATTGCCACCGGCAAGTAAACACCTGGGTCAGTGGCTCTACCCATACAATGTTTCACACACATTCTCCCTGACAGTGTTCCGCACTGTTTCATTGTGCTATGCGCACCAACTCACCTGCATCCATTCCGATGTCCATTTGTTGGGGGTATATTAATATTTATATTTTGGCTACTTCCACGCTCTAGTGACATGCATGCACAAATAGATCAATAGGAGGTATATAAAAATTGAAAAAAATGCTAAGTGCTCCTCCTCTGAAGTACATATGATATTACAAAGATTGTATTAAAATGACAGTTAAGCTGCAACCATACTTTATTATGTTTACAGAATAATGACATTATTTAAAAAATTGATTACATTTATTAACCAAGTTTTTTGACTTGTTACCACCAATTGTGGTAGTGTTGTTGCTTCCCGCGCATGGGGTCCCAGGTTTGATTCTGGTGGGGTCAGGGATTTTTCCTGTCTCGAGGTGACTAGGTGTTGTGTCGCCTTCATCTTCATCATTCATCCCCATTACGGTCGGAGGAAGGCAATGCCAAACTAGCTCCATTAGGACCTCGCCTAGTACGGCGGTGCGGGTCTACCGAATTGTCCCCTATGCTCCTCGGAGTATGGGACATCATCATCATCATCACCAACGATTATTTCAAATTGTTCCATTTGAAATCATTGCCCTCTTCCATTTGTCATTTAGTTTGTTATTGGTTGATTTGTAGGCATTATAATGATTATAATTACTGTTTTTATTTGTAGTTTTAGTAATTACTTGTTCTCTATATCAGCTCTTATTTCCCCAATTCTTTCTTTTCTTGTGAATTTAATGAATTATGTGATTGCATGAATCATTAATTTATTTGTTACTTCTAATTAACGTAATTTGACAGAGGAAACACCATTTGGAGGACAAAGAGGAACTGCAGACAAAACTAATGAAAGACAGTGAGATTCGCAAGAAGAAACTCCATAAGTGGGATGAAAAACGCAAACAGAAGCTTAAGCCAGAATTGGTAAGAAAAATGAAACTGATCACTTCATATTAGTTTTAAGAGATTCATTATAGGTGCACTAAACTTATACTTCGATTGTTAGAGAAATGTTACATAGATTCACATTTTGTGTATAATGGTTAAAAGTAATCTCTTGGTTCTCATATTACTCTATACTGCTTAAAGTTTTTCTGTGGTTTGTGATCTGTAAAATCATTTGCAAATCTACTGTTCATGAATTGTGGACTCAATGTATCTGAATTTGGCTCCCTTCTTTAAGGTAGTAACTTTCTTCATACATTGTAAAAAAAGAAACAGAATAACTTCATTAATTTTTGATGCTCTATTTGTCTCTCATGTTGTTGTGGACTTGTCATAGCCTCTTTCATCAACAAACTATTTGTGGCAATGTAATCATTTTATATTGCCTGTAAATCTGGGTGAACGGAGCAGAACTGATTACAACAATGTACTTTGTTATTATGTAATACTAATGTAGCTTGATGCATTAATACTGATCTAGTTAACCTACTTACACTTCAAAGGCCACTTCTAAGCAGTTGCAATAATCCTCAGTATATTGCAAGTCAATTTTGGAACACTGTTGACAATGTCTGTCTGTTGTCAGTAGTGCAGGATCAGTAATAAAGAATCATAATTTTTTTATTCAGCATTGATCATTTTACAATGAAATAGGCTTCATCATTATAGTAAAATACATGGTGCAGTAATACGTACGGGTACATAATAATAAAATAAACTAATGTCAGTTAACTATTGTATACATATATAGCACAGCAATAATAAAATATACTAGGCCTACTGCCTTTGATAAACACAATTCACTGCATTCCAATATCTGCTAGCAAATGTGAGAGGGGATTTTTCTCAAATTGAAATTGTTTTAACTCCTTTAAGGGCATTACTGCACCTGGATATAGTTGACAACTTGGTGTTCATCAAATTAGTAGGATATTGAATGAAATTTTCACTGTGCAGATTTTCACTGTGCAGCAGAGTGCGCACTGATATGAAACTTCTTTGCAGGTTAAAACTGTGTGCCAGACTGAAACAAGGTACTGGCAGAAGTAAAGCTGTGAAGATGGGTCATGAGTCATGTTTGGGTGGCTCAGTTGGTAAAGCACTTGCCCACGAAAGGCTAAGGTCCCAAGTTTAATTCTTGGTCTGGTTTTGATCTGCCAGGAAGTTAAGTAGGACCTTCTTTACATCTGTCCACCCCAACTCTTTATGTGGAGACCTTGTTCCTGAAAGGAAGTCACTTGGCTACAGCTAGTAAAAATAAAGAGTAGAAGCAGGAGAAATATGATAGTTATTTTCTGATACCAATTTGGATCAGTAAAACTTCCAGGTATTTACATTGACTTCAAACTCCACTGGGAGGGACATATCACGTATATGACAAAATATATCTCAGATGTCATGCCTCATTTCGAAACTTACGGATTTAGTGAGCTTGTATCACCTTAGGGTGACACACTTTGGACTGTTCCAGTCACATACGCCATATGGTCTGATTGTATGGGGAAACTCCCCTAACATCAAGAATACTTTAAAAATACAGAAAAGAAGTCCTATGTATAATGTGTAAAACAGGTCGTAACACTATCATCCTCTTTTTTCCAGTCTCAGAATAGTCACAATTATAAATATATACATATATGTGTCTGATTAACTTCTCATGGTTGGGATTCACAGTCATATAATATTTCTTAAAAGACATCATAATTGCCATTGACTGTATAAAATATTTATTGTTACTATTGCAATTTTGGCCTTATGGCCATTTTCAAGTAACACTGCAAAGTTACATTCTGTCAGAATATAAAACTATGTGACATGAGTACATGTTGTTGTCAAAAGGCTGCATTTTGATGACGACATGTACTCATGTCAGATAGTTTTATATTCTGACAGAATGTAACTTTGCAGTGTTACTTGAAAATGGCCATAAGGCCGAAATTGCAATAGTAATAATAAATGTTTTATACAGTCAACAGCGACTATGATGTCTTTTAAGAAATATATATGTCTGATTAAAAATAATTCAGAATTTGTTGCTGGGAAGGGGGGGGGGGGGGAGGGACTCATGAATACAATACCAGAGCTAAGGCTAATTTAGATATACCAAGGCACAGGTTAACAAGAACAAAGCAAACCCACTCAAAATTTTCAATAAATTACCAATCTATGTTTGGTCTACAGATCTAAATTTTTTTTTGAAATTAAGTGGCACAGCTGGCTATCAGATCACCCATTATACCATATTAATGAATTCTTCTATGATGGACCGTAACAATTTGCCTTCTGTCAAAGTCATTTATGTAAGTGGATTTCCTTACTTGCAGTCCGTATCATTGCTAGAATGATCCACCATTTGACTCTGCTCCACTTATGTATTTTCCTTACATAATATACCTGCAATGCTATCAAGTGGCATTCGGTATTGCAGTGGGCAATGGTCATAATGATCTGTCTCATCAGTGTACGTATTGACACGTAAGTGAAAGAATCCCTGGGTCCTTCAGCAGGCTACTACAAGATGTTCAGTTTTCTACTTTACACCATATTATTATTGTACACTTCTACAGAATATTTACATGCTTTACCTTAGCTGTATTGCACTGGAAGACTATGCCATAGGAAAGCATTAAGTGCAAATACGTAAAGTGTTCTGGAAATCCCACGCACAGGTGAACACAGGAATAAGTTTTTTGTAACTGACAAAGGAACTTCTTATAATTGTTTTATAAGGACCTAATTTTACATATTGAAGTATGTAATTGATTCTGATCAAAGGATTCTTGACTACATTGTATGCAATGTGCAATGTTAAAATGTCAGTAAATGTTCTTAATCTGATTCTGAATATGGCAGAAAGTGTGTGTCCATGCAGTTTTAAAGTGGGCTGTTCCCTTCTATTTTGTCTCTCTCTCTCTGTCTATGTTTGTGTGTGTGTGTGTGTGTGTGTGTGTGTGTGTGTGTGTGTGTATGTGTGTGTGTGTACTGGTATGGTGTAGCAATTGTACTATCTGCGACTTTTCATTTATATTGTATACACTGATGAGCCAAAACATTATGACCACATGCTTAATAGCTTGTTTGTCTGCCTTTGGAATGAAATACTTCACTGACTGTTCATATCAGGAATTCAACAGTTTGTTGGTAGGTTTGCAGAGGTATGTGGCATTAGATGTCTATGCACAGGTCATGTAATTCATGTAAATAATGGGCTGCTGATATGTGTACATTGGTGATGGTACCTGATAGTGACCCAGATGGGTTCTATAGGCCTTACATCAGATGAATTTGGTTGCTGAGACATCAATGTGAGTTCACTATAATCCTCCTCGAATCACTGTAGTGTGGTTGTGGCTCCAAGTCATGGATAGTTATACTGCTGAAAGATGACATCACCGTCAGGAAAGACATCAAGCAAAGGGATGCAGGTGGTTCGCAGCTGTCAGCATGTCTTCGATTACTACAAAATGCCCCACATAATCGCAGGAGAATATCTCCCATAACATAATACTGTGCCCATCAGCCCATGTCTGTGGTGCACTGCATGTTTTGAGCCACTGTTCACCTCAGTAATGGCGTTTGGGAGACGGCCATTGAGCTTGTGTAGGAAAAATGTGATTCACCTGAAGAACCAACATGTTTCCGTTGATTGATGGTTGAATCTCAATGGTCCCAAGCCCACTGTAGCCATAATTGATGATGTCATGGGGTCAACATGTGAACACGTAGGGATGGTCTGCTGTGGAGCTCCCTGTTCGACAATGTGTGGTGCATGGTGTGCTCCGAAACACTTGTGCATGCACCAGCATTGTGGTCTTTCAGCAGAGATGCCACAGATCACCATCTATCTTACTTTACTTAGCAGACAAGCCTCCAAACCCCATATTCAGTGAAGAGTCATGGATGTCCAGCCATTTAGTGCCTAGTGGTAGTGTCACTGTTCTTTACGTCTCTCCATAGACAGTCATGACAGTAGCACATGAATATTCAAATGTTTTCGAGATACTCATTCACAGACTCTGCGTAATAATAATCAGCCCTTTGTCAAAGTTGCCTGTCTCAATGGATTTCCCCATCTGCAGCCCATATTTTCACTAGGGTGATACCTGTCTATGTCTGCTCCACTTACATACTTTTGTTAACATGTCACATGCCCATAGTGCCACGAGGCAGCATCCAGACATTGTTGTAGACAGTGGTCATAATGTTTTGGCTTATTAGTGTAAGGCAATAGAAGATCACCTACTAACTAATTATTGAAACTGGAACAAGCATAGAAGGGCCTGCAGAAATATGGAAGGTGGCTGATGTTCTAATTCGGCAGTTTATTCCAAAAGCACACAAAATTCAATGGTAAGGAAGAAAATTCAGTAAACAGACCTAGATATTGGTGACTCATTGAGTCAAGGAATATGTGTATGTGTATGCGAAGAGTTAAAAGTAATGTAGATATGTTTTAAAACTAAAATGTTGTGTGAATACCAAACATATGTGCTAAGAATTACATTTAGTCTGAATAAGTAATTATCAATAAATACATAAATTACAGGTTGATGGAACTGAGAGCAGACGGTCTTCTCATTTAGCTCAGAGGGCACTAGAAATGAGACTAGAACTGGAAGATGATGTAAAAAAAGCAAATCAGCTTATCCTCAGCACCAAATGCCATGCCATTCGGGATGCTCAAGTGCTGGAGAAGACGCTTATGCGGCAAGTTAACATTTTCTTGACAATACCTAAATGAGAGCATAAGCTAAGGATTTAGATACTTGAGTGTTACTTCAAGAATTACTTTTTCTGAGATTAACATTTCTATATGAGCATGACTAACTAGTCATACATCGTTTTACTTTTCTACAAGTTTTGCTTTTATCTCTCATTACTTTGATCTTCAGGTGTACGTGCTAGTGTAATTTTTATACTGTGAGACCATATTGTTTTGTGGAATGATTTTGAGCATGGTGCAAAGAGTCTAAACAACATATTCATGTGGGAAAAGGAGCAATAAGAAGACAGAGCAAAAAGAAAATAGCTGAACACTACAATGAGGACTTTTCAGAAATCCCTGAATTCAATCATTTGATGTTCATAGTGAATAATTTCTGACTACATTATGTGGAGTATTGCATTGTTTGTTCATTATTCTTCTGTTTCATGATTTACAATGACTGAATGATCATACAGACTGCATCTGGAAAGCCATCCAGCAGTTTGGTGTGCTGATCCTTCAAATTCTGTGCATTTCTATGTGGCAGTTTGCATTCCAGGTATAAGGACCTGATGTTAGCTATACTATCATTTAGTAATTCACTCATCATGTACCGTGGATCTTAATGAGCAACTGATTAATTTGATATGGTCAGTGGTCAGATCTCATATACTAGTATATTTATCTTTCTTTAGTAAACATTAAAATGTATAATAGTTATGCACCTATTATTGATATTACTCTATCTTGTACACTGTTCCCTTCTGTCATTAATATTCATTCAAATTTGATTACTCTCAGGAACATCAAATGAGTCAGCCATCAGAAAATGAACCAGACATTCATACATTAGTAATATTCAGTAATGTATTCATTTCTCGGATGTCTCTTCATCATCACCACTGTCTTCTGCTTATAATAATTTACAACTACAGATTATTGCCTGCTGCTGCTACTACTACTACTACTACTGCTACTCTTAGTTATGGTAGTATTATTGCTATTAATATTTGTAGCCTGCCAACTTTACACTCAGCGCATTAATTCACAAAAGCTCCCTTGTATAATTTTCTATATAATATTTTTTTTTCAGGAGTGTTACGCCAACAAGGTACGCAGGAGAGCTGTTGTGAATTTGGGTAGTGGGAGAGAGAGGAATAAGGGGTTGCCATAAAGTTGTAATAATCGTCTCAATCAAAATAAGTTACATAAGTAATTTTTTATGTAAATGCTTTAGGGTTAAAGGATACCACTCAGTGAAAAGCAGAATCATTGAGTTGTTGATAGGCACACACAAAAGAAAGAAAACTTTCCAGCTTTCAGATTTGTCCTTTGATGTATGCCCCCACATGATGCCAACTAGACTGACAGTGCCAATGCTCGTTTGAAATAATGGACTGGACTAGTTGTGGGGTGTGGGGGGGGGGGGGGGGGGGGGAGGGGTAGTGTCAGGTGGGGTGGCTGGAGGAAGAGGGAGGCAGGGTGAGGGACAGCCATGTCATACCCAACTCTGCGGCAAACACTGCACAGCATTTTGTATTGGTATGCCTACCAACCAGCTGTCCATCAGCATGAATGGCCACTGCCAAATTGTTGTCAAGAACAAAGCTGACCACCTGGTGGCACAAAGTGCTCAATCTTAATGGCGAGCCACCTTGATCCTTCCCTCCACCACCAGCTTCTATGATCTACGCAGATGGGAGTTACCCTTACAACCTTACAACATATCTTCCGCTTCTGTAACTGTCCAGGCCTCAATCTTAGGTAACCAGCTCTCCCCCCACCCTCCAGCCAAAAGTTATCCCTCCTATGTGCTGTCACCCCTTCCCAGTTCACATTCCCATGCCACCTTCGGGCTGTGCCATTTCCCACTAGCATCTACAATCATGCCAGAGTGTATACCTGCCAACCCTCCCTCCCACTTTCCTAGCCAGCAAACCATCTGTCTTCCGCTGAGCCGTAACCACCAACCCCAGTCATTTCCCTGCCTCCCTCTCCCTTCTACTGAGCACCATGTAAGGGCGAAGCCATTTGTGTATATATATATATATATATATATATATATATATATATATATATGTGTGTGTGTGTGTGTGTGTGTGTGTGTGTGTGTGTGTGTTTGTTTGTGTATTTTACTCTAGCTCATCAAAGAAATAAACCTGAAAGCTAATAAGTTTTCTTTCTTTTGTGTGTGTGTATTGACAACTGAACATTTCTGCTTTTTGGTGAGTTGTCTCCTTTAATCCCAAAGTATTTATGTTCTACAAGAACTTTCCTACAATAGTAATTAATTTTTTGTTTGTTTGGAGGTACATGTATACAGTACTGCTACACACTGAAATTCCCTCTAGTGGCTAGCGTTGCTACCTCTGGATCATGGGGTCTGGAGTTCGATCTCCGGGTCAGGGATTTTCTCCGCCCAGAGACGGGGTGTTTGTGTTGTCCTCGTCATCTCATCATCATTTGGGAAGTAGTGAGATTGTAACTGGGAAGATTGAGAACTTATATGGGCACTGATGACCACAATGTTGGGCACCTACTAACCAACATCGTCATCATCATCTGAAATTTCCACACCACATTATTGTAGTGTGCCACTAGTCGAGCCAAAATGAAATGATGCAGCTCATTGGTAAAATGGAATATCATGCGGTTATTTATTTTCTACTTTTGAAGGAGATCAACAATCTGTACTGAGTTTGTGGAAGTGCACAGCAACAGTGTGCTAACATGTGACACAGTAGTTAAGTGATGCATATTCTTCCAGTGTGGTCAAACATGTGGAATGACAAAGAATGAAGTCAAAGATATTTCTCTCTGCAGAACCAGGAATGCAAGAGAAGTGGGTACCCTGTTATTTAAAGACCGGTGTGTGACAATGGAGGAGATAATACAAAAAATGAAAAATCAGTCACGAATCAGTTTTCATCTTGTGTGGTATTTTGATCATGACAGAGGCCACTGGCCGGATTCTGCGACTGCTGAAACCCATTGAAAAAGTCCACAAAGTGAGGCAGCAGCAGAAATGTTGCAACTGTGTAAGACCAATCCAGGGGACTTCCATAGCCACTAATCGCTGTGGATGTGTTGGGTGCATCACTATGATCCAGAGACAAAGGAGCAAATCAGTAGTTGATGCACCACCACTGAAAAAGGCGAAGATCTGACCTTCACTGGGCAATGTTATGCTGAGTGGTTTGTGGGACTGTCATTGTGTGATCTTAACAGGTAATGATGATACTGGGCAAACAGCGGTAGATCCTTAATACTGAACCTCCTGGCAAGTTTATGGGAGGCTGTCAAAACAAGCATCAGAGGAAGTTCTCCAAGGCATGTTTTTTCTGCACAACACTCCCCTAGTTCACTCAACACAGGACACAGTCACACATGCTGCCTCTTTGTGCTTCCAAACTTACCTCACTCCCTTTATTCTCCTGACATACCACCCAGTGACTTCTTCCTCTTTCCTGATATGAGGAAACCATTGAGTGGCTGGCATTTCCGGAATGGCAGTGGGGTGATTTTGAGTCCCAGCCTGACACACACACACACACACACACACACACACACACACACACACACACACACAGTTTCAATTTGCCAGGAAGCTTAGAAACAGAATCCACTCTGTTTTACAATAAAAGATTCTAAAAAGATTCATTCTGAATGGAAACTCTTGGTTTTCTGTCACTCTCTCTCTCTCTCTCTCTCTTTTCCCAGTAAGGTCACTCTTTTGCACACAGTCCATACTTTCTCCATAGCTTGTTGAATCTGTATACAACTAGAAATACATTCCTAGCTGTTCATTTTTGGCCCTCTTTCTTGACCTGTTGAAATACTGAAGACAAGTTTTGGTGTGGCAGATACTAAGCGTATGTGAATTTTGGATGCTGGATTTTCAATTCTAGGTTCCAGAGGTGTGGCAGCTTCCAACCATCAACCAGCCTCTTGGAGGATACAGACAGCCACAGACTGAACACCATTAGTATACTGAATTTGCTAGTAGATATTGCTGACATTGTGTGTTATTGTTCTCCAAACCCAAAATGTGTGTGTGTCATGAGGATGACTATGATGAATGTTTGTACTGTGTAGTATTATTTGTCTTTTCTTGTTATGTATAAGTATGGAATGAAACTGAGGAACAAAGTGCAACCTGTTGCCAGCTTAAAGCACACTTTTCGAGAATAGCACTGGCAGGGCCACTAAGCTTTAAGTCCCCATCTAATGTACAGATCACCATCAGTAGTTTAAATACCTTCCTCACATGATGAACTCCAGAATGGTAAAGAATTTAACACAGGACATTCTACATACATACTGCGCAAACTACTGTGAAGTGCACAGCAGTTGGTACATTATTTGGTGATCAGGAGCTGTGCAGCACCACTGCTCCTCAACTTCCCAATCACATTTCGATGATGTAAGTATCTTCCACTTCCAGGGTTTCCTGGTCTCAGTTTCAAATCAGTGCACTCACCATTGGAGAACAGAAATTCATTCTGGAAACAATTCCCTAAGTAATTCCTCTACAATTGCACTATGCTGTAGTCTGAGAAGGTGGGCAGAACATCTGAGAAGTTTGGAAAGTAGGAGAGAGATGCTAGTGGAAGTAAACGTGTGAGGATGGGTTGTGTGTCATGCCTGGATAACTCAGTGTATAGAGCATTTGCTCACAAAAGGCAGAGGTACTCAGTTCATTTTGTGATCTGGCACATTGTTATAATCTGCCAGGAAGTTTTAAGATTTCTGTTGACTACCTTTAGGTTGAATACTGCCACATCAGATGTTTAATAACCCCAACAATGCAGGCAGATGTATTGAAGTATACTGGTTAATTTTTCGTCACGCCCCTATTTTGTCACAAGGTTTATACATTATGTGTGCCCAGAGCAGTCGCAATTTTTAATTGTCAATGTAATCTGTACTTTTTTGTGTAAATTAGTTCCACTATTGAAGATGGTGGTTTGATGAACCCCCTGTCATGCAATTAAGTTTGATTTGAGAGTATGCATGTCGTTTAGGTTATGACACTTTTTGTTTCTTCCAATATTGGTTTTGAGCTGTGGGAACTAATCCTGTAAAGAACCTTGTAGTAGATGTGAGAATGGAGAGAGAACAAATATGAGGAAATGTGAGCAGCTTTTATACATATTGCTTGGTAGCATGGTGATGCTGGTAGCTCTGTAAGTGTTTAACTTTGCAGTGCACATCACAGCTATTGAGTGAGGGAAAATAAGGGGAACAGAAGAAGAAGGCAGGAATGCATGGTCCAGTGGAGTAACAAAACAGAGAATAGATGGATTTTTAACAACACAGGCTATTTATGAAGATAGAAAAACCGACATATATATTATTAGACAAAAACATAAAGAGAAATATATGATCTGTACACAGTTGAGATGCAATTTGCATGGCAAAGGTCTCAGTTCATTAATTTGAGTACAGAAACAAACATATGTTAAGTTCATAAGGCGGAGCCTCCACTAAAATTTACACAAGTTTGAAAGTTCAAGGGAAACACTATGTGCCTGTCCCTAGCAGAGGCCACAGGAAATGGTGAGTAAAACTAAAAAAAGACATAATGGCTAGGCACCATCACGAGTGCGGGAAGAGAATTCAACAGGTCTGTCCTTGTGGATGCATGGCACAGGCACAGCGTGTTTATCTGTGCCACTGCACATGGAATTAAGGCCCTCCAGAGGCTCTCCAAAGCAAGTTGGAAAAGCTAAAACTGCTGAATTGCAACTGTTTCTGCTCAGACAGCAATGGCACTCGCAAACTGTCTGCCCTAAGCAACACACAAGGCTTACTCACCAGATTTGTCCTCAAATAGTCATTATGTGGTGGCTCTTGGGCCTTCATTGAAAGCTCTGGTTTACAGACAAAAGCACTGGTTCACAAATAAAAGCACTGGTTCACAAATGAAAGGTCAGGTACGCAAATGAAAGGAGGACCATTTGCATAGATGCTACATCAGTAATTCAGTTCTAGCACATGCTGAAGAATGCCTGCCTTGCACATGGATGGGAATGGTGGGCAGAAGCCCCAGTTTGGTAGCTTGCAGTAGTGGGGAGAAGGACATTTCTGTTGGTAGATGTTCACTTGGCATGAGCGCAACTGCAAGCGGGGAGTCATCTGCTAGAGAAGACTGTGGGACTCACAGAATTTTATAATTTAGGGAGGCATCACACAGTTCCCACTCCCCCCCCCCCCCCCCCCCCCCGCCCCACTCCACTGCCCCCTACCCCATCTTGGTGAGAGGACGACATCAGCGTAACAACGTCAGATGCAGCTCCAGGTTATCAAACGCTAGTGTGGATGTTGTGGCGATGAGTGTTGTTGATGATGGCATGGGTGGGTGTCGGGTGAGGTTTGCAGTACCTGACAGCCCGATGTTAACAGCTGGCGTGTTGACAATGGGGTTTGGTAGTGCAGAGTGCAGTAGGAGAAAACAACTGGCCACCACTGGGAGTTGGGGTGGTGTAATGGTTATAGCGGTGATGTGCTGTGCATGGTGGCGGGCCGTAGTCCGGAACACATGATGGTTGACTGGCACGGTGGTGCGCTGGACCACATGGTCAAAGCTGCACTTGTTGAGATGCGACATGGGGCTGCAATTCAGGAAAGAAGCTGCTGCATGGCACAGAGGCAGGTGTGGAGGAGGCATTGGGCAGTATGACGAACTACAATGTGCCGCAGTCTCACTTAGTGCGAAGTGGGGCATGGGTATTTGGGCAGGTCAGTCTCAAATGGTTCAAATGGCTCTAAGCACTATGGGACTTAACATCTGAGGTCATCAGTCCCTGAGACTTAGAACTACTTAAACCTAACTAACCTAAGGACATCACACACATCCATGCCCGAGGCAGGATTCGAAGCTGTGACTGTAGCAGCTGTGTTGTTCCGGACTGAAGCACCTAGAACCAATCGGTCACAGCGGCTGACCCAGGTGGGGCATGTATGGCTAAGCACTACATGGCCAGCATGTATGGTTTAGTGGTTACTGGAGTATGCAGGTGCCAGAAATTCCTGCTGCTCCTGTTTCTGCCATCTGCCAGATCCCCTAGTGAGAGGCTGACGTGGCAGTGGGGTATGGTGTTGACTCTGAGGTGCTGGTGTGTTTGGAGTCGTGGCAAGGGCTGCAGGGCTGTTGAAGGTGCAGTGTCTGTGAATCCATTGGGTGGCGGCAGTGAGGTGTTGGGCTCAGTGTCAGGCGCCGCCTGCTCAGTGTCAGGCTCCATGTGCTTGAAAAGTGGCAGTGGGAGGGAAAGTGTAGGGGAGTGAGGTGGCTTGATCTGGATCCCAGGTGCTGGTTGGTGGTTCGGCGGCACTGGTGGAGATTGTGTCAAGAGTGGTGCTGGTGGTGTTGGGTGTGGCACTGATGTTAGCATCAACAGTGACATCATCGGCATTGGAAGTGGGCAGGGAGACCTCAACTGTTGGCAGTGTATGGGCAGTGCAGAGGATGAGCACCTAAGCTGACTTTAAACTGTGAATGGACACAACTGATGGGACATCATGGAGATGCATGGTAAATGTTTTGTCATTTTGTTGTAAAATGATGTGAATACTTGAGTATTGTGGGCAAAGCGGGGACTGGCTGGCATTGATGCATAGTATCACATGAGTGCATGGTGCAAGGTTCCGTTTTCCAGTGAACCAATGAAAAGGTGAGGGAACAAATTTTTGGTAACACTAACTATTTATTGAAATAGACAAACTAATATATATTATTTAACAAAAACATGAAGTGGAAGATATAACGTGTACACAGTTACTGTGCAATTTGCGCAGCAAAGGTTCTCGGTTCATCAGTACCGGAGAAACAAACACATGTTAAATTCATAGGTGGGGCCTTCACTAAGATGTGCGGAAGTTTGCAAGTTCAATGTAAACACTAAAAATTCATCCCTAGCAGAGGCCATAGGAAATGTAACAGTAAAAGGGACACAGTGTGTAGGTACTGTCATGCATGAAGGAATATCCAAAACTGCATGAGAATTGTATGGGATGGTCCACATGGACTTTCAGCGCTGGCACAAAGTAGTACAGTGTACAGGGCATTTACCTGCATCACTGCACATGGGATTAATGGCCTCCAAAAAGTGGAAGGTAGCTCTCTAAAGTGACTTGGGAAAGCTGAAGGAGATGTAGCATGTGAGCCATAAACTGCAGATTTCAACTGGTCCTGCTGGGAAAGCTAAGGCACTCACAAGCTATCTGCCCTAAGCAATGCACAAGGCTGACTCACCAGATTTGTCACTGAACAATCATCATGTGGCAGTCCTTGGGACCTCATTGCTCCACAAACAAAAGCTCTTGTTCAAAAATGAAAATTCAAATTCACAAATGAAAGATCTGGTTCACAAATGAAAGGAGAAGCATGTGTACGGATGCTGCACCAAGGATTCGTTACCAACAAACACTGAAGAATGCCTACCTTGCACGCAGACAGGAATTCTGGGCAGAAGCCATGTTAGGCAGATTGTGATAGTGGGAGGGGGGAAGCCATTTCTGTTGGTATGTGTCCACTATGACATGGGTGCTTTGGAGAGTGTCTAGATGCAACTGCAAGGGTAGAGTTGCCTGCTACAGCAGACTTTGGGACTCGTGAAGTTTTAGACTTTAGGGAGCCACCATAGTAGTTTTATTATAGAAGCCCAATTGGAACTCAACAGGCATCTGTGAGCTCCAGCTGAACTTCGAATCCTATAAAATAAAGAATTTTTTTTCTTTTCCTGGTTTGAGCCATTTATATTATGCACCATACCCACAGTACAGTTATAAAGCAACTATGTTTGAATCGCTCCATGCAGAAGGGGCCTCAGTCCATTGTACCTAATTTCGAGGAAAAAAAAAATCTAGACACTAGAGTTTGAGGTCAAAGCTAAGAGAAAAAATATATGTTGTTTATCGACCGAATATAAAGGTCCTTTACAGAGTTCCTTCAATGCTGGATTATTCAGTAACCAGTAATCTATCCCCAGTGCTTCAAAGAATGTAATCCCCATGTGTAAAACAGCTTCAAACACCTGAGTACTTTTCAAATGAGTTCTCATGTTAAATATTTAATATTAAGCAAGTATGTCCTTTATGCTTAAAGATGAAAAACCCTAATTATGTTGGTTTCATTAGTTTTGGATTGTTCACCCGGAGACTAATGAAAAAATAAAACACACTGGATGAGTATAGTTAGGGTAATTTGCAATCTGTTTTAACAAAAAGTAGTTTTTCACCCATTTCAATGTTTGTGACATCAAATCTCCTGAACTGTGAGTAATATAATGATATAATTTTGCATCTTCATTTAGTGGTATTTGTGGATACTGTCTGAAAAATGAGTTATGATTAGAGTCAGCAGTAAAGCTGTAATAAATTAAAACACCATGCCTGATGTTTTACTTTACTGCATGAAAACTGAAAATGTGCGGGGCATCAGTGAGAAAAATTTTCAGAAAGGTTTGAAATTATGTGTAAAGTTCATTGGAAGCAGGTAAGTGCTCTCATTCTCAAATACTTCATGAATACAGTCAGGGTAATTTGTGTGATGTGATTTATGCTCCTTCAAGACATATACACAGTTTCAGAGTTCAATACTTGTATTATTTCGTTAAACTTTAAATATAAGATTATACCTCTTGATGAGTAGATTATGGCAACATTTTAAATTTCTAATAATTATACGAAATACCAAACATCAAATATTTGTTATCCCTGAATGCTGTTAGATAGGCAACCTGCAAATGGGACCAGTGTCCATCGCAGCTATTTAGTAACACAGATGACAGTAGTGTTCTCAATGTACTGTGCCATTTAATATATTTAATATGCCACATATCTAAGTAGGTCATTGTCAGAGACAGGAAAAGAACAATGACAGAACCTTGTAAAATGCCATGTGCAGTTATAAAGCAACTACATTTGAATCGCTCCATGCAGAAGGGGCCTCAGTCCATTGTACCTAATTTCGAGGAAATATATATATATATATATATATATATACACTAGAGTTTGAGGTCAAAGCTAAGAGAAAAAATATATGTTGTTTATTGACCAAATATCAAGGTCCTTTACAGAGTTTACAGGCGTTTAAAGTGTTTTAATTTAGGAAAAAAGTTTTTTGGTGATGGATTTAAGTCCTTTCTGCATGGACCAAAATAGCTTTTAGAAGTTTCTTGAGGAAAATATAATGATTCATTTATTGCTTTGAGGATATGCTTATAGTTTAGGAATGTGAAATGATCATGAGCATTAGATAAAGCAAAACAACTGGTTTTCAATCAATATTTATTAAGAAAATAACTGAGACGAAAAACAATTCAATACATCATTTTGAGTTTCTTTAGTCATCTTGCTCTTAACTTTTAACAATGTCATTTGTGGGCCAGTGTGTCAGTTCGTGGTGGAATTCTTCATGTTCATTCGGCATATAAGGTAGTAATCTAGCAATGTCCTTAATTTTTGCTGCTTTTATTTGAACTTTCCCCATGGGATATGCACAGTTGGGTGGAAAAGTAGAATGTGACATATGGCCAGGTTGAGACAGATGGAATGTGTGTTTCACAATACCATCAACACACTGGGATGTTATTGTACATCCACAGAGTTGGCTACTGTATGAAAAGTGCATCAATGTACTGATTCTGAAATGTACTTTCTGGTCTCATGATACTGACTTCAGTATAGTTTCTTCTGATATGCAGTTTCTTTTATAAAGAATTGGCCACTAGTTCTTGAAATCCAAGATATCCTCTGTTTTAACTTAACATACTCCAAATTTCACAGATGTGCTAATTTCTATGATCAGTTTGGTTATTTCATGCACGTAATATAGTCGATCATGCCTTCTAAGGGTGCGTTTGATTGTAGCAAAATCCCTGTCACAGGGCAGAAAAGAATGATCTCTGACTGGAAAGAATTGCTCGATTTGTTTAAATCGGTCAGTGTCTGTTAAAAATAGAAGCAGCCTTACTAAAGTATGGTTCTTATTCTGCCATGCACAGTTACTGGAATACAAATGTAGTTATGTAATTTCAGCAGGAATGTCCTGCAGAATTATACAAGAAAGACCTCATTACATCCTTTTCTGGCAATTCCCTCATGATAAATGTATATTTTAGCTTTATTTTTCTCGATATCATGAATGCAAAACACATGCACAGGTAAAAAGTTCCCTGGACAGGGATCCCTGGTAACTGAATGTTCTGCATAAAATCTATTGCCAGAGATAGTACATGGTGTTTATCTTTCATTTCAGTTTCCACTTCAAGTTTATTATAGAATTTTTTAGCCCGTCTCTTGTGCACCATCAACTCAGCCACTGCACACCGTTTTGTCGCATCATTAATATGGGAATTTCGAATCTTAACTCATAATTCTTCACACAAGCAGCATGCATCTACCTGAGGTTGTCCAAATGACAGGGAGTAGTTTTCATTGAAAAACAAAGCAAATGCCTGAGTATGTTTCTCCTTGAACATTTTATATACCAACTTAATATTGAGTCTTGCATCTAAATACTTAGTTGTTCTCCCACTGTAGTGGCATTCTCTTACTGGATAGCTATTAATGTGTTCTCTCATGAGTTATCTAACTTTGGCTGACAAAGCGTTTACACTGGGAGTTTTCCCTCTTTTATCATGTGGTCTCTGATCTGATATAGACAGCTTTCTCAGTCGTTTCACTCTCTTGTCAGTTAAAGCTAGAAGAGCCAGAAATGCTTTGTAACATACCTTCCTTTTGGTGTTACCCACAATTACATACTTTGTCGACTTGTCAAACTGAATCGTCTTTTCTAGGTTGACATCATTGGATGTTATGTATGTCTATAAGTGACTGAATATAAACATCTTGTTCATCTTTAGAAGGCAAGTTATGGAGCTGTACTAAAATAGATTCCTTTTCATCTGCACTGATGTCTTGAAAGCACTTGAACCTCTTGCACCTGAAAACATAAAAGAATCCTAAGTTGTTGTTGTGGTCTTCAGTCCTGAGACTGGTTTGATGCAGCTCTCCATGCTACTCTATCCTGTGCAAACTTCTTCATCTCCCAGTACCTACCACAACCTACATCCTTCTGAATCTGCTTAGTGTATTCATCTCTTGGTCACCCTCTATGATTTCTACCCTCCACGCTGCCCTCCAATACTAAACTGATGATCCCTTGATGCCTCAGAACATGTCCTACCAACCGATCCCTTCTTCTAGTCAAATTGTGCCACAAACTTCTCTTCTCCCCAATCCTTTTCAATACTTCCTCATTAGTTATGTGACCTACCCATCTAATCTTCAGCATTCTTCTGTAGCACCACATTTCAAAAGCTTCTATTCTCTTCTTGTCCAAACTATTTATCGTCCATGTTTCACTCCCATACATGGCTACACTCCATACAAATACTTTCAGAAATAACTTCCTGACACTTAAATCTATACTCGATGTTAACAAATTTCTCTTCTTCAGAAATGCTTTCCTTGCCATTGCCAGTCTACATTTTATATCCTCCCTACTTCGACCGTCATCAGTTATTTTGCTCCCCAAATAGCAAACCTCCTTTACTACTTTAAGTGTCTCATTTCCTAATCTAATTCCCTCAGCATCACCCCAGTTAACTCGACTACATTCCATTATCGTCATTTTGCTTTTGTTGATGTTCATCTTATATCCTCCTTTCAAGACACTGTCCATTCCGTTCAACTGCTCTTCCAAGTCCTTTGCTGTCTCTGACATAATTACAACGTCATCGGCGAACCTCAAAGTTTTTATTTCTTCTCCATGGATTTTAATACCTACACCAAATTTTTCTTTTGTTTCCTTCACTGCTTGCTCAATATACAGATTGAATAACAACGGGGAGAGACTACAACCCTGTCTCACTCCCTTCCCAACCACTGCTTCCCTTTCATGTCACTCTACTCTTATAACTGCCATCTGGTTTCTGTACAAATTGTAAATAGCCTTTCGCTCGCTGTATTTTACCCCTGCCACCTTCAGAATTTGAAAGAAAGTATTCCAGTCAACATTGTAAAAGCTTTCTCTAAGTCTACAAATGCTAGAAACGTAGGTTTGCCTTTCCTTAATCTAGCTTCTAAGATAAGTCGTAGGGTCAGTATTGCCTCACGTGTTCCAACATTTTTACGGAATCCAAACTGATCTTCCCCGAGGTTGGCTTCTACTAGTTTTTCCATTCGTCTGTAAAGAATTTGCGTTAGTATTTTGCAGCTGAGACTTATTAAACTGATAGTTCGGTAATTTTCACATCTGTCAACACCTGCTTTCTTAGTGATTGGAATTATTATATTCTTCTTGAAGTCTGAGGGTATTTCACCTGTTTCATACATCTTGCTCACCAGATGGTAGAGTTTTGTCAGGACTGGCTCTCCCAAGGCCGTCAGTAGTTCTAATAGAATGTTGTCTACTCCGGGGGCCTTGTTTTGACTCAGGTCTTTCAGTGCTCTGTCAAACTCTTCACGCAGTATTGTATCTCCCATTTCATCTTCATCTACATCCTCCTCCATTTCCATAATATTGTCCTCAAGTACTTTGCCCTTGTATAGACCCTCTATATACTCCTTCCACCTTCCTGCTTTCCCTTCTTTGCTTAGAACTGGGTTTCCATCTGAGCTCTTGATGTTCATGCAAGTGGTTCTCGTATCTCCAAAGGTCTCTTTAATTTTCCAATAGGCAGTATCTATGTTACCCCTAGTGAGATAAGCCTCTACATCCTTACATTTGTCCTCTAGCCATTCCTGCTTAACCATTTTGCACTTCCTGTCGATCTTATTTTTGTGACGTTTGTATTCTTTTTTGCCTGCTTCATTTACTGCATTTTTGTATTTTCTCCTTTCATCAATTAAATTTAATATATCTTCTGTTACCCAAGGATTTCTACTAGCCCTTGTCTTTTTACCTACTTGATCCTCTGCTGCCTTCACTACTTCATCCCTCAGAGCTACCCATTCTTCTTCTACTGTATTTCTTTCCCCCATTCCTGTCAATTGTTCCCTTATGCTCTCCCTGAAACTCTGTACAACCTCTGGTTCAGTCAGTTTATCCAGGTCCCATCTCCTAAAATTCTCACCTTTCTGCAGTTTCTCCAGTTTTAATCTACAGTTCATAACCAATAGATTGTGGTCAGAGTCCACATCTGCCCCTGGAAATGTCTTACAATTTAAAACCTGGTTCCTAAATCTCTGTCTTACCATTATATAATATATCTGAAACGTTCCAGTATCTCCAGGGTTCTTCCATGTATACAACCTCCTTTCATGATTCTTGAACCAAGTGTTAGCTATGATTAAGTTGTGCTCTGTGCAAAATTCTACCAGGCGGCTTCCTCTTTCATTTCTTAGCTCCAATCCATATTCACCTACTATGTATCCTTCTCTTCCTTTTCCTACTGTCGAATTCCAGTCACCCATGACTATTAAATTTTCATCTCCCTTTACTACCTGAATAATTTCTTTTATCTCATCATACATTTCATCAACTTCTTCATTATCTGCAGAGCTAGTTGGCATATAAACTTGTACTACTGTAGTAGGCGTGGGCTTCGTGTCTATCTTGGACACAATAATGTGTTCACTATGCTGTTTGTAGTAGCTTACCCGCACTCCTATTTTTTATTCATTATTAAACCTACTCCTGCATTACTCCTATTTGATTTTGTATTTATAACCCTGTATTCACCTGACCAAAAGTCTTGTTCCTCCTGCCACCGAACTTCACTAATTCCCACTATATCTAACTTTAACCTATCCATTTCCCTTTTTAAATTTTCTAACCTACCTGCCTGATTAAGGGATCTGACATTCCACACTCCGATCCGTAGAATGCCAGTTTTCTTTCTCCTGATAACGACATCCTCTTGAGTAGTCCTCGCCCAGAGATCCGAATGGGGGACTATTTTACCTCTGGAATATTTTACCCAAGAGGACGCCATCATCATTTAACCATACAGTAAAGCTGCATGCCCTCGGGAAAAATTACGGCCGTAGTTTCCCCTTGCTTTCAGCCGTTCGCAGTACCAGCACAGCAAGGCCGTTTTGGTTAGTGTTACGAGGCCAGAACAGTCAATCATCCAGACTGTTGCTCTTGCAACTACTGAAAAGTCTGCTGCCCTCTTCAGGAACCACACGTTTGTCTGGCCTCTCAACATCTACATCTACATCTACATCTACATCTACATCTACATCCATACTCCTCAAGCCGCCTGACGGTGTGTGGCGGAGGGTACCCTGAATACCTCTATTGGTTCTCCCTTCTATTCCAGTCTCATATTGTTCGTGGAAAGAAGGATTGTCTGTATGCTTCTGTGTGGGCTTTATTCTCTCTGATTTTATCCTCATGGTCTCTTCACGAGATACCCCTCCGTTGTGGTTGCACCTTAGGTGCGGCTATCTGTATCACTGAGGCACGCAAGCCTCCCCACCAACGGCAAGGTCCATGGTTCATGGGAGGAAGAATCCTATATGGAAACATATTCTCAATTGATTGCCATACTAGTAGTGGCGATACCAAAATGTGTGCAGTGAACAAGAGCAGCGTCATGGTCAGTCCATAATAAAGTTTAGTCCAAACACTTGTTACAGTGTTCAAAAAACTGTCAGTAACATCCAATATAATTAAAAATTACCTGCAGTCACATCCTGTAATTTTAGCTGGTATCCGTTGTCCTTTATAGTTAATATATTCTTGGCCTTTTATCTTTGCTGTTTTTGAAATATTCCTCTTCCATGTTGAATGATTCCTTTTCCTTTTCTTCTCTTGTCTACTTTCTTCTTGTTGCGATACAGTGGCGCCTTCCAACACTTTCATAAATAAAATTGGAAATATTGCCAACAAACGAATGTGTAGATTAACAACATACACTTTCAGCTGTTTCCTTCCACCGAATAAGTTGTGCAGCTTAGCCAACATGCCCTACACATTGAAGTTAACATTTCCATGTGAAGTGTCCAACTTCGGGGCTGAAATGCAGTTGCTTAGCAAGAAGGGCTTCAGTCCTGGACTGAATTCCTTTCTGCATATAACTCAAAACAAGAAGCTTCAGTTTGTGTATTTCCAAGCACTGGATGGAATACATTTTTGCTCAGAATGATGAGAACAGCCATAAAGATACGATTTCCATCATAATCTCATTTTCACAATTTTGTGACTGAAGCCCTTTCTGCATGGAGTGATTCATTTGTTCTACTGTCCAACATTATCACTACACTAAGGTAACCTTCTGTTGAGGGTACTGTGTGGAAGTGCTATGGCTAAATTCAAACTGGCAATGCCTGAAGTGCAAAATAACTAATCATTGTGAAATGTTGGCCATAAAATATACTGATTAGTTTCAGATGGATGATAAAAGAAAAGGATAGTATTGCAGGATGGTAAACAATGACTCGACCATGCTGTTTACAGACAAGTTACAGGAAAAATGCTGGGGAGAAGTTTACAAAGCATACAGTGTAGAAGCAGAATTTAACTGTTTCTTAAACAGCATTTTCAGTCTTTTTTTCCCCTAAAACAGACAAGGTTAAAATTGAACAGAAGCGAGGTTAAGTGATAGATAATTTCTGTGATTAAAGTATATTGTTTGAGAAGAAGAGACCCATACCTGAATCAGAGTATAATCGTTTGTCAAGAGTTGAAAATCCATGACCACCAGTATTGTAAAATCTACCAGTACATTTTTGAGAAAGTGAAACACATCATCTGTTACTATAGGTTATCCATCTTTAGCCGACTGCAATTTAATTAAAAAGAATTACATCAGATACATTTCACTTTTCTGTTTAAAGCATCATCTGTGGTTATGGTGTTTCTTTACATATTCTTCTCCCTCCCTCCTTGCTAGTAGCAGTTGGCATCAAAAGGCTTCATTTCTCACGTGCACTTGACAGTTTTTGCCATTCTGCAGTATTTCCTGCCCTGCATTATTTACACTTCACTTTCTTAAACTGTCTAAATTGTTTCCCATTCACATTAAGAAAGTGAAATGTAAATAATGCAGCACAGGAAATACTGCAGAAAGGCAAAAACTGCCAAGTGCAAATGTGAAATGAAGCCTTTCAATGTCAACCACTGCTAGCAAGGAGGGAAGGAGCAGAATATGTAAAGAAACACCAATAACCAAGGAAGATGCTTTAAAAATAAAAGTTAAATGCATCTGGTGTAATTCTTTTAATTAAATTGCAGTCAGCTCAAGACGGATAACCTATATTAACAGATTGTAACAGCTGCTGTGGAAGATGGCCACGCAAACAAACATATGATAAAACACATCACTAAGCACAAAAATAAAACCGTCCAAGAATATGTAAACAACCATTTAAAACATTATCAAACAAGAAACAAAGAAAAATAGTGATACAAATGAAAGTGAGTTCTAGAAAATAGCTTTGACGGTAATGGTAACACTTTCAAATAATTGGTTGCCAAATTCAGTGGTTACTTTGTCACGTTGTGAGCAAACATTGCACCAGTAGCTGTAACTAATGCAAAGAAATATACACTCCATTACAAGATTGTTGACCTGGTGTGACCATTAACTTGCTCTCACATATATCTCTACATATATCTTAAAATGATATGAATATAATAGAGGGAAACATTCCACATGGGGAAAATATATGTAAAAACAAAGATGATGTGACTTACCAAAAGAAAGTGCTGGCAGGTCGATAGACACACAAACAAACACTAACATACACACAAAATTCAAGCTTTTGCAACCAACGGTTGCTTCATCAGGAAAGAGGGAAGGAGAGGGAAAGGCGAAAGGATGTGGGTTTTAAGGGAGAGGGTAAGGAGTCATTCCAATCCCGGGAGCGGAAAGACTCACCTTAGGGGGAAAAAAGGACGGGTATACACTCGCACACATATACAGACACCAAATATCTTAAAATGGATTGACAGGTTTAAATGTTGGCCAATGGCAGTTCCACTGAAGAACATCCTTTAGAGAATGTTGCCAGGTAACTCTTCTCATCATGGACTGCATATTTTGGAGCCCAAAAAATCATCACCACTTACAGAAGATGACAGGTTGGTTGTCAGTACTTACCTGACACGACCATAGGTATGCACCACATCAAAACCACTGGTTGCCATCCAACATAAAACACCATGGTTGAACAGTGGCATCACAACATTAAGGCAACATTAAGAGTCTGACTTTCAAATGACTGGCTTGACAAGTTACTAACTTTTCTAATGGGTCTCTGTGCTTGTGTGACTCCATAATATAACACCACTGCACCAGAGTTGACTTAGGGCATGAGAGCTATACTTCCGGTTGATTTTTTTCATTCTACATCATTATTTCACCCCAAAAAGCACATGGCATCACATAACCCAGTAAGTGTTTGACATCATGCTACAACATCTGTCTTCATCTATACTGAATTCCTGACCTGTTCACTTTTATTCATAAGATACACTTTTACAACCTATCTATGATGGGCAGTATCTGGGACATTCACACTCTGAAAAGCACTTTGCTGTTGAAACACCTCGTAATCAGATGACTATCTCCATTAACAGACTTAAACCAGACTTTCTGCTGAAGAGTATGAATCCCAGATCACCCATGTCAACATCAAGTAAACAACCAGCTCCAATCATCATACCTTCATAGTATCACAACCAAGCCAGAACTCGTACATGTTCTGGTCACACAGTGCACTTCCCAAAGAAATATACAAACACTGTCACTGGGGAGGGAGTAGTAAGTGGCTGTAATGGATGCAGTCTTTTGTTTCTGTTTATTGTATCCACTGCAAAATTGCTAAAATATAAGTGCAGTCATTATACCTTTACCTTGTGCTGTACATCTGTTCAGTAAAAGTAGTGCTAAATAAATAGCTGCCATTAACATCACAACACACACATCTGAATTTGGGGTGGTGTTGTGACTGAGAAGCATGGAATTCTGTTGAACAGCATTACATTGTGTTTGGTGATGAAACATGGTTCTACACTACACTGGATGACCATCATTGATAAGCATAGTGGTGAGTTAGAAAGAGATGGCGTTCTTCCAACACTTTTGAGAGGCATGATGGTGCTATTCCTGGTGTCAAGGTTAGGGAAACCATTCGATATGACTTCGGGTCATGGACTTGAATGTTACAGTATTATGTCACAGACATCCTGTGTCCTCCTCATGTGTTACCTCTCTTGCAACAGCATTGTGCTGCCATTTTTTGACAATACAATGCTTGTCCGCATGTGGCACATACCTCTGTGAACTGCGTGTGTGATGTTGAGGTACCCCTTTGGCCAGTAAGATCCCCAGGTTGTCCCTGATAGAATATGTTTGGGACCAGCTTGGATGTCAACTCTGTTCCAGACCTAGTATCCAGGATATGAAGGACCAGTTAAACAATTGTGGGCTACTGTGATTTTTATGAGTGTTACTGTTGTCTTCAACTTTGGCTGATTGTTGAAAGCAAACTGCATTTATGAGTAAGTGTAAGCTAATCCAAGAGTCAGTATGCTCAACTGCTTAAAGAGCTTTCTGCACAATGTTCTAGAATGTACACCATATATTAGTTTTATCACACACTTGTATGGAAAATGCACTTATTTCCTCAGTGGTGAGTCACTCCAGAATATGGTACAATAAGACATTAGAGAATTAAAGTAGAAAAAGTAAGTCAACTTTTTGAAATTTTCATCTCCATAATCTGATACTACTCATAATGCAAAAGCTTCAAAGTTTATATGTTTAAGACAGTCTGTAACATGTGACTTCCAGTTCAGTATCTTATCAATATAATAAAGAAAGATTTAGAATATTATGTTTAATTTACTGATTTACCCTCATGAATTATTTCTAATAGTGTGGTCAGGCCTTGTGTAATACTGAGTTGCCTGTCTTGTGTTTTGTCTAAATTGAGTGACAGCCTGTTTGCAAAGAGCCAGTTATTACTTTTCGAGATATGTCATTCACATTTTCAAGTGTTGAAACTACTCCATTTGGTGTGATTGTAATACTTGCATCATCAGCAAAGAGAACTATTTCTGCTTCTCGGGTATATGATGGAAGATCATTTTTAAATAACATGAACAAGAGTGGACCAAATATCGAACCCTTTGGCACACCTGTAATCATTATTCCCCATCCTAAAGATGCTTTTTCACTGTGTACACTCCCTAAGTTTCTTAATACAACACTCTGCATCCATTTAGTTAGAATGAAGTTAGAATGAAGCTGCATAGCCTCTGCTACAATAATATTTGAGCTTCTCTGGGGTAATACTGTGAACTGCTCAACCAAGTGTTTTTGGCAAGTGAAAGAAAATACCATTTGTCAATATTTTGTCACTAAAGCATTATGTTATATTGATTTGCGAATTAAAAAACAGCACGTTCTGTTGGGAGATCCTTTTGAAAACCTAGCTGAGACTGGCTAAGTATTTTGTTTTCCTAGAGGTGTATTATGGTTCTTGCTTGCATAATTTTGTCCAGTGGCTTTGAGAATCTGGTCAGTAGTTATTAATATCTATCTTACTACCTTGTTTGTGAAGGGGTCTAACAATAACTTATTTCATATAATTTATTTCATTCAATTTCAAAAAAAATCTCCTGTGATAGCAATGAGTTGCATATGCAACTGAATACATTGATACATTGCACGTATGTGAAGAACAGGATTTCAGTTCTTTATTTGTGAAATTGTAAACTGTGTGAGTTGATCTCCCAAAGATTTTAAAAGGTGATTCAAAAACTGTAGGGTATGCTGAAGAAACAAGCATACAGTTCAGTGCTCCAAACTCTACCTTACCAGATACAGCTCAGATGATGTCTGAATAGACCAATAAGTGGTTCATAGCTAAAATTTTAATCTTATTGCCACTGCTGAATGGTGTTTGAGAATAGTGTAAAATCTTAGAATTTACATAAGGTTTGAAATCTATTGGGAATTCGTGGATGACCCAGAGTATATTAATGAACTCCTAAGAGTAAGTCAGAAACACCATTTGGTGTAATTTAGTAGTAACAATTTGATTATGCTTCCATTTTTAATTTTTCACATTGTTATCACTGAATACCAGAGGCAAGAATCCATCTTTTCATAAATTCTTTAGTTGAGTAAGATGCTTATGGCAAGTGAAGATTAAAAAATTAAACACTGAGAATATATTTGTAAAGAAAGAAAAAAACTACAAATGAATTTAATAGATAAATTGCACAATTACATACAAATGGTTCAGTGTATGCTGTAGTCCATTTCTTCCAGTCAGCTGTCATGTGTTCAAAGTAACAAAAGGTTGTCAAACTCAAAACTACCTCCAGTCATTTTTTAAGTGTTGTGAGATGTATTAATTGCAATATTTCATTGGAGCAGAATCCTTTAGCCTGCCAAAACCTAGCAATTTTCATTGCTCATGTATCATGTTCCTATATGTGCACATATGCACCAGATTCATTTCAGTGGCACAAAATGCATAAAAAGTGTTGCATGACTGCCTTGATGCTGATTGCTCAGTATCTAGTATGCCAGCACAAGTGTGTGTGTGCGTGTGTGTTTGTGCAATATAGAGGGTGTGTGTGTGTGTGTGTGTGTGTGTGTGTGTGTGTGTGTGTGTGTGTGAGAGAGAGAGAGAGAGAGAGAGAGAGAGAGAGAGAGAGAGAGAGAGAATTTGTTTACATGTACTTGGTATTCTAGGATTTCTCTATTTATTCAGACAGCATAATGGTCATAGTTAATTCTAATTTTATTTTGCGTAAATCTATGAAGCATTTGTTTAAGTGTATTATTTAATGGTCTGCAAAATTTCTCCCTGCAGGAAGGAGCTAGAAGAGAATGAACTGAAGCTGGACCATATGATGGAACAAGAACGTTTACGAGGATTGAAAGAAGAGGAACGTCAAAAAGAGAAGAAAGATTGTCAAAAATATGAATATGTACAACAGATTATGAAGCAAATGAAAGATAATGAATCTGAAAGACTTAAAGAAGCAAAATATATTGAAGAGGTAATGAAAACAACACATACATAAAAGAGAACCAAATAAAATACTTTATGTCTACACAGTGATCAAAATTCATGCTTGTTATGAGATTGATACAGCTGACTTGTCTGTGTAGTTAAAAAATGACAAACAGATCAAAACAACTCGAAGGTGTTTTTGTGTATCTTTTGTGTGTGGTCTGGGTGCGGCAGACCTGCAGAGAGGTGGGGCAGGAAGCTGGGCAGGCATAAGAAAATTATTTAATATTTGTCTCTTATGAAAACACATAAATACAATTTAGAGAAGAAACTGAGTGGACATTTTCATGAGGCATTCCAGAGTTACTGTATATATTACATTTCCTTTTCAGGCTTTTTTTAGCTTAACTACATTGTGTGGTCATAGAATAAATATTTCTGCATCAAACAATGAGTTTTTCTTCCGAGGTGTGGTAAATAGCTTGAGTGCTATAATTTTTTTTAATGTGTAGGCTGCATGTGCATGCAACATTAACACTATGCCTGAACTCTTTTTGTTGATGTAAAAATACTTGAATTAAATTTGTGATGATAAGTAATATTGAAAAGCAACTTATTAATGTGTACTCATATTGTTAATATGGGATAACACTGTACATGGTAGAGTAGGATTGCAATAATATCGTGTCTCAATTTGCATGGAATTCTGAGCATCTTTTACAGCCCTATTAAATTTTATCATATCTGATTTCTTAGAGTTACTGTTTTGTAGCCACAGGAGGAATTTCATTTCCTGGATTTGCATTATGCTAATGCCAAGTACTAAATGCACTACCAGTACAATGTAGCTAGTGTGTCAATCCCCGAACTCAATGCTGCTTTATTTCTTTTATCTGTCCATCAGTTAAGTTGTATTATTTCTCGTTTCTTCCTACTTTCTTTCAGCTTTTTGAATGAGGAATTCCCTCACAGTCTATTAAAGCAAGGGTTTTTCTTGTTATTTCTAGTGTGGTTATATATCCCAACAACTGATTGTCCTTGTAAGATCTGTGTTGATGAAAAGGGGATGCATGCTTCTTTTATTCAATCACGAGTTATCTTCATATGTTCTCAAGTAGTAAAACACTATTTTGTTGATAGTCATCTGCATGTCACAGCTATGCTAGTCATTTGGAATATGGGAAGATAACTTTTTCAACCATCCTTTGAGTACTGCCTTCTGGCTTCCTGTTTCTTGGGAAGATGTATTAACTGCCAAATAACACTTGACTCTCTTTGCAGATCCTTCTTGAACATTTACTTATCAGCACAACATTTGTTTCTTCACAATGCTTTCACACAATCTGTTACCTCTGCTATTTCCCAGAATGAAGTTGAACAAACTCTTCTCTTTCCTAATTAGTTAACTATATGTGATGCTTCCTCTATTATTGTAGACCTGTGGTGGAATTGGGTTACAGATACATAGAGTTGTATATTTTACACAAATAACATTAGTTATGATCAATTATGGAAAAATATATATTTTCTGAGTAGAAACAACAGAGGCACAAATGGACAGCTTATAAATTGATGCCATAGGATATCTTGTCTGGAAGAAGAGAGGAAATGGGTGGAACAGATGTGACTCAATAGGAAAAACTCTTTGACTTTTCTGGACATGTTAATACATGCCATTGTTACTGTCCTCGGGTGTTCTGGATGCCCTTATGTGTGCCTTTCATCCTTCCATTAGGTGCTCTAGATATGTATATGTACACCTCCTTGTCACTGCCTTTGTTCTCCTGACTTGTTGATGCAGCCAGCTGCTTGGGTCCTTCTGAGCTCCAGATGCAGTAATGCATGAGGCATTTAGGGGCCAGATAGAGCAGCCAAGGAGCTGCATTTCCATTCTGAGTGCTCACCGGGTTTCCATCATTTGACCTATGTTCATTTGCTGCTGCGCTCTTTATGTATTGTGGTTTCCACCTTCATTATTAACAGTGAAAGAAGTAGAAGTAGAAGTGCCAACGTGGTTGTACAGAGGAATAAATCATGTAGATGGTGACAGGCAACTACTCCTGGTACTTGGCATCACTGATAAAAGAAACTTAAGCAGAGTATCAGATGCCTCCATATGAAAACCATTCCAATAGTGTTGCTGGAGAGACTAGTTGGCAAGCTGACATCAGTACATGTTGCTGTAATGCATTCTAAAGGTTGTAAATAAACAAAAGATCTTGATTGAAACTGAAATAGTTAAAAATTTAGCTACATAGTGATTACATCTTGTGACATAACAACAAATAGCTCTCAATTAAAGTTGAATATCCCACACAGAATATCATAAATATTAATGTGTGCAATGCCACAATATTATTTCTTGACGAGGTATTACATGCTTTTAAGAGAAGTACATCTTTCCAACAGAAAAAAATTATAGTTATGTCTGTATCTCATTAGACAAAAGTAGCTTAGAGTCTTAATCAAATGCGAATATATCACATCTTTTTGCATGCTGTCATTTGCAAAAAAAACCTTGTTTCTTGTTTCAATACCTTGAACCATTTATGAAATATGATGGCTGTTACAACCACGTGATTCGTGTTGCGCATGGACAGAACTCTGCGCATGATGGGTGCATTCTGCTCATAAATACAAAAACCAATATCTTGAGTATATCACTCTGCTCTCACATTTAAATACAATTTAAAAATGTTGGCTATATTTTGTAAGAAGTAATCAGTGTCATAAAATGAACTGTGCACAAAGTCCTCTCAGTGTATTTTTACCTCTGCAAAAATCTTAAAATATTGTGCAATGCTTTATTTGATTGGATGTAGCACTAAGACAAATAATGAAAATAAGTTTACTTATTTATTGTGTGAATAAATCATACTTTAAGATGCAAGAGAATCAAATTTTTTCACCAAATAGTTTTCATAATATTGAATGATATGTATTTCATATTGGTCAACAAGTCCACTCAAGCACATCACTGACAGTTTGTGTGACCCACCCATAGAAATAAAAACTAATATCTTGAGAATGGTGAGATATATCAGTCTGCTTTCAGCTTTAAATACAGTTTCAAAATGTTAGCTGTCTTTTGTATGCTGCGATTAGTGTTATAAAATGAACCATATGCAAAGTCTACTGTGCAAAAATCTTAAAATTTCATTCAGTGTCTTATTTAATGTGATGCAGCACAGTAACTAAGATGAATAACAAATGGAAGTTCAGCCATTTATCGAGAGAAGATATCATAGTGTAAGATGTGAAAGAATAAAATTTTTTCACCAAATAGTTTTCTTAAAATCGGATGATAATTTTTTTTTTATTAGTGAACCACATGTGTGCTCAACAAAGTCACTAACAATTTGTGAATAGAATCAGCAAATTCTGAGCAAATAAGTTATTAGTGTGATTCCTAATGACTGCAGATGTATTAGAGTGATATCACTGATAGGGGCATCCTTTCCATGAGTTATTACAGTTGTGAACATAGAACAGCAGCTTTATTGAAGACTAACTATGAAAGAACCCTAAGTTATGGAGATGAATACAAAGTGACACACCACTTTTGACATAGGCTTCTAACATCATATTAAAAACTTAGGCACGAAACAGTATTGGCATACCCCTGTGTCTGTTTATGCAATGATTTATTCCCAGAGTTATAAAATGAAAAATTTAAGTTGTTATAGGAACTATATTTATTTTCTATAGGGGGCATTTAAACCCAGATCAGCAAACAAAATTGTCATACACAACACACCAGGAATATTCAACTCAGGGGAGCCAGACCGTAAGGCAGAACCAGTACAAAGATAGCATGCTTGGAACATAGTCTCCCAGCTATGGTAGCAGTGTGACAACAAAGCTGCACTCTCCTTGGAATGCAGCAGGTACATTTGTAGCAGTCAATGGGTTCATTAAGAACATCAGCCATATCCTTGACTGAAGGGAGAGAACAGGGTAAGTCTACAGGAAAGGCAATAACTTTTTATGAAAAATAATATTTTTTGTAACTTTGTGATGTCAGTGATGTATATCCCAGTGAATGTTCCCACAGAGCCCATGCCCGCCCCCCTTCTCCCCCTCCTCCTTCCTACAGTGTGGAGCACTGGAGGGGAGACAAAAGTGGGATCAGTGACTGCTTCAGTGGTGGGCGCTGATGTGAATGACTGCTCATGCCATGGCTGGGACTTCCATAGTCATGACCAAATCATTTCTCAAAATGATGTTGTCCAGATGCGCATGAATAGTCATGCCCTGGCTGGCACTTTCATGAAACACAATTGGATCATCTCTAAAAGTCACAGTGGGTGTAGTATGAGTGCTGAACAGGTGGTTTGGCTGAAGCTGATGTGGAAACACCCAGTGTGACCACACAGATGCTGGTGGTATGACCAAAGAGGTGGGAGCAGGGTGTCAATGGTGAGGAGAGAGACTTTGATCTGATCAAAGGAATGGAGGGGGATGTGCGGTTGATGTGAGTTTCTAATTTATTTGCTGGAGTGAAAATCAATGGGTGTTATCTGCACAGAAGTCATTCATGACAGAATTGGGACCATTTAGAGCTAGGAATGCAGGGCACCAATGTGTTTTGGATCATTGTTCAAGTTGGTATAGATGAAGATGCAGTCACAGAGTCTGGTGGTGTTGTCGCGAACTTGTGTCAGGAAGAGGTGCTGTAGTTGTCAGTGGTGGGTGAATGCGAATTGCGTGCTTGAAAATGGTTAAAAAGGCATCATAGAGCATCATGAGCCTGTGGTAGCTGTTGTCAAACACAAAACAGGTAAACATTACCAGTGGAGTCAGTGTTGTCATATGAAAATCAGCTGCAGGCAGCAGTTGAGCTACATGGTGGAGAGTCGTGTGGAAGAGATGTGGCAATGGTGTGCTGTAGAGCTGGAGGGGTGTGCCCAATGATGCCAGCAGCAGGGTAGCTGGATGGGGAGGCAGGGCATGTTGTACTAATATGTGTGCTTTAGTGTCAGTGGCAATGTGCGTGCTGGGAAGACTGAGGAGTGAGCATTGTTGGATGTTGGGTTGGTGTGACTCATTGGAGTGGGGAGTGAGTATGATTGGATGTTGGGGGGACGTGACTGATTGGTGAGACTGGGGCCACGCATGTGCTCCCACTCTTGTTGTCATGACAGTTAAGTGACAAGATCATGAGCTGCTTGCACATCTGGGTGAGGGCAGTAGATATATCTTCATTACATTGCAGGAGCAACATGTTCCTCATATGGAATGTGTCCAGTGATGCACAGCAGTCAGTGTGGTGTTGGTGAATCACCAAGAGCTCTTCCTGTTGTTTGTCTTGATGGCAAAAGTCCTGGGATGCAGCAGCCCTTATTAAAGTACAGGAGTGTGGCTTGTCATATGACCAAGGAGAGGTGGAATTAGCATAAAAAGACTATTGCTAGGTCTGGTTTTGTGCTGTCCTTAACAGAGAATGTCCATGTGAGGTGGCGAGATGGTGATTGTTGTACAGCTTGGGTCATCAATTTGTGCACTGTGATCAATGATCTGGTAGCTTAGTGTGGCTAAAATGTCGTAGGTTAGTCCTTTGTCAATGAGCCGTCAATTAGTAGAGGGTTGATGTCAGAACTTATACCTGCCACAGGTTGTTCATCAGAGGGAATGAGGCAGGCAGCATATTTGAAAGCATTTTCCTTGGAATTGGGACTAGCAGAGGTGGAAGCTTTGTAGAATGCTCATCAGAGTCCAAGTCGATGAGAAGTTCGGAGATGTAAAGTCTGGTAGCAGTCATTGTAGGCTGAGTGAGAGAAGATTTGCTACTGTGTGGAGCCTTGAAATGACTAGAATAGTCTTCTTGAATACCTGAACTTGTTGCAGGCACTATTGAGTAGTCACAAGACAGGCAACCGTTGCACACAGTCGTCAAATTGGGCTCACTTGGAGAAGGTGGTTTGTGGGGCATAGTTACTTAGTGTGATGCAGTTAGAAGTCCCTGTGCAAGTGTAAGCATGGTGGGGTTGGTGGCATGTTATGACAGTGCAGGTGCGATTTGGTAGCAGATGTTTTGCACAGGTGTGGGTGCAGTCATGTCAGTGGTATAACGTGGTTGCATGGGTGTGACATGAAGGGTGGTGATCTGTGTAGGGTCAGGTGCAGCATGACTAGCAGTGTTCTGTGTCAGTGAATACAGGGAAGCAAGGATTTGTTGATGTCATGCATTAGTCATCACTCCAAGTGAGCATTGTGATGTCAGATTTTCTGGTAGTTGGGTGGTGTTGGTCAGACTTGACTGCTGGGTGGAATTAAGCATGGTGAAGCTGGTACCGCAGTGCATGGCCACCAGCACTATTGCCAGTGGTATGAATGCATTGTTGGTATTTGGTGAAGTGTTCTTGATGTAGTTGTTCATGTGTTGTCCATGAAGACATTGAATTATGGCAAATGTGCCTGAATCCAAGCCAACAGAATGCTGTAGTTCAGCAGTTGCAAGATGGATGTGGCAATGTGGCCCCTTAGTAAATTGTGTGTTGTCTTTGATTGTTCAGCTCTAATGTTGTAAGTTGAACGACAGTAGTGAAGCACATCACTTGCACAATTGATGTCTATTAACAGTCAGAGAGCCAGCTGAGAAGCATTACACTGTTCATAAAGGAAAACATTAGTGTAATGTGTGAATTTCGGCACATGATGGTTGCATGTGGACTTCATTGTTGTTGTGTAGTATCTAGTTCAGTACATATTTGGCATAATTTCAGTCGTTGTGGGTTGCCAATGCAGAAATTGTATAGTGTGGATACAATATAATTGAGGTATGACATGATACAGAAGTATAATAATGCTTGATTGCACAGTAAAAGATATATGTCTGTTCTGCTTTGAAGCTAAGAACACACTGAAGTCTGTGGTCAAGTCACAGATATTCCACTTATCATACATCAGTGATGTATATCACAATAGATCAGTGGATGCTGCCACCCCCCCCCCCCCCCACCCCCAACCCCACATGCATACATATATAAAGGTATTGTCTCTGTCTGTCATCAACCCCTTCCACACAGGTTGGATGATTTGCAGAACGTAATTGGACATAATGCTAGTTTAAGTGACTGTTAACAACAAATATGGTTTTTTAATAGGTTCATTAAAAATGACTCATACCACATTCTAGTCTTTATCATAAACATATATGGAACATGTAAGTAAATAACTGACTAACAAATGAACAAGAGTGTATTGTGAAATGGATTCTCCTCCCAATGTGATTGAATGATGGAGGTGTAAAATAATGAGAAAATACATTATAGTCTTCAAATCTAATGCAGCTATAGCCACTATGATCATACAAATCAGAATGTTGGAGTTTCAGTCAGAAACAAGATACAGAGAAAAAACAGTGGAAGTGACATTTAGTGTCACAGACATCAAAAGGTGTGTGAGACCTTTATCACAAAGGCAAATCCAAGAACTTTGGACATTCATCTAAAGAACTTTAGAAATGTCAAAAATCTTTTGTAGTGGATGAGGATACTGAGTTGAAAAGAGACAAAATGTAGGTAAATGGAAGTTAGTCTGGAATGTTAATTTGTTAATATCAAAAATATTATTTCTTCAATTTCACTTCCTTCTATTTCACTTGGGAGCTAGTACCTTGGAGATGTTTGCTGCTTAGTCCTTTATTAATCTTTTCTCTTCAGTCAAAATTGCGACCCTAGCCAAGGCTTCTAACATCTACCAATACAGTGGTACTTTACATAAAGTTGAACCAAATCTTAATAGTAGAAAAAATTTTCTTCATATCTAGCTGGCTGCAAAGGCGAGAAAAATTGTGGGGTACACTTCCTATTCAGTAGACTGTCAGTGTAAGATTATCATGTCTCGACAGTGCCTCATAAAGTGAGGTATTGTGACTCTGTTGATGGTGATCCTTCCATTGGATTGTTGTTGTTGTTGTGGTCTGTTTTGATGTAGCTCTCCATGCTACTCTACCGTGTGCAAGCCTCTTCATCTCCCAGTACCTACTGCAGCCTACATCCTTCTGAATCTGCTTAGTGTATTCATCTCTTGGTCTCCCTCCATGATTTTTACCCTCCACGCTGCCCTCCAGTACTAAATTGGTGATCCCTTGATGCCTCAGAACATGTCCTACCAACCAATCCCTTCTTCTAGTCAAGTTGTGCCACAAACTCCTCTTCTCCCCAATTCTATTCAATACCTCCTCATTAGTTATGTGATCTACCCATCTAATCTTCAGCATTCTTCTGTAGCACCACATTTCAAAAGCTTCTATTCTCTTCTTGTCCAAACTATTTATCGTCCATGTTTCACTCCCATACATGGCTACACTCCATACAAATACTTTCAGAAATAACTTCCTGACACTTAAATCTATACTCGATGTTAACAAATTTCTCTTCTTCAGAAACGCTTTCCTTGACATTGCCAGTCTACATTTTATATCCTCTCTACTTCGACCAACATCAGTTATTTTGCTCCCCACATAGCAAAACTCCTTTACTACTTTAAGTGTCTCATTTCCTAATCTAATTCCCGCAGCATCACCCAATTTAATTCGGCTACATTCCATTATCCTCGTTTTGCTTTTGTTGATGTTCATCGTGTACCCTCCTTTCAAGACACTATCCATTCCGTTCAACTGCTCTTCCAAGTCCTTTGCTGTCTCTGACAGAATTACAATGTCATTGGTGAACCTCAAAGCTTTTATTTTTCTCCATGGATTTTAATACCTACTTCAAACTTTTCTTTTGTTTCCTTTACTGCTTGCTCAATATACAGATTGAATAACATCGGGGAGAGGCTACAACCCTGTCTCACTCCCTTCTCAACCACTGCTCCCCTTTCATGTCCCTCGACTCTTATAACTGCCATCTGGTTTCTGTACAAATTGTAAATAGCCTTTCGCTCCCTGTATTTTACCCCTGCCACCTTCAGAATTTGAAAGAGAGTATTCCAGTCAACATTGTCAAAAGCTTTCTTTAAGTCTACAAATGCTAGAAACGTAGGTTTGCCTTTCCTTAATCTTTCTTCTAAGATAAGTCGTAGGGTCAGTATTGCTTCATGTCTTCTGGTAAACCTTGCGGGATGTAAGGTCGTGGTCCATGAAACTCTTCAGCTCCTAACGTTTCGTCCAGTGCTTCGCTGGACATCTTCAGAGGGGTGTTTCTCCTCCGGTGAGTCTTGCCGACTGACGGGTCGGACGTCTGAGAGCGACTTATGTATCGTAGAAAGTGGGCGTGACCAGAGTTACATGTGATATGCAGAGATAACCTTTGTCAGAGATAAAACTTAACTATCGATCGTAATCTTGTCACGGATAAAACTGTCTAGCAATTCTGTAGTGCTACTGTCCAAATATCACTTAAGTTTCATGGTCTCTTCTTTCCGATTAAAATTATCCCTATGTTTATATATTTCAATTGCTTCTCTACAAAGCCGTGGGTAATAGTTCGTCGTCGTAGATAAAATTTTTGTTTTGGAAAACTTCACTTGCTGATTTCCTGGCTGAAAAGCGTGTTCTGCTACAGCCGATTTATCTGTTTTTCCTAATCGGCAAAGACTTCTGTGTTCTTTTAACCGTGTATTTACGCTTCTTTTTGTTGTTCCAACATAAACTTTACCACATGTACACGGAATTTTATATACGCCACTGGCTGATAGAGGAGCGCGTTTATCTTTTACAGACCGAAGAACATGACAAATTTTCTTCGTTGGTCTAAAAACAGGTCTAATATCATGTTTACTTAAAACCTTTCCAATCTGATCCGTTACTTTCTTTATAAAAGGGAGAGAGACTGTATTCTTCCATCGTTTTTCGGACTTGTCCTTAAGCTTTTTGTTGTTTGGGTGCAGAATTCTGCTTACTTCTTTCTTTGAGTAGCCATTTCTCTCAAAAGCGTGCTTCAGATGTTTTAATTCGTCGTCTAGATACTCCGGCGTGCAAATCCGTCTGGCTCTGTCAACGAGACTTGTAATCACACCTCTTTTTTGTTTTGGATGGTGGTTAGAGTTTTTATGTAAGTATCTGTCTGTGTGCGTTATTTTTCTAAAAATCTGTTGTTTCAAGCTTCCATCCGTCTGTCTCATAACTAAAACATCCAAAAACGGTATTTTGTTATCATTTTCTCTCTCCATGGTAAACTGGATTCTTGGATTTATATTATTAAGGTAATCAAAAAATTCACCTAAGGCTTCTCTACCATGTGGCCAGACCACAAATGTATCGTCTACATACCGATACCAGCGAGATGGTTTCTTATCTGCTTTTTCCAAGGCTGACTGTTCGAATTTCTCCATGTAGAAATTAGCTACTGCAGGACCCAATGGGTTACCCATTGCTACGCCATTAAGTTGTTCGTAAAACTCATTATTCCACTGGAAATGACTGGAAGTAAGACAGTGTCTGAAAAGAGCAGTCAGATCTTCTGGAAAAATATCCGTTATAAAATCCATAACTTCATTAACTGGAATCATAGTAAATAAAGATACTACATCGAAACTTACTAAAATATCTTCAGGAGTCAGAATTAAACCTTCAATTTTCTCTATAAAATGACGTGAGTCCTTTATATATGAGTCTGTTTTTCCTAAATATGGTTGTAAGCGAGTTGTTAGTGCTATCAATTCTCTACGTACGAAATAGCAAGATATCTAACAACTCGCTTACAACCATATTTAGGAAAAACGGACTCATATATAAAGGACTCACGTCATTTTATAGAGAAAATTGAAGGTTTAATTCTGACTCCTGAAGATATTTTAGTAAGTTTCGATGTAGTATCTTTATTTACTATGATTCCAGTTAATGAAGTTATGGATTTTATAACGGATATTTTTCCAGAAGATCTGACTGCTCTTTTCAGACACTGTCTTACTTCCAGTCATTTCCAGTGGAATAATGAGTTTTATGAACAACTTAATGGCGTAGCAATGGGTAACCCATTGGGTCCTGCAGTAGCTAATTTCTACATGGAGAAATTCGAACAGTCAGCCTTGGAAAAAGCAGATAAGAAACCATCTCGCTGGTATCGGTATGTAGACGATACATTTGTGGTCTGGCCACATGATAGAGAAGCCTTAGGTGAATTTTTTGATTACCTTAATAATATAAATCCAAGAATCCAGTTTACCATGGAGAGAGAAAATGATAACAAAATACCGTTTTTGGATGTTTTAGTTATGAGACAGACGGATGGAAGCTTGAAACAACAGATTTTTAGAAAAATAACGCACACAGACAGATACTTACATAAAAACTCTAACCACCATCCAAAACAAAAAAGAGGTGTGATTACAAGTCTCGTTGACAGAGCCAGACGGATTTGCACGCCGGAGTATCTAGACGACGAATTAAAACATCTGAAGCACGCTTTTGAGAGAAATGGCTACTCAAAGAAAGAAGTAAGCAGAATTCTGGACCCAAACAACAAAAAGCTTAAGGACAAGTCCGAAAAACGATGGAAGAATACAGTCTCTCTCCCTTTTATAAAGAAAGTAACGGATCAGATTGGAAAGGTTTTAAGTAAACATGATATTAGACCTGTTTTTAGACCAACGAAGAAAATTTGTCATGTTCTTCGGTCTGTAAAAGATAAACCCGCTCCTCTATCAGCCAGTGGCGTATATAAAATTCCGTGTACATGTGGTAAAGTTTATGTTGGAACAACAAAAAGAAGCGTAAATACACGGTTAAAAGAACACAGAAGTCTTTGCCGATTAGGAAAAACAGATAAATCGGCTGTAGCAGAACATGCTTTTCAGCCAGGAAATCATCAAGTGAAGTTTTCCAAAACAAAAATTTTATCTACGACGACGAACTATTACCCACGGCTTTGTAGAGAAGCAATTGAAATATATAAACATAGGGATAATTTTAATCGGAAAGAAGAGACCATGAAACTTAGTGATATTTGGACAGTAGCACTACAGAATTGCTAGACAGTTTTATCCGTGACAAGATTACGATCGATAGTTAAGTTTTATCTCTGACAAAGGTTATCTCTGCATATCACATGTAACTCTGGTCACGCCCACTTTCTACGATACATAAGTCGCTCTCAGACGTCCGACCCGTCAGTCGGCAAGACTCACCGGAGGAGAAACACCCCTCTGAAGATGTCCAGCGAAGCACTGGACGAAACGTTAGGAGCTGAAGAGTTTCATGGACCATGACCTTACATCCCGCAAGGTTTACCAGAAGATATGTCATCCGGTCGTGAAAGCCTTCATACTATGATTGCTTCATGTGTTCCAACATTTCTACTGAATCCAAACTGATCATCCCCGAGGTCGGCTTCTACCAGTTTTTCCATTTATCTGTAAAGAATACGCGTTAGTGTTTTGCAGCTGTGACTTATTAAACTGATAGTTCGGTAATTTTCACATCTGTCAACACCTGCTTTCTTTGGGATTGGAATTATTATATTCTTCTTGAAGTCTGAGGGAATTTTGCCCGTCTCATACATCTTGCTCACCAGATGGTAGAGTTTTGTCAGGACTGGCTCTCCCAAGGCTGTCAGTAGTTCTAATGGAATGCTGTCTACTCCTAGGGCCTTGTTTTGACTTAGGGCTTTCAGTGCTCTGTCAAACTCTTCACGCAGTATTGTATCTCCCATTTCATCTTCATCTACCTCCTCTTCCATTTCCATAATATTGTCCTCAAGAACATCACCCCTGTATAGACCCCCTATATACTCCTTCCACCTTTCTGCTTTCCCTTCTTTGCTTAGAACTGGGTTTCCACCTGAGTTCTTGATATTCGTGCAAGTGGTTCTCTTTTCTCCAAAGGTCTCTTTAATTTTCCTGTAGGCAGTATCTATCTTACCCCTCATGAAATAAGCCTCTACATCCTTCCATTTGTCTCCTAGCCATCCCTGCTTAGCCATTTTGCACTTCCTTTCGATCTCTTTTTAGAGACGTTTGTATTCCTTTTTGCCTGCTTCACTTGCTGCATTTTTGTATTTTCTCCTTTCATCAATTAAATTCAGTATCTCTTCTGTTACCCAAGGATTTCTACTAGCCCTTGTCTTTTTACCTACTTGATCCTCTGCTGCCTTCACTATTTCATTCCTCAAAGCTACCCATTCTTCTTCTACTGTATTTCTTTCCTCCATTCCTGTCAATTGTTCCCTTATGCTCTCCCTGAAACTCTGTACAACCTCTGGTTCAGTCAGTTTATCCAGGTCCCATCTCCTTAAATTCCCACCTTTCTGCAGTTTCTCCAGTTTTAATCTACAGTTCATAACCAATAGATTGTGGTCAGAGTCCACATCTGCCCCTGGAAATGTCTCACAATTTAAAATCTGGTTCCTAAATCTCTGTCTTACCATTATATAGTATATCTGAAACGTTCCAGTATCTCCAGGGTTCTTCCATGTATACAACCTTCTTTCATGATTCTTGAACCAAGTGTTAGCTATGATTAAGTTATGCTCTGTGCAAAATTCTACCAGGCTGCTTCCTCTTTCATTTCTTAGCTCCAATCCATATTCACCTACTACGTATCCTTCTCTTCCTTTTCCTACTGTCGAATTCCAGTCACCCTTGACTATTAAATTTTCATCTCCCTTTACTACCTGAATAATTTCTTTTATCTCATCATACATTTCATCAACTTCTTCATTATCTGCAGAGCTAGTTGGCATATAAACTTGTACTACTGTAGTAGGCGTGGGCTTCGTGTCTATCTTGGACACAATAATGCGTTCACTATGCTGTTTGTAGTAGCTTACCCGCACTCCTATTTTTTATTCATTATTAAACCTACTCCTGCATTACTCCTATTTGATTTTGTATTTATAACCCTGTATTCACCTGACCAAAAGTCTTGTTCCTCCTGCCACCGAACTTCACTAATTCCCACTATATCTAACTTTAACCTATCCATTTCCCTTTTTAAATTTTCTAACCTACCTGCCCGATTTAGGGATTTGACATTCCACGCTCCGATCCATACAATGCCAGTTTTCTTTGTCCTGATAACGATGTCCTCTTGAGCAGTCCCCGCCCGGAGATCAGAATGGGGGACTATTTTACCTCCGGAATATTTTACCCAAGAGGACACCATCATCATTTAAACACACAGTAAAGCTGCATGCCCTCGGGAAAAATTACAGCTGTAGTTTCCCCTTGCTTTCAGCTGTTCGCAGTACCAGCACAGCAAGGCCGTTTTGGTTAGTGTTACAGGGCCAGGTCAGTCAGTCATCTAGACTGTTGCCCCTGCAACTACTGAAAAGGCTGCTACCCCTCTTCAGGAACCACACGTTTGTCTGGCCTCTCAACAGATACCCCTCCGTTGTGGTTGCACCTACGGTACGGCTATCTGTATCATTGAGGCACTCAAGCCTCCCCACCAGCGGCAAGGTCCATGGTTCATGGAGGGGGTCCATTGGATTAGACATTAATTTTGGTGGGCATCTCAGTAGTATTAGGAATAGGGTATATGTTGACACTTGGTTCAATCCCATTATGGTTCATCATCAAAACACTGCTGTAGTACCACACTTTTCATGCATTCATCTCAGTGATCTACACAATTGATACATGTTAGATAGTCAAATGTCACACAAGAAATATGCCAATACATGTGAAGAAAAGGACAAAAAAAAATCTTTCAAAATAATGAGTTCTTTTTTTGAGCTCTGCATGAAAAACTTTCAAAGGACCCATCCATCTTCCACATTGCCGTTATTTATAGATGAATGTACATTTATTTCCTCATGGTCATTTGATTTCAGCTTAAACCAGTTTCAGGTGTATCTTCAAACAATGTTCTGTACTCCATTGCTCTCTTTTACCTAAAAGACTGATGTAACAGAGGTTCCTAAGCTTGTGTTATTCTTTACTGTGTCTCAAGTTTTCTCTTGAATGTAGTCTGAATATTCACTTCAAAATAGATTGGTGTGGTTAAATAAATGCATTTCATCACTGAATAATGCAAAGGTGGAAGATGAATATGTCCTTTTAAATTAGGTGGCTAAGTAGCAGTCCCACAGGTTTTCCCTCGATGTTGTTTCCTCTTTTACTGGATGACGAAAACTTTTATTCTGAAAGTTATTATTTCTGTGGCTTCATGTTTATCCCCCCATAAGCTGTAATCAAAAACACTATCTCTTGTATCCCAGCTGGAAACAGAAGACATAAATACAGCCAGCAGACATAAACATGAAACTGATCATGGAGGTTGTTGATGGCAACATGGTGGGTGCCTCCAACATGGCTTTGCTTTCTGCACTGTCAGAACATAACTGAGAGGGCACCGCTAATCTTCACATGACCTGCAAGCCCCACTAGCAGCACAGTGTGACCTGCATGGTTTTGCTCATCCAGGGCTGTATATAAAGTCAGCTGCAGGCAATTTGTATTTGGTTCTCACCATCCTCCAGTTGCCTTATGTTTCATGCACCATTGTTGACATTCCTGTGATCTGGACTCTGTTTACAGCTTTATCATCAAACCAACAAGTGAGTGCTGTGCATTAGACTCTGCCTCAGAATGCATCATGGTCTTCAGTTATGGACAAACTGTCTAATTTAGGAATGAGCACTGCCTCTCTGTACTCTGCTCTGGATCACCGCTGGACTCAGCAGATGATTATGCTGTGCACTGTAGTGAGCATGTAGTAAATACTAGTTGAAGTAGAATGTTGGTGAAAAGCTAAAAGGACTTCAGGATGGACCCAGTTTTGGCGAAGCTGTTTGAACAACAATGGCTTTAACTGACACTGATGCAATATTGATTATCAGCTCAAGAGAAGAGGCTTCACCAGTTCTTGGAAGAAGTTCTACATGTCACTCAACCATTCAAAGTTATGCAAGTGGTGTCATTCCTGTTCCTCTTCAGAGTCTTTTTCATTATTAAATGGCACAACAGTTCAACATTAGTGCCAATCGCTCCCATATGTGAAGGCTATTTCAAAACACGGTGACACTTCAACAGTCCACTTTACTAGGCAAGCTGTGCGAAGTAGAGATGTTGATGACATCTTGCAGTGGTGTGTCAGAGCAGTAGCACCCATTTATGCCCACCGGGGCCCCATATGGCACACATGGATGCCAGCAGAATAAGGCCATAGACAAAAGACTCACTTAGAGTGCCAAAACATGTGTTTATGGGCACAGCTATAGAGAATACTTTAAACTGACAACCATTAAATCTCACACTAGAGAATGTTTTCAACATATACTGGTTATAAGAATGTTTCTCAAAATCTGCACATACTTGTAGTAGAGCACATAGCAGTAGAGAATATTTTTGGGTAGACTCCTTTTCACCTATTTGGTTTACTATCACTGATAAAATAAGCCTAGTTTTGTACACAAATCCTTTTCAGTCGATAGAGACACTGCATAAAGTATTTTCTGCCATAATTTCATTCAGACTGGGATGTGAAACAAACCATACAGCCAATATAACTTCTCATATACAAATTCATCTTTGGCTGTTCCCCATTTCCTTGTGTCTCAACCCATTCTATTCAGATTAAATGAGGCAGTTAACTCTGAACTGAATCAATTAGAGCAGCAGAGCATTCTCAAACAAATCACTTCAAATCAATGGGAAACACCATTAGTGGTTATAAAAGAACCAAATTCGAAACTATGCATTTATGGAGACTTTAAAGTAACAGTCAGTTCGCAAGTAGTTACTGATGTTTACCCACTTCCATGCCCAAAGAACTCTTAGTCAATGTTTGTGACAGACAATACTTCTAAAAGATTGATCTTTTTGATGCATAACTGCAGATCACATTGTAAGAAGAGTGTCAGTAGCTGTGTTTAATAAAGCTTCAGTTTCTACCAGTTTCACCACTTGCCTTTCAGCATTGCTAGCACACTACCACTGTTCCAACAGAAATCAGAGGATTTGTTGAAAGACATACCATCGTTCATAAACTATTTGGATGGCATTGTTGTCATGAGAGCTAATCTGCAGGAACTTATCAAATCTACACATTTTATTCAAGAAATTGCAGGCAGCTGGGCTATGAAGTAACTAGAACAAATTGTTTCAGGCATAATTGGAATATTAGTGGCACATGCTAAACAAAAATGGCATCTGTCCAACACAGTATCACTTAGAAGGCACTGACCAAGTGCCAGTACCAAAGAATGGAAAAGAATTGCAATCTTTCAAAGGCTAAGTAAACTATTACGTGGAATTTATTCATATACAGCTACTATTATCTGTGTATTAACCAGCTGCAAAAGAAGGGGATACAGTTCAAAAGGTCAATAGCCAGCAAAAGGTCCTACAAAAAGCTGAAGGTACATGTATGATCCATCCCATGCCTATCATCATTTGAACGCAGCTGACCACTGATCTTTACAACTGATGCCTCATCCTATGGCTTAGGGATATTATTGCCTCAAAAGAATGCTAAAAAGGTTGAACAATTAATACTATATGCTTTAAAAACACTAAAATCTGCTCAGAAGAATTATTGCCAGATAGAATCGGAAACCTGAGTCATCATGTACAGCATCTAAAATCTTCACACCTATTTCTAAGGATTGTTGTTCCATCTAATCACTGATCGTAAGCCCTTACTGGCAATATTTAGGCTGTGCCATGGCAGAGCAGACAGCACAGTGCCTGCAATGATAGGTCTTGCTCCTCAGTCACTACACTTACAAAATTCATTACAAGCCCACAACAAATTGTTCCATTTGCCCATGGGTCCCAATTTAACATTTGATAGTAAGGAAGAGGGTTGCTTCCAGATCAACTCATCATCCCGCTATGCTGTGCTAAACTTTCCAATAACAGGCACCAAGCTAGCCTATGTCACAAGACAAGGCTTAACACTTCAGCACATCCTGCTCTGGTTTCATCCAGGCTGGCCGAAGTTGGCCATCTCCACAGCTTCCCACTGCTGACCCTCTTTCATTTGAAAAATTGCCTTTCAGTTTTTGATGGAGTTATACTACTAGCTGCAGATTACAATGAACTTTGCATAGTCATTTTCCAGTCATCAAGTTCCCAAATGTTACACCTTCTTCATTGGAGCCACTGGGTGAACATGGCGTACTGACAGCCAACATGTACACTGGCCACTGACTGATAAAAATTGCAAATACCAGCACATGCTATTATCAGATGTACTGAGCATCAAGCAGTTCCATCACAAAAGAGTGCACCATGGGCAGTAGCCCTCAGCTCGTGGTCTAGTGGTTAGCATTGCTACTTCTGGATCACGGGGTCCCGGGTTCGATTCCCGGCTGGGTTGGGGATTCTCTCCACCCGGGTACTGGGCATTTGTGTTGTCCTCATCATCTCATCATCATTTGGGAAGTGGTGAGATTGGAACTGGAAAGATTGGGAACTTGTACAGGTGCTGTTGAGCACTCCACAAACCAACATCATCATCATCATCATCGTCATCATGGGCAGCACTACAACAGCTGTCAAACAAGATACACCTAGATTTTGCAAGGTCTTTCCTAAATACAATGTGGTTCATAACGGTGGATGCACCATTGAACTATGGTTATCTGCTCAATATGAGGTTCACCAACACAGAAGCCAACCTCCAGGTGCTGACAAAAATGTTAGCAATAGAAGGCCTCCCATGCACCATAGTAATGGACAACAGTACCCAATGTACATCTAAAACCATTCACAGAATTCTGCTCCCAGTATGAGATATTGCACATCAGGATGAGACCTTTTCACCCAGCATCTAACAGTGAGGCAAAAAGAATGGTGTGCACATTCAAAAAACAGATGTCAAAGGCCAGAGAAGCAATGTCAGCAGAGGCAAGGATAATCTGATTTCTTAGCACTTGTAGGATTATGCCAGCAAACAGTCACAGCTATGCTGAAGTACTCCATTTCTGACAACCATGCAACACCTACTCTTGCTGTGGGTGTCATCTCAGGAGAGCTCTACTGACAATCACTAACATCAGGGATTCTACATCTGTGTTGTCTCTACTGAGAATAGTGAAGTATGTGCAGATGCAGCCCTGTCAAGGCATGCAGCCACCGCCACCTCACCAGGACTTGTACACCACTGGAGGCAGCTCTTCCTCTTACATCTGAACTTCACCGGGTGCCAACATCAACTGACCTCCAGGCAGCTCCACATCCATCACCACAGACAGTGCAGAGACAACTACTAAAGCACCGGCCCAGGTCCAGCTTGGCTCTCTGGAACTATTCCAGCATCCATGCAGCTTTCAGCCAACATACAGGCAACTTCTGCCTCTTCTCCAAGACGCGGGCATGAGGCCATCCATTATTAGCAATGTGCACAAATTAAAGGGGGAGGAATCTTGTATGCTAGCCAGAAACAGAGGACACAAGTATGGAAGTAGTTCCAGAGACAGATGACATCAACACAAAGGGTACTGCCGAAGCAAGTGTACAGCCAGTGGACATAAACATGGAGCTGACTGTCGATGGCAGCATGGAAAGCACCTCTGACGTGATGTTAGTTCCCAGAGCATTGATGCACAGCTGAGAGGGTGCTGCTGCTTGTAATGTGACCTCCGAGCCACGTGGACAGCACCATTTGACATGGGTGGTTCTCCTTGTCCAGGACTGTATATGAGGCCAGCCAGAATCAACTAAAAGCACTTTGTGTTTGATTCTTGCCATGCTCTGTCTGTCTTAAGTTTCTTACACTTCTTGTTGGCATTCCTGTGTTATGGACTTGTTAATGAGGCTTTTTCTTTCTGTCTTTTTTTAAAATCTATATTCTTGTATGGAAAGAAGTTTATTCTACAAGGAAAGAAAGGGAACAGATGTGTAAGAGATAAGAACAAATTATGTTGTTTCCTAAATCGAGAGCTATGATTATTGAGTGTTTGGCAGAATGTGAGGAATCAGTTATATATTTTTTTTAATCATCTGGCCCACTCCCAACTGCCATCATTTTATTATCCTACTTTTACTGTACTTTGTCTTTACTCTCAAAGTGTTTTCTTTTATCAGGAGGCCATCACCTATGTCAATTTTTTACTACTTGACTGTTGCTTCTTGTCAATTCCTGGTATTTTTTATTTCCTGTTTCATTCAGTATTTTTTGATCTCGTGTGATTCTGAACTTTCAGTGATAAAACACTGCATTTTTTATCAGCTAGTATTTCTTTTATGTTGTTGTTATTGGAAAAGAACTCTAAGTGTAAAAGCTTTGGACCCATTCTCTTCTTCCTTCTTCGAGTGTAGCACACCATTTTAATTCTGCTGACAAAAGCTTGTTTTGGGTGTCTGTTGAAGACAGCTGTTTCTACAGTGACACTAATGGTGACTTATAGATCTATTATCCATCATAAGACTCCTTTAGTGTTCATGATAACTGAATTAACTGTTAATATTTTATTAAGTTCCATAAGTTTACATTCTGAATTATTTATCATGTCCATTATAATTATCCGGGCTGTTATGCCATGTTCGGTAGATGAATTCTGTGTCAATTCCCACCGTTTCATCCCCGACTGCGGGAGACATCTTCAAGGGGGTCTGTAACTCGATGGAAGGTCCAACACACCAACTGGCTCACTGTCAGTAGCGAGCCAGTGGGTGTGTTGGACCTTCCATTGAGCTACAGACCCCCTTGAAGATGTCTCCCACAGTTGGGGACGAAACATTGGGAATTGACACAGAATTCATCTACCGGCCATGGCATAACAGCCCGAATAATTATAATGGACATGACATTTCCAGCTGTGAAAGTCTACATTTTAGTATGAAATATTTATGCAAATTATCTTTTTATTTAGGAGAGTGAGATGATGAATAAACTGAGAGTTCAAATGCAAATAGAAGAGCAAGAAGCTGTACGCAAAAAAGAAAAAGAACAAGAAAAAATGAAAAAGGGACTCGATGAAGTGAACAGACAATTGTTGGAACTACAAGAGAAAAAACGACTTGAAATCCAAGCACTAGAACTCAGGGTGAGTATAATACTTCCATTTTATTGAATTTAAAGCTTCACAATCTCATGAAATAGAATAGTGAGTTGGTTTCAGTACCTTGAGAAGGAGCTTATGGTTGTGACTTGGTTGGCTGGTTCATTGCAAGGTCACCAGGCCCTTTGTGCAGGGGTAGTTCATCTGGAGTTAGTGACAACCACCAGGAATGTGTTCTGTTTATGAAAATACATAAACACTCCACCTTCAGGCCACAAGTGGCCCATCGGGACCATCCAACTGCCATGTCATCCTCAGCTGAGGATGCAGAGAGGAGGGGCATGTGGTCAGCACACCGCTCTCCCGGTCATGATGTTTTCTTTGACTGGAGCCACTACTATTCGGTCAAGTAGCTCCTCAGTTGGCACCCCAAAAAATGGCAACAGTGCATGGTGGCCCGAATGGTCACCTATCCAATTGCCGGCCATGCCCAACAGTGCTTAACTTTGGTGATTATATGGGAACCAGTGTATCCACTGCGGTAAGGCTGTTGCCCATTAAAATACATAGGAGTGATAAAATTGAGGCAATGAAGACAATACTGATGCCAGAACTGAGATAACTCATGGAGATGAATATGTGCAGCACTTTACACAGGCCAGAGTGCATGAGGAGTCTCCCAGTGCTCATCCATAGCGAAAGGAACCCAACACACATTCAACCCTCACCACGCCAATGTGATTAAAAGCAAAGACAGTTACAGAGCAAATAATGTCTTCTAGTCAGGAGGTTCAGAACAGTAAAAGTGAGAAAGCTAAAAACATAATGGACCGTAGTTCGGCCATCAGCAATAAAAATAAGATGCTAAGACTAGAGAAAGTTGAGGTGGGGGATGACAGCTGTGACTTTTGCATAATTGGTCATCATGTTGATGGGATGCAGGCGTTCATATTTTTTTCTTGCCTCAGAAATGACAGATGACAGAGTGATTTTTATTTTTGTATTTTCTTTTCTTTTTTAAGTACTGGGCAAACCAGTGAATGTGGAGCATGATGTTCAGTACAAATCGCACACAAAAATGGTTATTCACAAGGATGACCTTCATGGACTGATTATCTGCAGTTTTTTTCATTTTGTGTCTGCTGTGCAGGGGGGACAACATATGAACAAAGTGTAAACACCGGGAACACCTCATGGGTTGCGGGACATAAGGTTTCACATCACACCTATACACTTTAAAGGTGGTAGGATGTCAAATGGGCTGACGTGGAGCAGACCACTGGACATTTTAATTTCCACTGTCTATTCTTTTAAACTTTGTCAGCATGACCAGGAAGGATTCAAGATTCACACTCGTAGCAGAGGAAGTACAAAAACATAACAAATTTTTTTTTTACATGTGAAATTTCATCATTTTTTCACTTACTATTGGCTGCATTTGTTGCTATAGGTACACTTTTCTTCATAAATAACAGAGATTCTTCAGTGAATTTTGCATAGCATACAAACCATACTTACATCTAAAAACAAAGATGATGTGACTTACCATATGAAAACGCTGGCAGGTCGATAGACCCACAAACAAACACAATCATACACACAAAATTCTAGCTTTCGCAACCAACAGTTGCTTCATCAGGAAAGAGGGAAGGAGAGGGAAAGACGAAAGGATGTGGGTTTTAAGGGAGAGGGTAAGGAGTCATTCCAATCCCGGGAGCAGAAAGACTTTCCTTAGGGGGAAAAAAGGACAGGTATACACTCGCACACACACCTGTATCCAACCACACATACACAGACACAAGCAGACATTTGTAAAGGCAAAGAGATTCGGCAGAGATGTCAGTCGAGGCAAAAGTACAGAGGCAAAGATGTTGTTGAAAGACAGGTGAGGTATGAGTGGCGGCAACTTGAAATTAGCGGAGGTTGAGGCCTGGTGGATAACGAGAAGAGAGGATATACTGAAGGGCAAGTTCCCATCTCCGGAGTTCTGACAGGTTGGTGTTAGTGGGAAGTATCCAGATAACCCGGATGGTGTAACACTGTGCCAAGATGTGCTGGCTGTGCACCAAGGCATGTTTAGTCACAGGGTGATCCTCATAATCCAAAAAACACTGTCTGCCTGTGTCCATTCATGCGAATGGACAGTTTGTTGCTGGTCATTCCCACATAGAAAGCTTCACAGTGTAGGCAGGTCAGTTGGTAAATCATGTGGGTGCTTTCACACGTGGCTCTGCCTTTGATCGTGTACACCTTCCGGGTTACAGGACTGGAGTAGGTGGTGGTGGGAGGGTGCATGGGACAGGTTTTATACCGGGGGCAGTTACAAGGGTAGGAGCCAGAGGGTAGGGAAGGTGGTTTGGGGATTTCATAGGGATGAACTAAGAGGTTGCGAAGGTTAGGTGGATGGTGGAAAACACTTGGTGGAGTGGGGAGGATTTCATGAAGGATGGATCTCATTTCAGGGCAGGATTTGAGGAAGTTGTATCCCTGCTGGAGAGCCACATTCAGAGTCTGATCCAGTTCCGGAAAGTATCCTGTCACAAGTGGGGCAATTTTGTGGTTCTTCTGTGGGAGGTTCTGGTTTTGAGGGGATGAGGAAGTGGCTCTGGTTATTTGCTTCTGTACCAGGTTGGGAGGGTAGTTGCGGGATGCGAAAGCTGTTTTCAGGTTGTTGGTGTAATGGGTCAGGGATTCCGGACCGGAGCAGATTCGTTTGCCACGAAGACCTAGGCTGTAGGGAAGGGACCGTTTGATGTGGAATGGGTGGCAGCTGTCATAATGGAGGTACTGTTGCTTGTTGGTGGGTCTGATGTGGACAGACGTGTGAAGCTGGCCATTGGACAGATGGAGGTCAATGTCAAGGAAAGTGGCATGGGATTTGGAGTAGGACCAGGTGAATCTGATGGAACCAAAGGAGTTGAGGTTGGAGAGGAAGTTCTGGAGTTCTTCTTCACTGTGAGTCCAGATCATGAAGATGTCATCAATAAATCTGTACCAAACTTTGGGTTGGCAGGCCTGGGTAACCAAGAAGGCTTCCTCTAAGTGACCCATGAATAGGTTGGCGTACGAGGGGGCCATCCTGGTATCCTGGTACCCATGGCTGTTCTCTTTAATTGTTGGTATGTCTGGCCTTCGAAAGTGAAGAAGTTGTGGGTCAGGATGAAGCTGGCTAAGGTAATGAGGAAAGAGGTTTTAGGTAGTGTGGCAGGTGATTGGCGTGAAAGGAAGTGCTCCATCGCAGCGAGGCCCTGGACGTGCGGAATATTTGTGTATAAGGAAGTGGCATCAATGGTTACAAGGATGGTTTCCGAGGGTAACAGATTGGGTAAGGATTCCAGGCATTCGAGAGAGTGGTTGGTGTCTTTGATGAAGGATGGGGGACTGCATGTAATGGGTTGAAGGTGTTGATCTATGTATGCAGAGATACGTTCTGTGGGGGCTTGGTAACCAGCTACAATGGGGCGGCCAGGATGATTGGGTTTGTGAATTTTAGGAAGAAGGTAGAAGGTAGGGGTGCGGGGTGTCAGTGGGGTCAGGATGTTGATGGAGTCAGGTGAAAGGTTTTGTAGGGGGCCTAAGGTTCGGAGGATTCCTTGAAGCTCTGCCTGGACATCAGGAATGGGATTACCTTGGCAAACTTTGTATGTGGTCTTGTCTGAAAGCTGACGCAGTCCCTCAGCTACATACTCCCGGTGATCAAGTACCATGGTCGTGGAACCCTTGTCCGCCGGAAGAATGACGATGGATCGGTCAGCCTTCAGATCACGGATAGCTTGGGCTTAAGCGGTGGTGATGTTGGGAGTAGGATTAAGGTTTTTTTAAGAAGGATTGAGAAGCAAGGGAGGGGGGGGGGAGATCCTTCTTTGTAGTTGATTCTTGGGGGTGGAAAGAGGATTTGGGGTTGTGTGAGGATGTGGCTTGAGAGAGACACATTCTACCCACCGGCCCTTCCCTCCACTCCTAAAGTGGTGTTCCATCACCCACCCAACACATTCAAAATAGTAGTCCATCCCTCTGCCACTTACACTCCCAGCCCAAGGTGCTGCCCAACCCACTATCCAGCACCTCCTACTCTAGTCCTGTCACAAGCTTATCGTACCCTGCCAGAGGCTGGGCCATCTGTGAAAGAAGCCAACTCTGCTGCTAACATGGTACAGCCTTTTATGTTGGTTTGACTACCAACCAGCTCTCCAGGAGTATGAATGGCCACCACCAAACTGTTGTCAAGGAAAAAGTTGACCTTCTGGTGGCACAACATGCAGATGAGCACAAGATGGTAAATTCAATGGCTGCTTCACAACCCGAGCCATCTGGATCCTTCCCTCCACCACCTGCTTCCATGAACTATGCAGATGAGGGTTATCTTCACAACACATCCTACACTCTTGTAATCATTATGCACTCAATCTAATGTAAGCTACTGTCCTTGCATCTTCACCCAACAGTTTCCCCTTTCCAATTCATGTCCACTTGTAGCCTTCATCGTGTACCATTTCATGCCAGCCACCAAAACTATACCTACCATCGCTCCTTCATTCCTAACCAGCAAACCAGCCTCCCTCAAAGCCGCTAGCCACCAATCCCCAGTCCCTCTCCTTACATCCCATCTCCTCACCCACCCAATCCAACACTATCCCCACCACAACCAGCACCATCTTCCGCAAAATAGCATTAGCAAATTAGCAATGTCAGTGTAGCTGGCACCATGTAGGAGTGCAGGTGTGTGTGTGTGTGTGTGTGTGTGTGTGTGTGTGTGTGTGTGTGTGTGTGTGTATTTGCTTACTCCAGCTTGTCAAAGGATAACTCTGAAAGCTAGCAAGTTTTCCTTCTTCTTTGTGTGCCTATCGACAATTCAATGCTTCTGCTATTTGGTGAGTGATCTGCTTTAATCCTAAAGCATTTGCATTCTACAAGAACTTTCCTACCTTTAACTGTATGATGATGTGAAAGTGAGCTAATTTTACCAGGTCTGTATGAAGCTGCTAAATGAATGAAAGTCCTCGCATTACGGCATTTTTTCTGTATTGTCACTTTGTACACACACTTTTGCTGCTACATCCATCCTGTCATACAGTTCCAGAAATGAACAAACAAAAATAAACAGAGTTCACACTAATTCTTTCACATTAATACTGAAAGGACTACAGTTTTCATCGGTTAATAAACAGTTCACAAAAAACACTGTTTGATAGCTCAAATATTATGCAGATCATGAAAGTTCACATGGAATTTATGATCCTTCAGAAGAAAACCTCATTTCTCTCCAAAAAATGCCAGATTTTTGTCAGTGTTCTCTGTGACTTATCATAAAAGTTCATCAATAAACCAAATTCTACAAAAAATTACTGTTACTCATTCTCAATGAAAATATCTAGAGCTGTGTGTCAGAGCTGTCCATAGACTCCTCCCAACTCTCACATGAAATTCCTCTCCCAGTACCAAAGTGCTCAAAAGATCTATTCTCTGACTGGCTAAACGCCACAGTAGCCAATCAACTTCCAATTTGAATTCAGATAACCCAGTACTCTCCCTCCTTAGACTAACCCCTGTTCTGAAATCAGTTTAGATGGAATTACATAATGACACTTTTCCAAAAAAGGCAAATAAAGTAGATTGTTTGAAGGATTGAAGTAAGTTTTATGTTTAGACAACACTGAAAACTAGTTATTTTACAATTAGCATTTTCCCCCATGTACGTGACTGATGTCAGAACTGCACAGTCAGATTCCCAGACTGTCTCACACTTAGTTATTCACTATTTCAGTGATTTCTTATCCATATACATGCTGCATTCATTTGCTCATTCACTCAGACAGCATAACAGACCATAATAATAATATTAAACACACTACTTTTTGTAAGATGAAACCATTGCATAATTTATGCCATTAAACAAAATATTGTTTAATTATTTATTTTGTTGACTAAGTGTTGAGTTTAAGTTATCATCTGAAGTACTTTCAGAAAACATAGTAAAAGTGTCTGAATGTTGAATGAAATGGAGAGTTATGAATTTTTAGTTTCCTAGGTAGTTTTAAATATTTCCAAAATTACTTTGGATAAGACATTGAGATTCATAAAACAGTTCAGTATTTTTATTTTGAAAGGCCCTATGAAATTTCATGTTGATTGGTGTCTAGAACAGGTCTGTATTAATTGTGTGGTTAGTGAGTAATTTAGTCGATATGCAAAGCGTATGAATGAACCTAGGCTTGCAACAGTCAGTAAGCACAAAATGACAGATGGCATGCTCCTTAGTGAGGGAACACATTTCACAGGGCATCAGAAATGAGTCTTACAGCTTTCTAACTGTCAATGCATATCACTACACCACAACAAATTATTGACTGTCTACAAAGTAAAGAAAGTAAAAAAAGTATAGAAAGCGTTTTTTGGATGTAGGGACATGAAGAAAGGTGGTGAAATAAGACCTTGCACAGTTACTCACACAATGTTTGATAGGATACACAATGGTTGAAATTGTAACAATGCTGTAATTGTTTAACCTTCAAGAAAGAGAGGAGGGAATATAGAACGGTTTATAAGCCCATGAATCTGTTAGTGTTATACAAGATTTATACAAAAATCCTTATTAGTCATGAAGGAAAATAGTTTTAGACTTTAACCAAGGAAAAGAACATGCTGGCTTCAGAAGCAGGTGTAGCACAATTAACTAAATATGTCAATGAAGTTATAAAAAGAAGCAGGGAATATACTTACCATGTTTTATGGGTTTATGGAGTATGAGAAAGTGTTTGACAGTCAAAATAAAATCTGTATTGGCAACACTTGAGAACTAAGGAGTACAAGCTACTTATATAGGTTTGTGGAAGAGTATATAGAAAAAACTAGCAGCTCCTCTTCAATTAAGCAGTGAGAGTGAAAATTTCAGAATGTAGAAAGTATTTGCTTCAAATCTAGAATAGCGTTGGCAAAGGATGGTGAAACTGAACAGAACAAATATGGCAGTACCTATGAAATTAATTGCAGTTGGACCAAAATAACATGCAGCATTGGCATATTGATTCCACACCAGGAAAGTTTCAGTTATTTGTGAAAAATCTTGATACAGTGTTAGAATTATAAAATACTTTGAAGAACAAAAGCCAAAAGCTTGTAAGATATTAATAGAACTACAAACAGAATTACAACAGTTTGTTCTAACTTAATGAGTCATGTTTTTAGTGATGTATGTAACATATAACTAAAATGGGAACTTTTCAGGTAAGTTAAGCTATGCCATTTTTAATCCTTTTTATAAAGCAGCATCATTTTTCAGTCTAGTCTGTAAAGTAACGTGTGTAAGAGGAGTGTCACATTCAAATAGACATACTTTACGTAGTAAATCACAGTTTTTGGTCCTAGATGCATCTGTGTACCAAGGTAAACGTACTATAAATGTCATCATTGCAGGAACAGCTCAGCATAGTGTAATTGTGCTGCTCTTCCATTGCATTTAGTGAATCCACACAGAAGATGCTTATTGATCATATCTTCAATAGCAAACCTTTCCATATTGCTATGTAACACTGTCAACATAGAACCAACACTGCTGTCATGTGTCTCAGTGCAACTGGTTAGTTTTGGGTATAGATCCTCCTAATAAAGAGGTGTTAACTGATCCCTGTGTTGTTAAGGGACTATTTTATCCCTTAAAGCTATTTTCATTAATCAAGTATGTCAACAGTTGAAACCATTATTAACCAACATAATACTGTACTTGCTTAGCATAGGCATCCACAAAAAGGAGGGGGGGGGGGAGTAAGACTGGGAACTAAGACATTTATTCATTACAGTACTCTTATACATTTCTGGAAATGATTGTGTGTGTTCTGGCAGACTTCAGATGTAGGTGACTCGAGCATAGTGAGGACAATTACATTGAGAAATATTATGATTTTAGCAATAACAGCATAACTTATGTTTGTTTGGTTGTTACACTGTTCATATATTCATGGGAAATTAAACAGTTTCCTTTGCTGCAGTTGTTTGTGCTGACCCAATTTCACTGCAGATACTAACCACTGAAGTATACTGCTGACAAAGAGTCCACAAACATTTTTTGTGTTGATTCACACTTTAAAAAATCTCTAACAAATGTATGATGTCCAGGCGAGGCCCAAAGGAACAGTCCAGCAGTCCTGTGGTATAATAAGTTTTCCATGTCTCCTATAAAATTTATCTCTTGTAGCATGACACGCATCCCAACTTACCAAGTCAGTTATATAGAAAATGGCAAATGTAGAGTCTTTACTACCAAATTTTAGGGAAAGAGTGCTAATACAAACAGTTGGCTTGATACAGTTTGCAGATCACAAAACTGTTATAATTAGTCATATTTAAGAGACAGTAACAAAATAAATTTTGACCAATATTTTGTGAATAAATTTTTGTGAAACTTATTTTACAGAAATTCTTAGTGCTAAGAAATGCAATAATTATGCTGCTCTTTGTTTTAGAATGATTAATGTGTCTATAATTATTATATCAATATGTTACACTCTGATATTTCATATGTTTTTAGCATTGGCCATTAAAAACAAAAATTTTGCAGGTTCAGGAATACTTATGCCGAAAGGCGGCTCAACATAGGTCTCGTCAACAACAGCAAGAGAAGTTAAGACTGGCAAAAGAACAGGAACTGGCCCGTTTACGTTCTTTGCAAGAACGGCAACAAGACTTGCAAGAAAAAATGGAAGAAATATACGCACAGCGAGTACAAGATGAGGTAATTTATAAATACAGTTCATAAAATACCAAATGACAATAAGAAGAGGCAGTTAGACTAGGACTGATACTCCCACATGAAGCAGCAAGCACTGTTGAATCTCTAGCTTTAGAATATTTAAACATACAAAAAGTGTAGATAGAAGAAATTGATGAACATTACTACTGCTTTATTCACATATGATGTAGTGATTGTATTTTTGCTGTTGTGACAACAGATTAACTTTGTACTCTGAAGTTTTAATCTCGTGACCGGAAAGAGACAAGTCAATGAAAATGGAAGTCATTACTGCTGAGCTTTTGAACTCACACCCTTCTTCAGAATAGAGGCTTGTCTTCGCAGACATATATACTTCAGATGAGAGGCATTACTCATTTGCAGGAGTTGACAGTGAAGTATTTTGTTCCGAGAAATAAGCACACTGGACAAGAAATTAGTCACCCTCTGGAAGAATCATGCCAATACCATGTAACATCCTCTCCAACCTAGGCAGTAGCTTTAATTTGAGTAGGGAGGGACTCCACAAGTTTCTTCAGGTATGCCATATTTAGCTGAAGCTACTCATTGATTATTAGACCCAATAGAGCTACAAAATTGCAGGGATGTTGAATGCTATGTTCACCTGTTGCTCTGTATAGTCTCAGGCATTTCCTATGGGAATAAGACTGAGTGATTTAGCAGGGCAGTTCAGGTGTGATGGTGTTCCTGAGTGTGCATCAAACTGGGAATACGTGTATTCTGCTCTGTGATATGGCTGTCATCATCTTGTAAGACTCTGAGTGTCCACAGTAGACTTATCATGAAGGTGTGGAAGAAAGGGGAACATTTGGTCATTGAGAATGTTGAACTAAACATCCTGATTCATGTTCTCTCTGTCTTGAATCAGTGGGTCAAAGTCATGACAAGAAAAACACCACAAAACTACCTTTAGGCTGAATTACATCCTCATACTGCCAGCTAAATGCCTCCTTGGGCCATTGGTGGACTTGATACCTTGCATCATTTGAAAATAGGTGAAACTGTGATATGTTTGATCACTCTAGACATCGACAGTCAGGCACTGTCAAATTTCTGTGTTGTTTGGTCCATTGTGGACGAACAACTTTTTGTGCCACTGTGAGAAATGGCCTTTTGCGATGTGCCCTATTCTGAATACCTACTGCATGCATTTCCCTTCAAGATGTTTGCTGGGAAGCTGACTAACACGCTCCTGCATTCTCTGGCATTGGCAATGCCTTTCTGGCATGAAACTGACTGTCATTACAAGGTGTAAGACTCATCTCCGAGATGTTGGCTAGGATCTTTTTGTGGCACTGTTCATAAGGCATGTTACATGGCTGCAAGTGATACACCATTCCTTATAGACATATTGGACAGCCACATTGATGACACAACTAGAATTGCCATGAAACTAAATATAAGAACTAAAGAAAAATTAAGAAATTGTGTATGTTACTTAACAGGAAACATTCTATCAAAAACTGACAACATTCATACAGCGTACATTGTGTCATAGATGAATAAAGAAATCCTCAGTCAGACACCAAAATCTTGGACATAGGCATGTCTAAAAATGATTGCTACTTTCTACCAGCGTGTCATATCTTCATATTGACCCATATTACTGAACTGATTCCATACAACCAACTGGCACATAAACACCATTTGAATGGCTTACGAAAATGAAACAGGCGAAAAGGAATACAAATGTCTCAAAAATGAGATTCACAGAAAGTGCAAAATGGCTAAACGGGAATGGCTAGAAGACAGATGTAAGGATGTAGAAACGTGTATCACAAGGGGTAAGATGGATACTGTCTACAGGAAAATTAAAGAGACCCTTGGAGAAAAGAGAACCACCTGCATCAATATCAAGAGCTCAGATGGAAAACCCAACCCAAGCAAGGGAAAGCAGAAAGGTGGAGGGAATATATAGAGGGTCTATACAAGGGTGATGTACTTCAGGGCAATATTATGGAAATGAAAGGGGGCATAGATGAAGATGGAATGGGAGATATGATACTGCATTAAGAATTTGACAGAACCTTGAAAGACTTAAGTCAAAGCAAGGCCTCGGGAGTAGGCAACATTACATTAGAACTACTGATAGCCTTGGGAGAGCCAGCCATGACAAAACCCTTCCATCTGGTGGGCAAGCTGTATGAGACAGACAAAATACCCTCAGACTTCAAGAAGATTATAATAATTCCAATCCCAAAGAAAGCAGGTGTTGATAGGTGTGAAAATTACCAAACTATCAGTTTAATAAGTTATGGTTGTAAAATAATAACTCAAATTCGTTACAGATGAATGAAAAAACTGGTTGAAGCCGACCTAGGGGTAGATCAGTTTGGATTCTGTAGAAATGTTGGAACATATGAGGCAATAGTGCCTCTATGACTTATCTTAGAAGATAAGGCAAATCTACGTTTTTAGCATACACAGACTTAGAGAAAGCTTTTGACAATGTTGAATGGAATACCCTGTTTCAAAGTCTGAAGACAGCAAGACAGCAGGGATAAAATACAGGGAGCAAAAGGCTATTTACAGTTCATACAGAAATCAGGTAGCAGTCGTAAGATGCGAGGGGCATGAAAGGGAAGCAGTAGCTGAGAAGGGAGTGAGACAGTGTTATAGCCTATCTGTGATGTTATTCAATCTGTATATTGAGCAAGCAGTAAATGAAACAAAAGAACAATTTGGAGTAGGAATTAAAATCCATGGAGAAGAAATAAAAACTTTGAGGTTTGCCGACGGCATTGTACTTCTGTCAGAGATAGCAAAAGACCTGGAAGAGCAGCTGAACAGAATGGACAGTGTCTTGAAAGGAGGATATAAGATGAACATCAACAAAAGCAAAATGAGGATAATGGAATGTAGTTGAATTAAATCAGGTGATGCTGAGGGAATTAGATTAGGAAATGAGACACTTAAAGTTGAAAAGGAGTTTTGCTATTTGGGGAGCAAAATAACTGATGATGATCAGAGTAGAAAGGATATAAAATGTAGACTGGCAATGGCAAGAAAAGTGTTTCTGAAGAAGAGAAATTTATTAACATCAAATATAGAGTTAAGTGTAAGGAAGTTTTTTCTGAATGAATTTGTATGGAGTGTAGCTATGTATGGAAGTGAAACATGGATAATAAACAGCCTAGACAAGAAAAGAATAGAAGTTTTCAAAATGTGGTGCCATACAAGAATGCTGAAGACTAGATGGTTAGATCATGTAACTAATGAGGAGGTACTCAACAGAATTGAGGAGAAGAAGAATTTGTGGCACAACTTGACTAGAAGAAGGGATCGGTCGCTAGGACACATTGTGGGGCATCAAGGAATGGCCAATTTAGTGCTGGAGGGAAGCGAGGAGGGTAAAAATCATAGAGGGATACCAAGAGATGAATACGCTAAGCAGATTCTGAAGGATGTAGGTTGCAGTAGTTTTTCGGAGATGAAGAGGCTTGCACTGGATAGAGTAGCATGGAGAGCTGCATCAAACCTGTCACTGGACTGAAGACCACAACAACAACAACGAAAAGGCTGACATGTAGACTGACTTCCTTGCACACAATGCCAAATGCGCAAAACTTGCAGAAACAAATAGAAATGTGTGCAAATGTCATATGCTGCTTTCTTTAATTTTTGCTACTTAACATAATTCCACTTTTATTCAGGGTGATTATAATTAAAAGTTCCAGTTTGAAAACACTGTAAAAAAGAATCATTGTTCAGACTGACATGAAATTTCAACTGAATGAAAAAATGAAATGATCGTACGGCATTGTTGGCCGGGAGGCCCCATGAGGCAGAGTTTGGCTGCCGTATTGCAAGTCCTTTTTTTCAATTGACGCCACTTCAGCAACTTATGGATCAGTGATGATGAAACTGATGATGAAGGACACACAACACCCAGTCCCCTGCTGGGAATAAAACCCGGACTCCCTGTGTGGTGGGCAGAAACGATACCGCTATGCTACGGAGGCGGACTTCAGCTGAATGTTATTGAAGAACTGGGAAATGAAACTTCCTGGCAGATTAAAACTGTGTGCCGGACCGTGACTTGAACTCAGGACCTTGCCTGTTGTGGACAAGTGCTCTACCAACTGAGCTACCCAAGTATGACCCACACCCCATCCTCACAGCTTTACTTCCGCCCGTACCTCGTCTCCTACTTTCCAAACTTCACAGAAGCTCTCCTGCGAACGTTGCAGAACTAGCACTCCTGGAAGAAAGGATATCGCAAAGACATGGCTTAGCCACAGCCTGGGGGATGTTTCCAGGGTCAGATTTTCACTCTGCAGCAGAGTGTGCGCTGATATGAAATTTCCTGGCAGATTAAATCTGTGTGCCGGACTGAGACTCGAACTCGCGACCTACGCCTTTTGCAGGCAAGTGCTCTACCAGCTGAGCTACCCAAGCACGACTCATGCTCCATACTCACAGCTTTACTTCTGCCAGTACCTCGTCTCCTACTTTCAAAACTTCACAGAAGCTCTCCTGCGAACGTTGCAGAACTACCACTCCTGGAAGAAAGGATATCACGGAGACATGGCTTAGCCACAGTCTGGGGGATGTTTCCAGAATGAAATTTTCACTCTGCAGTGGAGTGTGTGCTGATGTGAAAATTCCTGGCAGATTAAAACAATTTTATATGATCCTTGTTGTGGGATGGATGTGTCACTTTCCATGACATCCCAAATCCTCATCACAACTCTCTCCAACACTCTCTCAACAAAATATGAGGGTGTCCTGGAAAGTATTGCCCCCAAATTTTTAATGTGAAAACACTTAAGGCTTTTTAAATAAAACAAACATTATTAAAATTCTACATCTTTCTTCATCATGTCTACATAGTTATTTCCCAAGATAGTTACCCTGCCAGTGAACACATTTCTGCCAATAAGACATCAGTTTGTAGCTACTGTCACTGCAGAATGATTGGCTTTGTTAACAGAGCCATAAACTCACCTCTGCTTGCATTGCTTCATCACTACCAAAATGAAGTCATCAAAGATGTTCTTTAAGTTTTATAAAAACATGAAAATCAGATGGGTCCAAGATAGGATAGTATGAAGCAAGATTGATGACATTGAACCCAAGGTACTGGATTGTTGCTGATGTCACATTGCTCATATGTGGTCTGGCATTGTCAGTGTGGAAACATGCAAGAAACTGACTGCGTCAGCCATCAACACCGCTCAAACCACCAGACAAAGGAACGGCAGTGGCAAAGACTTCCAGTCTCAGAAGACATGCCAACTGCAATCACCAATGGTGCATCACATGCAAGGGGATGCCAAGTGCAACCACCAGTGCTGCATCACATGCAAGGGGAACCAAACTGCCTCCAGTTCCAATCCATTATAGAGGAGAGTACATGATGCTTTACCATCCCATCAAACAGAATCTGGCGAGCAACTTATTCTTTGACATCTTGGGTTGTCGGGTGTTCTGCTGGATATCAGCGTCGTACTTGCACGATATTTCGGTCACGTAGCTCGTAACCTTCATCAGGTGCGACCTCTCTTTTTTTTAGTCCTCAGTCTTCTGACTGGCTTCATGTGGCCCTCCACGAATTTCTTTCCTATGCCAATCTCTTCATCTCAGAGTAGCACTTGCAACCTATGTCCTCAGTTATTTGCTGGATGTATTCCAATCTCTGTCTTCCTCTACAGCTTTTGCCCTCTACAGCCCTCTCAGTCTCAGGTCGCACCTGATGAAGGTTACGAGCTACATGACCAAAATATCGTGCAAGTACGACGCTGATATCTGGCAGATCACCCGACAACCCAAGATGTCATTAGATCGCCGGGAAAGCCTGAAGAGTTACAACTTATTCTTTATCAGATATGCAGGAACGGATCTCTACAAGATTTTCCTACACATTGCTGAAGATCATGCTGTTGTAACTGGCTTCCTTATCAACAGTGTCTGCCTCCAGTAGCTGAGTGGTCAGTGTGACAGACTGTCAATCCTAAGGGCCCGGTTCAATTCCTGGCTGGGTTGGAGACTTTCTCCACTCAGGGACAGGGTGTTGTGTTGTCCTAATTATCATCATTTCATCCCCATTAACACGCAAGTTGCTGAAGTGGTGTCAGATCGAAAGACTTGCACCCAGCGAACGGTTTACCTGACAGGAGGGCCTAGTCACGCAACATTTACATTTCATCAACAGTAACTTCAGTTTCTACTCAAATGCATTGGCTCCCAAGAAACCTATCAAGGTCATATTTAGAGGCTTCCCAAACTCCCTTGACCCCTGCTACATCCTGGATGAAGTAGTTATCACAAGATACAATGAGCAGTCAGTGTCCGACATGAAATCACCAAGGATACACAAATAGATAATCGTGATTCTCGTCATTGTTCCTGACAGTAGAGAACAGGAAAATCTATAGTGTCACATCTGTGTGTACCTACTGAGTGGCAGTGGAAGGCCTAACACCAAGCACCACCATCACAGTAAGAGGATTATGTCACTCATCATTGTGCCATACCTCCTCAATGTGTCAAGTATAATGGGGAGCACCATGCCAATGAAAGTGCCTTGACCTCTGCATACAGAAGCCCATCTGCACCCACTGTTATGTTGATCATGTCACCAGCTACCATGGATGTCCAAACGACTTTCTTTTCTCTCTCTCTCTTTTTTTTAGTCCTCAGTCTTCTGACTGGCTTCATGTGGCCCTCCACGAATTTATTTCCTATGCCAATCTCTTCATCTCAGAGTAGCACTTGCAACCTATGTCCTCAATTATTTGCTGGATCTATTCCAATCTCTGTCTTCCTCTACAGCTTTTACCCTGTACAGCTCCCTCTAGTACCATGGAAGTCATTCCCTGATGTCTTAACAGATTTCCTATCACCTTGTCCCTTCTTCTTGTCAGTGTTTTCCACATATTCCTTTCCACTCCGATTCTGTGCAGAAGCTCCTCATTCCTTACCTTATCAGTCCATCTAATTTTCGACAGTTGTCTATAGCACCACATTTCAAATGCTTCAATTCTCTTCTGTTCCAGTTTTCCCACAGTCCACATTTCACTACCATACAATGCTGTGCTCCAAACATACATTCTCAGAAATTTCTCTCTCTAACAAATAAATGTCATGTGACTGGGGTCACCCGTCAGGTAGACCACACCTCAAATGCTTCAATTCTCTTCTGTTCCAGTTTTCCCACTGTCTATGTTTCACTACCATACATTGCTGTGCTCCAAACATACATTCTCAGAAATTTCTCTCTCTAATAAATAAATGTCGTGTGACTAGGGCCACCCATTGGGTAGACCATTCGCCGGGTGCAAGTCTTTCGATTTGATGCCACTTCAGTGACTTGCATGTCGACTATCTTTAATTAAGGCCTTTGTTTGATACTAGTAGACTTCTCTTGGCCAGGAATGCCATTTTTTGCCAGTGCTAGTCTGCTTTTGATTCTTCCTTGCTCTGTCCATCATTGCTGCCTAGGTAGCAGAATTCCTTAACTTCATCTACTTCATTACCATCAATCCTTGTGTTATGTTTCCCACTGTTCTCATTTGTGCTACTTCTCTTTACTTTCAGCTTTCTTCGAGTTACTCTCAATCCATATTCTGTACTCATTAGACTGTTCATTCCATTCACCAGATCATGTAATTCTTCTTCACTTTCACTCAGGATAGCAACATCATCAGCAAATTGTATCATTGATGTCCTTTGGCCTTGAATTTTAATTCCACTCCTGAGCGCTTCTTGTATTCTCATAATTTCTTCTTCACTGTACAGATTGAACAGGAGAGGCAAAAACTACGTCCCTGTCTTACAACCTTTTAATCCAACTTCATTCTTGGTCGTCTACTCTTATTATTCCCTCTTGGCTCTTGCACACGTTGTATATTACACATCTCTCCTTATAGTTTATCCCTATTTTTCTCAGAATTTTGAACATCTTGCACCATTTGACATTGTCAAATGTTTTTTCCAGGTCAACAAATGCTGTGAACATGTCTTGATTTTTCTTTAGTATTCCTTTCATTATCAGCTGCAATGTCAGAATTGCCTCTCTGGCGCCTTTACCTTTCCTAAAGCTGAACTCATCATTATCTAATGTATTGTCAATTCTCTTTTCCATTCTTCTGTATATTATTCTTGTCAGCAACTTGGATGCATAAGCTCTTAAGCTGTTATACTGATTGCTCAAGAGTTATTTCTTTTAACAAGCAACACAAAGCTCATGAACTATCATGAGGTTAGTCTAGTGCTGCTGATGCCTTCTGCAGTGCCCCACTCAGAGAGTGGTTGTGCAACTGGGAATGCACATTGAACGCAACAAAACATGACGTGCACTTTCCAAGTGTAGATGCAGACCACTGCTCAATGCTCAAACCAGTGCCAATGGTGCACCATGCTATCGCAACCCCCATCAAGAGCACTAATTAACTAATACAGCATCCAGGTAGTGCTGGCTCATCTCAAAAATGAATATTAAACCAGGCATCAATGTCAGAGTACCCAACTGGTGCTACTACTGGTCTGGTCATCCTAAAGTCAGTGGGGGAACTACAGTTTACATTTGTTCCATGTTATGCCATGGTCTTCTACATCTGTCAGCACTCATGACTGTTGAAGCAACTGCATTTGCTTTTGACACTGCACAGGGTTGCATTGCATCACCTTTAAAACCAGATTCCAACTGCTGAGAACACCACTGGATACTGGAGACTTCAAGCCATTGCTGTCCCTTGCAAGGAAGTCTTTCCGGGAATGTGATTTCAACGTGAAGCACGCCACTGGGATTCCAGGATCAGCAGTACCAGTGGCAGTTAGTACTGGATGCCATCAAGAATCATGACATGGTGATGCAGGGGCTGTGCCAACCTACCATTTATCCCAGCTAAGGACAACCTAATATAATTGACAATGGAATCTTCAAACTAGTACTGCATCCCATATATGCAAAGGTAGACAGTGTGATATCTTCCAACCATGTACCTTGTTCTGTCTAGAAGTTGACCTAACCTGGACTCCAAAACATGGGATTCCCCCAAGAAGACAGACTGGGACAGTTACATGGTGCAGCTGGCAGCTGAATTACCACAAGTACCCAATCCAGGTGATGTAGAATCAAGAAAGCTCTATACTTGGATGCCACTTGGAATGCCACACATAGATCAACTTTGTGTCTGTCACTTTCAAAGCACCTAATAGAGGGCATTGCAGAAAGGAACAGAGTATGACATAATTATCAGCACAGCCAGAATTCTGCAACAAAAAGGCTTTTAAATAGCATGCAGTGAGATGCCAAAAAAAGAACTAGAAGAGCATTGTAACTAAGCAAGGATAGACAGGATTACTGCACTATGCATCGATGATGGAACTGCTTGGCGAGGTACCAAACATTTTGTGTGGTAAACTCTCCACATGCTACCTCTTCAAGTGGGCAATGAAGTGATCATTGAACTGAACGTGAAAGCAGAAGGTCTAGCTGATGTATGCAGTGACACATTCACATTCATTGATAATCTTTGGGTGACAACTAGATCGCCGTAGTCAACAACTGTCTCCCACTCTTCCTTGATGCCAAAGAGGAAGAAGACAACATTGGACCAATCACAGCCAATGAGGTCCACCAGCAACTCAACTTTCTCAATACACAGAAGTCAAGGGAAGCTGATGTCATCAACACAACAACATGTTGAAGCAGATGCTGCAACTAAACACATATCTGGAATCTTCAGCTCTGTCAAAGAGACTGGAATTTACCCAAAAGCCTGGAAGCATGCAGAGATAGTTGCCATTCCAAAGCCTCGTGAGGCTGCATGAGCTCCCAAAAGCTACAGACCCATCAGCTTGCTGCCAGCACTATCGAAAGTATCCAAGAGGGCCTACCTGTATTGCCTGCTCCAACATACTGAAGATGAAGACATTCCTCTTGATGTCCAGTATGCTTTTCATCGTGGACATTCCACCACTCACCAACTCCTTTGTCTGGTTGAAGAGGCCATGGAAGCAACAGACCACTCACAGTACTTCGGAGACCTCCTGCTGAATGTCCTACAAGCTGTTGACTCTGTATAGCATGAGGGTTTTCTGTACAAGCTCTTGCTGGGACTCCCAACATCATATGTGCAGCTGATACACAGCAACCTCCAAGACCACACATTACATGCATGAGCTGGGTCTATTATCTCCATGTAATATTAAATCCAAGCTGGCATCACCTAAGACTCCATGATTGGGCCGTCTGTCTATCCTATATATGTACAGTGGACCTACCATGGACTACATGAGTACAATTAGTGCTGTATGTTTATGATGCAGTGCTATATAAAATAGTGGCAGCATACATCTGGTGCATTGGCAGCTTCAAATGATTGTCGACAACCTAAACAGTTCTCCAACAACATGGTGACCAGAAATGTGGTGAACTGTGACAGCTTAACAGTGACAAGGTTCACCCTCACACAGAATCCAAGGCACTTATCGCAAATACAATTTCAAAAGAAACGTGCATCTACTGGTGGCAGAGGAAAGAAGACCCAACAGTCTCTAAAGGCACTAACAGAAGTCAGGGAAAGAAGAAGACAACCACACATCAACTGAAGGCAAAGCACTTCATGCTCTTACTTCACACAACACAGGGCAAGGGAGTCCTGTCTGTTTGGGGAGTGGTGGTGATATGTTGCTGGTAGAGGAGTTGTAACAGCAGAATGAGTCACTCAGGAGAGCTCATTGACTTCAAATGTGGACTAGTCATTGAATGTCACCTGAGCAAAAAATTCATCATGGACATTTCAGCCCTTCTAAAGCTGCCCACATCGACTGTTGTTGGATGTGGTTTTGAAGTGGAAATGTGAAGAACAAACACAACTAAACCAAGACCAGACAGACCTCATGTCCTGATGGACAGGGACCATCAAGCATTGGGAGGATGATTGTAAAAAGTTGCATGAAATCTGTGGAATGAATCACTCATGAGTTCCAAAGTGCTACCAGTGATCAAGCAAGGACAGTGACTGTTCGTAGAGAATTAAAAAGATTGGTGTACATTGGTCGAGCAGCTCCTCATAAGAAACATATTTCTGTAGTCATTGCTAAGCAACGTTTGAGGTGTGAAGAGCAATGCTGCTGGACAATGGTTGACTGGAAATGAGTGATTTGGAGTAATGAATCATGCTGTACCCTGTGACAGCCCCAATGGAAGGGCTTGAGTTTGACGAATGCTAGGAGAACATGACCTATCATGTTAGTGCTAACAGTAAATATGGAGGAGATGGTGTTACTGTATGGGGGGTTTTCAAGGATAGGATGTAGTACGCTTATTTCACTTAAGAAAATGCTAAACTCAGAAGAATATGAACAAATTTTACAGCATTATGTACTGCTACAGTAAAGGAGTAGTTTGGATATGATGACTGTTTGTATCAGCACGGCAATCACCCTGTCATAAAGCAGCATCTGTGATGAAATGGTTTGTGGACAATAACAACCCTGAAAAGGACTGGCCTGCCCAGAATCCTAATGTAATGCCCTGGGCCCTTAGGGATGAATAATTAGAACATTGTTTTCATTCCAGGCCCCAGTGTCCAACATCAGTATCTTAACACTCAATGGGGTACCTTTGAGGTGAGTTAGAACATTGCTTCCATTCCAGACCCCAATGTCCAATGTCACTATCTTATCTGAGTTCAGCTCTTGAGGAAGAATGGGCTGCCATTCCTCCACAGACATTCAGACAGCTCACTGAAAATGTCTCGAGCAGAGTTCAAGCTGTCATCAAAGCGAAGGATGGACACGCCCCATATTAATGTCCATCAATAGCAGTCTAGATACTTTTGATCAGATAGTGTATTTTGCTGGGCCATAATGTGTCCTTTGAAAAGTAATTCTCCTGGATTAGTCAATCCTGGCCTTTTTCGTTGTTTCTTATGTCGAGTCATATTTTTGGTTTCCTAACACTATGTTTCCTATATTTTTCAGTTTAGAGTTTGGGAATGTTCATGTCTTCTATTTCTTTTTTTAATCTACTCCTATAGTTAACAGATATGTTTCTTCTGTGATAATCATGACTGACAAGGTTTGTTTTTGGTGGCCTCAAAATGCTAGATGGAACGTGAGTGGCGTCGAAGAGAGCTAGAGGCTGTCCGCAAGAAAGCACAGACAGATGAGGAGCTTAAGAAGGCACTTGCTGAGCAAGTCAAAGAGAGACAGCGCATTCAAGCACTGGAGATTGCAAGGGAAAAGCAGGAATTTGAGAAAGTGCAGAAGATACAGGAGCAGCTCGCAGAAAAGGAAAGACAGGAGCAACTGAAGAGATTACAGGTAAGAACATAAGTTCTGTAGGATCGTAGGATTGCCTTAGATACTGGTAAAAAATACAGGCACACTATGCTGAGAAAGTACCGTAAAAAAAAAAAAAAAAAAAAAAAAAAAAAAAAAAAAAAAAAAAAAAAAAAGGCATTCAGAGAATGTATGTTTCTCCTTGCAGGCAGTTATAATTGTGATTTTGAGCTCAGTATACTCCAAGTGATCTTGTAGTGGGAGAGAGTTATCACTGTGAATGTGGCCTGTGATATATGTCCTTTAACACATACATAAGATTCCTGGAAGGGAAGCTTACATCCATTACTCATGTCTGTAACAATGTTCATTGTAAACAAAATCTGATTTGGAGAACGCCCACAACTGTGAATCATGAGAACTGAATTAAAAATCTGTTGCAGTTGTAGCTAACATTCTCTTTTTCTTTCACGGATAGTTTTGGAGGCCTTACAGCTGCATTATCAGGTGCCTCCCAATAAATTGTTAAGTCATGAGCCTGCCCACCATACAGTTCATCAAGTGGCACCTGATAATGATGGAGCTGTAAAGCCTCCGAAACTACACCGGGGAGGGGGAGTACATTAGCTACAACTAAAGTGATTTTTAATTTAGTTATAATGTTCCTTGTGCCATAAACAAATACATTTATGGTTAAAACTGTACCATATTACTGCCAGATCTGAAATGAGAAAAGTTTGCAAGTTGAATATCGCTATTTCTAGTTTATTTTTCAAAAAAAGTTTAAAGTTATTAACCTGTTGAAGTAACACACAGTCAAAATTGCACTTCTTTCTCCAATTTAATTATTGGACATACAATTTTAGCTGTTATTTCAGATTAGCTGACATAAAGTTAAATGTCCTAAATAAATAGGCAGCAGTCAAAAAATTCCCTTGTAACCATTCAAATTAATCCAAACAAAATATATTACATGCATGGGCCACAAGGAAATCCCAGATAATTCCAAGAACACCCAAATCTCCTTAATAATGTGCAGTACAAATCTCATAATCAGAATAGTAAATCTTTACAAAAGTAAAATCTTTATGTAACAGTCACTGCCATTCTAACTACATGCATATCCCTATGTCTACCATACCATCTAAATCTACAGCTATACTCTGCAAACCACTGTTGAGTGCATGGTAGAGGGTATGTCCCACAGTACCAGTTATTAGGGCTTCTTCCAGTTCCAGTTCCATTCACATATTCAGCATGGGAAGAATGATTGTTTGAATGCCTCTGTGTGTGCAGTGATTATTCTAATCTTATCCTAAAGATCCCTATGTGAGTGACACATAGGAGGTTGTAATATACCGGTATTCCTAGAGTCATCATTTAAAGCCAGCTCTTGAAAATTTGTTTTGATAGACTTTCTTGGGATAGTTAACGTCTGTTTTCAAGAATCTTCCCATTCAGTTTCTTCAGTATCTCTGTGACTCACCACAGATCAAACAAACCTGTGACCATTCATGCTGCCCTTCTCTGTACACGTTCAGTATTCCCTGTTGGTCCAATTTGGTACAGGTCCCACACATTTGAGCAGTATTCTAGAACTGGTCACACTGGTGATTTATTGGCAATCTCCTTTGTAGACCAATTGCACTTCCCCAGTATTCTGCCAATAAGCCAAAGTCTATGACCTGCTTTAGCCACGACTGAACCTATGTGATAATTCCATTTAATATCGCTACCAAGTGTTACATTCCAGTATTTGTATGAGTTGGGTGATTCCAACAGTGACTCATTTATATTATAGTCAAAGGATACTACATTTTTTCATTGTGTGAAGTGCACAATATTACATTTTTGAACATTTATAGGAAGTTGCCAATTTTTGCACCACTTGGAAACCTTATCGAGACCTGACTGAATATTTCTGCAGTTTATTTCAGACAGTACTTCATTATAGATAACTGTATCATCTGCAAAAAGTCTGAGGTTACTATAAATGTTAGTCGCAAGGTCATTAATATACAATGTGAACAGCAAGGGTCCCAACAAACTTACCTGGGGCACACCTGAACTTACGTCTGCATCTGACGATGAGTGTCTACGCAGGGTAACATGCTGCATCCTCCCTAACAAAAAGCCCCCAATCCAGTCACAAATTCCACTTGATATGTCATATGATTGTACTTTTGACAATATGTGTAGATGTGGTACTGAGTTAAATGCTTGTTGGAAATCTATCTGCCTGCCTTGATCCAAAACTTTCAATGCGTCATGCGGGAAAAGTGCCAGTTGGGTTTCACAAGGTCATTGGTTTCAGAATCCATGCTGGTTGGCATTGAGGAGGTCATTCTGTTCAAGGTACCTCATTATGTTTGAGCTCAGAATATGTTCTAAGATTCTACAACAAATCGATGTCAAGGATATTGGGAAGCAGTTTTGTCAATCACTTCTACTACCATTCCTGTAGAAGGGTGTAATGTGCTTTTCCCAAGAACTAGGTACGGTTTTTCCAAGAACTGGGCACGGTTTTTTGTCTGAGGGATCTACAATAGATTATAGTTAGAAGAGGGGCTAGCTCATCCGAGAATTCAGGATAGAATGTGACAGGTATTCCATCAGGCCTTGGAGTATTGTTCAATTCTATTGTTGAATTTTAATTATTTCAGCTGTTTCTCAACACCACTGACCATAATACTTATTTCATTTATCTTTCTGGTGGTACGAGGATTAAATTAGGGCAATTCTCTTGGGTTTTCTCTTGTAAAGGAACATTTGAAAATGGAATTGAGCCTTTAGCTTTGCTATCCTCAATTTCTGTTCCTGTCTCATTCACTAGGGCTGGACACTAACTTTGATGTCACTAACATCCTTTACATATGGGGTTTTGTGAAATATCATTTGACAATATTCTATTATGCTAGAAGGCATCACGCATTGCTCTCTTGACAGCCAATCAGAACCTCTCCATCTATAGCCCTATGCTTTGTTCTACACCTATTATGCAGTAATCGCTGTTTCTTTAGAAATTTCTTTACAGTGACCATAAGCCATGGAGATTTCCTCCCGTTATGAACTGTACTACTGGGTACATATCTATCTTGTGCATAGTCAAATATTCTTTAAATTTCAGGGGCTATTCAGCAATGTGTACTCATATTTATGAAATGTATTATTTTACTTCCACATTGAGAAAATGTCTAATGAAAAAAGGATTTCATTAATTTAAGCACTAACTGGTGCTATTGATATTGATTTTTGAACTATCAAATGAGAAGTATAGTAAGTGTTGCTAAGACTGCATTCGTGGCATCGACAATGATCACCAGATGCAGTCACCAGAGGTCGCCTGATTACATTGGCCAACAATTTGGTTACGGTGCATCTGATCCCCTTCATCAGTTTTTGTCGGAATCGACAAGGTTAGGTTAGCTTAGAATTATTCTATGAAAGGGGCTAGAATCTATTTTAACCTCATTAAGCGGGATGGATGCTTGAAGATGAGTGCATCATTGTGGCTTTTACTACTAAAGTGATACCAAATGTGTGTGAATGAGCTAATCCAGTGGTTGTCAGATTTTTTTGGTCAAGAGCTAATACTGACATCATGGGACAACACTTCAGGCTTTGTAGATACCGATCTCATTATTAATTGGTAACCTATATAAATTGGTCTGTTATGGGCTACCAAGAGACTAGCTATGGTAAGAGCACTAAAAGGTGGCCGGTGGCCACCAGATACTGATCATAAAAAGTCGGGACCATTTGGAGCAGTTCCTATTGACTGTTCCCTGTTTAGGATTGCTGCCACGCTCACTGACCCAAAAGCTATGACACTGTAATTGCCTGGCAAAATGTTGTGTTGCCCATGTTGTAGTGGTTCTGCCTGCTTTATTTATTCCTTTGTTGCCCTTGGTGTCAATGTACTACATTGCTACACTGGTTGAAAAATGGGGTTTGTAATTTGGACACTGACTGCGGTAAATAATGTAGCTGACAGGTGGACTGTCGCGTTTCACAGATGTTTACTTTTACTTTTCACAATCCCCCCCCCCATATACACATTTAATGTGGCCAGTGCACTATTGTTTAACTTTCCATTTCCATAAGCCTCATTAATAGTTTGCAGGCGAACATCCACATACTGCTACAATAGTTTCCTGTTGAACATCTACAAGCAGTAAAAACATAACCACGTAGTTCACAGTTCTTGAAGAATAATCAGGTACAAATGGAGCAGGCACTGTCACCATTTTAACATATGGCTTAATTGTTTAAGACTTATTACACTGTTAAGTTGGAGCATTGTTGTTGTTCTAACCAGCACAGGTTACTCGTCTGAAACTCGGACATGGACTGACTGAATTGTGACCAAAAATTGGGCCCTTATATATCATCACAATAATAGGTGCTGAAACTACACATTGTTCGAAGTTTAATTTACAGAAATTACAATAAACTTAACTCATTTGATTGACTGAATACATAGAAAAATTGGTTCTTTTTAACAGTTTCTTCTACTACAACAGTTAAGCTGAATTATGAAATTAATATATATAGTTAAGCAAACAATACTTTTGACAAAACTGTTAATTACTTTGGAATTAATGAAGGGCTGGTTTTGCTAACATGTTTTTGAATAGAGCTAAATAGATCCTTTAGGAATACTATTTGTTGTTCCTCCAAATGTTTATAATTAGTACAGAATTTATAGTTGTTTATACATCAATAGAATTTAAGTTATGAAACAATTACTGATTTCATCCTGTAATGTAAGATATGAACTAGTAATAGTTGAAATAAATTGTAGAATCAGTTACATACATAAACTAAGCACAACATTAGATCTGGTGTTATGTTCTTTAAAACTGAGAGCCAACCTTTCTCTTTTATGAAAATACAGATTATACTCATGTATGTTAATAGTAATTAGTTAAAAGTGGAAAAAAAAGAAAACGAATTTAAGGAGGCAGATGGCAAAACAATAGGGGAAGTAAAAATACCCAGCTTGTTTCGTCACATCACCCCCTCATTGGATTGACCAGACAGATATTGCAAATAGCCAACTGGACAATTCAATGACCACAAGTAACTCCAGAAATTGGGTTTAAAATCTGCACACAGAAAAATACATAAGACATCTTATCAAAAACTACAGTACATATGTTTTTTTCAAATTTATACATATGAGAACTGGCCATACAAAAATCCCCATACAAAATAATTACCTACTGTGTATTGTTGTACAGTATCACAAACTATCCACAAGTTATACTTTTAACAAAAATTACACATCTTCATCATATTTGATGTCCTTTTTTGTTAAGCAAAGATTACATTTTAAAATATATATCACTTTGTACAAGTCCTGTCTTGCTAAACAAAATAAATCCTAATGGGTTGCAATCGACAGAAAATTTCACTTGCTCAATGTTTAGTAATTTTCACAAGCACTTTCACTTTTTCAATGGGCTTTTACAAATTTTCTCACCAAGTTGTCCATGCCTTCATCAGGTCCAAGTGGCAGTTAGTAAGGAAATGCATTGCTATCACTTCCCTTGGAGGTGGTTCTCGTCCGCTACAGTACACAAAAAAATGAGACAAAATATCCTACTTAAGTGCACTTATTTTGACTTCTAACTTAAGTCTAAAAAAAGTTTAACACTAATGGCAAATGATATTAATTATATCATAAATAAATACATTACATAGTTCTCATAACATTAAAATAATTAGCACTAAAACTGACTATAGTATGAAAGGTGGTGACTAGAAAAAAATTTTAAAATCAAGTGCACATTACACTACCAAAACATAGCTCTAAGTCATAACTGTCTGAAACTGGTTAAACTTGAAAGATGTGGGTCTCTTTTCCATTTGCAAAATATCAAAAACTCAATATGTGCAGTAGCATAGATTTACTAATTATTACATTATGGAAAAAGAATAGAGTCACCATCACATAACTTGATTACTATTCACATCAAGATCAAGGGTATGGAAGTTGTATCAAATCATTGCCCCACTTCGCTACTCCACTCTGAGCTCTACTCTCATTCAATCGGAAAATTAAATTCTCACAAAACCACAAAATGTTATCAAATAGTTGACCTGCCAGAATATTCACATCAGTCTAGCACCACCATTATCAGTTAATCAGCAAAATTACTTTTCGTTATCCCAGTATTACCAATTTAAGCTCATAGTAGAAGTTTTCAGATAACCTGTAGATCGGATGGTGCACCATCATATGACTTGTAAATATTGCTCTTTCTGTTAATCTCTCATTTCAGCTGCAGTGTCATGAATTGCACAATATAAACAGTACTCAATGTTGCCTAGTTAAAAATTAGATCATCAGTACAGTTACACAACATTTGTTTGTATGCAGTCATCTTTTTCATTAATCATGTCTGTCAGTTCCATTATTTTACTTACATTTCTTATCTTGGTAACTAGTGGAGTGCTTTCTCAAAAAATATACCTACTGCAGAGACAGGCTCCTTGACCATTAAGACCCTAACATTATTCATTATTTTATTATTTCATTATTGCTTCATTATCTAATAAATAAACACCTTCTCTGCTTATCTAATGCAAAACAGACTGTACTGAAAAACACTCCACAGTAGCCGATCCGTATGCTAAGGCAAACTTAATTCTCATTACCGATCAGATAAAATCATCACTTAGACAAACTATTATTTCACTTTATTCTAGCCTGAAGGGAGATATACATACAAGTCTTGCTAATACATTCCACCCACATTAGTCCAGGCAACTATGTTTAAAAGTTGTAATTCCTTAATGTTAGAAAAGGCTGTACCATGACACACAACTATAGCAACTATAGGTAGATAGTTATCTCCATATACTGATTGCATTGAACACAAACACTTCTATTATACCCCAATTAATATTAATACCTAGTATTTAAAATGGTTTATACTGCATATTGCTGCTGCACCCATGAGTTGATTGCTTCAGGTGTTAATTATCCTCCACATATGTTGACAGCTTTCATTTCCAGTTTACCTTACCTCTTTGTTCGACAGAAATTCTTTGATCATGGTACCAACTAACTTTTTTCTGTCCTCCTATGACTCCATTACTTATAAGTAACACAACATAATATAAATAGATATATAGATAACACTAAAGAAAACTTTTCTAACATATTTCTATTCTAAAGTATGCTACTGCACAAAATCACATGAAAGTCGAAGACAGAATGTTTGTTATTCACTTATAAAATACGGGTAGGATAGGAGAAGAGTTTGACGGCCTCAGGAAACATGAAAAATGAGACGGACAGCTGGGGTAAGCATTATCGCCACATTATGAATCCAACACAGAATGCTGAACCCCTTACTTGCTAATTGCACAAGAAATTAGTCCCAAATTTACATCAATGCTGAGATTTTGAATTACCAACAAATTGCATTCCAACAGCTGACCTGCCAATTTTACAGTTAATGGTACCTCTTGTTTCACACTCATTGATATCTTATCAGTAGCACCAATAATTTTTATTCCAGAAACATGCATCACTACTATACCCTCCTTGTTCTTAATAGATTCAAAAAATGCATGTGAAATGCCATTCTAATCACTACCATTGTACAATACACACTTAACATGTATACCTTGTACACTTGCTGTTGTTACAGGGTGCCACACTTCCTTTTTACTTACCATGTGATCTTGTTCATACAACAAATCCTCATTAATTTTTTCCCAGTCAAATGACAGATAGCATGGTTATCTTCCTCATTATCATTCTCAAACTCCAACTATTCACTAGGCCTATTATCCTCCTTTATTCTTTCTTTAAGTAACATATTGCCCTCATTATCATTTACAAATTCAAATACCCCATTCTCATCACTAATGGATTCGTCATTGCTATCATCATTACAACTACTGTCAGAGTCAGACCCACTGTAACTTTCTCTATGCTTTAGATTTTGTACCACTTCCATGTTTTTCTCCATTTAAGTCAATTTTGAATCTACATTTTCACTTAATTTTTCCAGTTTTTCCCCTACCACTACTGCACACTTGGCTACTACCTCAGTTTCTAAATCATTTTTAATCTTATCGATTTGATTCTCAAGTTTAACCCTATTTTCAGCACATTGTTTCTTGGAAACCTCCACCTTCATACTATTGTCTTCACAAAGTCTCTCTCTCTTCCACACATTTACGACTCATTGTTAATTTCTCGTTAGTATTATCAGCATCCAACATCTTATTTAATTCTAAAAGATTAAAGCTGACTACCTGAATCTCCTTTTTAATTTCTTTCTTCAGTTCATCCTTTAAGCTAACCATGTCAGTTCTAATGCTATCAGTTTTCTTTTCCACCCTACATATGAGGGGCATTTGAAAAGTCCGTGCAAAAATAAAAACTACTTACGTGTTTGCGGCAAACCTTTTTTATTTTTCGACTTAGTCTCATTTTAGACCTATACACTTCATCCAAATAATAGGAATTGTCCAAGTTTGTAAAATAGCCATTAGTTTCTGCAATCACTTCCTCATTTGAATAAAATCTTTGTCCTGCCAGCCATTTCTACAAATTGGGGAACAAATAATAGTCCAAGGGAGCCAAGTCTGGAGAATAGGGGGGATGTGAAACGAGTTGGAATCCTATTTGCATTAATTTTGTGACCACGACTGCTGGTGCATTGTCGTGATGGAAAAGGACTTTTTTGCGGTTCAATCGCAGGCATTTTTCTTGCAGCTCGATTTTCAAATAGTCCAATAGCAATGAATAATATGGACCTGTAATAGTTTTACCCTTTTCCAGATAGTCAATGAGGATTATCCCTTGCGAATTCCAAATGACAGCCACCATAACCTTTCCGGCCAAAGGAATGGTCTTCGCCTTTTTTGGTGCAGATTCTCCCTTGGTAACCCATTGTTTAGATTGTTGTTTGGTCTCAGGGGAATAGTAATATATCCATGTTTCATCCACAGTGATGAAATGGCACTTAAAGTCCTGCGGATTCTTCTACAACTCTACATGTACATCCATACTCTGCAAGCCACCAGATGGTGTGTGGCAGAGGGTACTCCTGATGGTGTGTGGCAGAGGGTACTTTGAGTACATCTACCAGTTCTCCCTTCTATTCCATCTCATATTGTTTGTGGAAAGAAAGATTGTCGGTATGCCTCTGTGTGGGCTCTAAATTCTCTGATTTTATCCTCGTGGTCTCTTCGTGAAACATACGTAGGAGGGAGCAATATACTACTTGACTCCTCAGTGATGGTATGTTCTCGAAACTTCTACAAAAGCCCGTACCGAGCTACTGAGCATCTCTCTTGCAGAGTCTTCCACTGGAGTTTATCTATTATCTCCGTAATGCTTTTGCGATTACTAAATGATCTTGTAACGAAGCGCGCTGCTCTCCGTTGGATCTTCTCTATCTCTTCTATCAACCCTATCTGGTTCTTCCTGAACAGCTGCAAACCATCCATGCAACACTTCACACAAGTCTGTTTTTGGTCAAGTGTGAGCAATCATGGAACGCATCTTGCAGATAGCTTTCTCATGTCCAAATGCTTATGAAAAATGTTATGTACCCATTCACTCGAGATGCCCACAGCACTAGCAATCTCACACACCTTAACTCTTCTGTCATCCATCACCATATCATGGATTTTATCAATGATTTCTGGAGTTGTAACCTCCACAGGGTGTCCAGAACATTCAGCATCACTTGTGCCCATATGGCCGCTCCAAAAATTTTGAAACCACTTACAAACTGTTCTAATCAAAGGATCACAGTTATTGTAATGTTTATCAAGCTTCTCTTTAGTCTCCTGAGGCGCTTTGCCTTTCATAAACTAATGTTTAATCAGCACACGAAATTCTTTTTCATCCATTTTTTGACAATCACTTGACTTCCTTGATTCACACGAATGTCAAACACAAAGAAATAGACCAGTATGGCTGAAACTTGGTGTGCATTCTTTCCAGAGATACTACTAACTAAACATGACCTTGATACGTGCTGGTAGTGCCAACCCTCATACTTTCCAAGGACTTTTAAAACGCCCCTCGTATATTACTCATAATTTGCCTTAACATTGTTTCCAAGTTTCCGTCCACCATAAACTGTTGCCCTTGCTGACTGTCGCTACTAGATTCCTCCTCCTTAACCTTAATGACTTCATCTACTTCAGTACTGTTTTCGTCCATTTTGCTCTTTACAATAGGACTTTCGTCCCCATCCTTCATAGTTACATTCATGTCTGATAACTATTATCGTCTACAGAACACATCACACTTACATCCTTGCGTTCATTTAACAACTTAACCTCTACATCTTTGTCCTCTGTCACACTGTCTTGTCCATTAAGGTCACTCATTATGTATGTCTTAATGCAACAGTTTTTGCTATGAAATTACCGTATTCTCATTCACTCTTCTTCTGCTGCTCTGCTGCTGCTATTGTTGTTGTTGTCTGGATCTGCAAGGCTGTGGGAAGTTTTAATTCTCTCGGCAAGGCATCTTGTTTATCTCATCAGCTGTGTCCACCTGCGTGCTGATTGGTTGCTCCTGTACTCAGTGGCTGCTGCCATAGAACCTGCTCGCTGATTGGCTGCTGTCCTACTGTGGCCATGAAATCCAAGTGGTGATTGGCTGTAGCATCTCTTCCATTTAAAACTGTGAGCTGCTCGAGTTCACACTTCACTGTCAAATGTCGTGAGTTCTAGTTTATTGTGCTCACATACAATAGTCCTCATGTTGGGGCACCGTATGTAGCAGTTCTGCCTGCTTTATTTTTTCTTTTGTTGTCCTTGGTGTTGATGTACTGCATTGCTACACTGGCTGAAAAATGGGGTTCGTAATTTGGACACTGACTATGGTAAATAATGTAGCCCACAGGTACACAGTTGCATTTCACAAATGTTTACTTTCACTTTTTACAAACCCCCCCTCCCATATACACATTTAATATGGCCAGTGCACTATTGTTTAACTTTCCATAAGCCTCATTAATAGTTTGCAGTTGAACATCCACATACTGCTACAATAGTTTCCTGTTGAACTTCTACAAGCAGTAAAAACATCACCACATAGTTCACAGTTCTTTTGGAATAATCAGGTATGTATGGAGCAGACACTGTCACTGCTTTAACACACGGCCTATTGATGTAACACTTATTCCACTGTTAAGTTGATGCATTGTTGTCATTATAACCAACACAGGTTCCTCATCTGAAACTCAGACATGGACTGACTGAATTGTGACCAAAAATTGGGCCCTTATATATCATCACAATAATAGGTGCTGAAACTACACATTGTTCGAAGTTTAATTTACAGAAATTACAATAAACTTAACTCATTTGATTGACTGAATACATAGAAAAATTGGTTCTTTTTAACAGTTTCTTCTACTACAACAGTTAAGCTGAATTATTTGTTTAAATCATGAAATTAACATATATAGTTAAGCAAACAATACTTTTGACAAAACTGTTAATTACTTTGGAATTAATGAAGGGCTGGTTTTGCTAACATGTTTTGGAATAGAGCTAAATAGATCATTTAGGAATACTATTTGTTGTTCCTCCAAATGTTTATAATTAGTACAGAATTTATATTTGTTTATATGTCAACAATAGAATTTAAGTTACAAAACAATTACTGATGTCAACCTATAATGAAAGATACTAACTTGTAATAGTCGAAATAAATCATAGAATCAATTACATACGTAAACTAAGCACAACATTAGATCTGGTGTTATATTCTCTAAAACTGAGGGCCAACCTTTCTCTTTTATGAAAATGCAGATAATACTCATATATGTCAAAAGTAATTAGTTAAAAGTGATAAAATGAATTTAAGGAGGCAGATGGCAAAACAAGAGGGGAGATAAAAATATCCCAACTTGCATTGTCACAGTGTGAGCGAATGATTGATTTATTAATAACAGTAACTGTACTTATATTTAAATGCTTTATGCAGTATGAGACATAATCACCAATGTTAGGTCTGGGGGCTTGTATTTGTGTCAGTGAGTTGCTGAGTGATGGTGGGTTCTTTTGTTTGTTCTTGTGCCATGCATTCTTAGTCATATTGTAGGGAGATTGCAAAAGGTTGTGAGAAATAACCGATCATGATATTATCGCCTCCATGCACATATTGAATGTTGGTTGTGTACTGGCCGATAAGATCCAAGTGACAGAAACATCAAGGCTTTGCATCTGCAGATGAATTGCAAATGGCATCAACCAAGGTCTGACGATCTGTAAATAGTGTTACATGGTGACTTTCATTTTCTTGACTGAAATAACAAACAGCAGAGTAAACTGCAAGCAACATGTGGTTGAATGCTGACCATTTTCACTGTGTGGTCAAGAGTTTCATGGAGAAAAATTGAAGTTGTTGTGGCACACCATTAACAGTCTGTTGAAGAACTGTTCCATTGTGGTGTTGCTTGCATCTGTTGTAAGTGTCAGTTGCACATCTGGTTGTGGGTGTGCCAACATTACAACCTGAAACTCACAATTTTTGCATGGTGAAATGATTCCATCATTTCTGGCATTGAAAGTAATTTCCTTTTACTTTGTTTGTGTTTGCCTTTGTAGGCATTTGTTAGTGGGATCTGTAACTTGACTGTCTACAGGAGCTTTCAACAATAGAAGTTGAGAATCCTGAGGAATTGTCATAGGCCATGATATGTTTCCGGGCAAGGAAGGGCATATGTTCAGTTGTCAGCTTGATGCGAGCAGTGTTAAGAGTATGCCTGATGAAGGTAACTTCTATCCACTGAAGTTGTGATTTTGTCTTGTTGATGACCACTCTGCCTCATGCAACATGGCCAGAATTTGTTCTAGGTGCTGTGAGTGCTTGTCCACAGAATGTGAGACGATGAGTATGTTATCAAGATATATATAGCGGAAGGGGAAGCACAATAGGATACTGTCAGTGAACTGCTGCCAAGTCTTTGGAGCATTTTAAGCCCGTATGGCTTAAAGGGATACTCAAACAGTCCAAAAGTAGTTATAATGGCAGTATTTTGGATGTTGTCAGGGAGAACCACATTTGTAGGTAGGCATGCTTGCAATCGATCGTACTGAAAATTGTAGCACCTGCGAGAGCATGCATAGTGTGCATGCTGGGGATGGGGTATCTATCATGTGCTGTTCGAGAATTCAGGGCCATGTAATTGCCACACAGTCAGGCCTACTCAAACAGTCTGAACAGAGTTATAATGGCAGTGTTCCAGGTGTCGTTGGGGTGCAACAGTATTTGTAGGTAAGCATGCCTGTAATTGATCATACTGAAAATTGTAGCGTCTGTGAGGGCATGCATAAAGTCCAGTATGCTGTGAATGGGGTGGGTGGGTGTGCTGTTCAGGAATTGACTACCCTGTAATCGCCACACCATATGGTAGAGCAGTTTTTCTTAGAAAGGGATTTGATTCTGGAGGCTCCAGGACTATCTTCAGGTTGAGCAATTTCTGTTTGAGGGAGTTTGGTAACAGTGGCTTTGGCAAGTTGTAGATCTGCTGGGGCCAACTGTCATGGTTTATGTCAAACTGGGGACCCATCTGTCTTTATAATGCACTGTGTGGTTCCGTCATGAACAGCACTGGCTTATGCGCATATGCATGGGGTGGGGTGGTCAGGTGCACTATTAACAGACACTGTGTGCTGTAGTTTACTGCCCTTGGGATGGCTGTTGGCGACTGGCAGCATCTGTGTTGGTGTGGTGTGTGTTGGAGGGGGAGGGACATGCCCATGTGAGGGAGGCAGGTCTGTATCCAGTTGTTTGTTGTCTCCCATGTGGATATACTTGTGTGCTGCTCCTAGGTCTGCAACAGCAGCAGTGATGTGACATTGAAGCTCATCTTTTCCGTACAGTGTGATTATGTCTGCACATTGCAAGTGGTGTGCATTACAAGTGGTATAGCGTCAATATGTGTGGAGAATGTCTCCTGAAAATTTGACATATTTGCAGGGAATGTCATGGACGGTGTGATCAAGGGGGAGTGCGATGGGTGCCAGTTGTGGAAGCAAGGAAGACGTAGAGATAGCTTGCACCTGTTCATCTGAGATGTAAATGAGTGTGGACTGTAAGACATTGGCGGAGGGCCAGTGATGTTGTAAAAAGTCGATTTCGATGACTGGTTCTACCACATCAGTAACTAGGAAGATCCATGAACACTGGAGTGTGTCTGACAAGTGTACAGTGTGTGTGACAGTGCCATATACCCTAGTGTTGGAGTCGTTGGCAGCCTGGAGCATGTAGGCTCAAAATACAGAGTGGAGGAGTGCAGACACAAACTAACATTGGAATCCATGTCTACTAGTAGATACGGGTTTGATGCTTTGTCCAAGATGAAGAGACGTCCATGAGCAACATATGAGGCATGTGTGTGTGTGTGAGTGTGTGTGTGTGTGTGTGTGTGTGTGTGTGTGTATGTGTGTGTGTGTGTGTGTTTTAGTTATTTTGGTGGGTAGGAGGCAACATAGTGAGGTGTTGCAGGCTAGAGCACCGACTGTGACCCACACAAGGAGTTTGGGTACCCATAAGGGTCCCAACATTTGCGTGCAGTGTCACTGAATTACATATGATACTTGCAGGGAGCAAGACATGGAGCCTGTGTGGGTTGCATGACACTGTTGCTGTGGTAGCTTTGGGTATTGATGTGCATTATTCCACAGTTGGCAGAGTTTGCTGTGACATGCCATGATTGTGACCCTTTGTGTCTGGTTGGCTGCATTCATGCTACATTGGAGTGTGGATTCTGCTGTGTGTGTCGCTGAGTCAAATCTTGGGGCACTGTTACTTTTTGCCTATGATGAATGACAGTGTAATTCTGTCAGCCATAGCCAAGAGCTGTCTGATTGGTTCTGCCTCATTTGTGATCATGGCAATTCGTAGGCCTGTCAATGGCTTGATGAACCACAGGGCACACAGCATGGCATCTGATGTAAGAGCTGGTTCGACTGAGTTGCAGAGATGGTGATAGAGATATGATGGTGTACTGTTGCTCAGTTGATCTCATACATGACCTCTTGAAGTTGCTGCTCTGGAATGTGGGATTACCTCTGTAGTAGCACCACCTTGGCTGTCTTGAAACTGTTCTCCAACAGAGGCAAGTTGATGACATTGTAAATTAGTTAAGAGTGGCCCGCCAGGTGGCTGATCAGATGGATATATTCAATTGGTCATTGAAAATGTCGACTGTCTGAAAAATGCATGTGATGACCATAACCACAAGCTCGGATTGTTGGCACTGAAAAGTGGTAGTTTGAGCTGAACACCACCGCTACGTGTAAATTTACTGATGGTCGCACTATGTCCGTGAAGTGTGTGAGGCAGGATGGCTGCCAACTGTTCATGCATAGTTAGTTGTTGCATGGCAAATTGGAATGCTGAAATGCATCACATGGTTAGAAAGATGCTGCTGATGTGAACATGGTGGTGCAGAGATAATTAGAATTGAGAAGGCATTCCCTGGATTTAAGTCAGTGGATCATCATATGCCGTCATTGTTGATGTGGCATTGTACTGCTGTTGGCTAGTCGTAACGGAAATGGATAATTCGCGTAGTCAGGTCTACACACCGGTTGCACTGAGACTGCACACATATTGCTGTACTGATTTGAAAAGATTGGTCAATGTCCGTCATCGGTGGAATCCCACAGTTTCGGTGGCAGTGTGATTGCAGCATGAAGCAAGCCATCTGAGTTGACTCTTATTAGCTCCATTGATATAACAAAGAAAAATCATAAACTTGAAATAACATTTTAGGACACAAACTGCGTAATTCATATACACACTGAAATTGACCACTTGACCAGGGTGCTTTTACTCTCAAGAAGTGGGAAGAGTGAAGGGCCCTGCACATGCATCAATTTATTGGCCAACCATCTGATAAACTTTGCCGCCAACCCATACACGACCCAACCAACAGCATGCAGTGATCATAGCACTACTCTGTTTCTATTGCTGACTGCCTGTTGTTTATGTTAGGTTCGTTGAGGTTTGTTGCTTGAGATTCTGCTTATTGTAAGAAAGACGCAAAAATGTGGGTTTGCCTCAACTGTTTTAGAACTGATAGCGCCTGAAAAAAGTGAGAGAAAGCTGTGGGAAAAGAAATGGCTTACTCAAAGGAAGAAATTCACTCATACTTGGATCTGACAATTTCTGAAATTATTTAAGAATGGGCGAGAAATGCTTTCCTGAGAAGCACAAGGAGAGGTGCGGGTGCTGGGTACAGAATCTTGTTTTTGATAGACCATTCATATGCTGGTTTTCTGTTTGTCAGTAGTGTTACACAAATGGCATCTGGAAATGAGCTATCCAGTTTCTCATTTACACTCCTGGAAATTGAAATAAGAACACCGTGAATTCATTGTCCCAGGAAGGGGAAGCTTTATTGACACATTCCTGGGGTCAGATACATCACATGATCACACTGACAGAACCACAGGCACATAGACACAGGCAACAGAGCATGCACAATTTCGGCACTAGTACAGTGTATATCCACCTTTCGCAGCAATGCAGGCTGCTATTCTCCCATGGAGACGATCGTAGAGATGCTGGATGTAGTCCTGTGGAACGGCTTGCCATGCCATTTCCGCCTGGCGCCTCAGTTGGACCAGCGTTCGTGCTGGACGTGCAGACCGCGTGAGACGATGCTTCATCCAGTCCCAAACATGCTCAATGGGGGACAGATCCGGAGATCTTGCTGGCCAGGGTAGTTGACTTACACCTTCTAGAGCACGTTGGGTGGCACGGGATACATGCGGACGTACATTGTCCTGTTGGAACAGCAAGTTCCCTTGCCGGTCTAGGAATGGTAGAACGATGGGTTCGATGACGGTTTGGATGTACCGTGCACTATTCAGTGTCCCCTCGACGATCACCAGTGGTGTACGGCCAGTGTAGGAGATCGCTCCCCACACCATGATGCCGGGTGTTGGCCCTGTGTGCCTCGGTCGTATGCAGTCCTGATTGTGGCGCTCACCTGCACGGCACCAAACACGCATACGACCATCATTGGCACCAAGGCAGAAGTGACTCTCATCGCTGAAGATGACACATCTCCATTCGTCCCTCCATTCACGCCTGTCGCGACACCACTGGAGGCGGGCTGCACGATGTTGGGGCGTGAGCAGAAGACGGCCTAACGGTGTGCAGGACCGTAGCCCAGCTTCATGGAGACGGTTGCGAATGGTCCTCGGCGATACCCCAGGAGCAACAGTGTCCCTAATTTGCTGGGAAGTGGCGGTGCGGTCCCCTACGGCACTGCGTAGGATCCTACGGTCTTGGCGTGCATCCGTGCGTCGCTGCGGTCCGGTCCCTGGTCGACGGGCACGTGCACGTTCCGCCGACCACTGGCGACAACATCGATGTACTGTGGAGACCTCACGCCCCACGTGTTGAGCAATTCGGTGGTACGTCCACCCGGCCTCCCGCATGCCCACTATACGCCCTCGCTCAAAGTCCGTCAACTGCACATACTGTTCACGTCCACACTGTCGCGGCATGCTACCAGTGTTAAAGACTGCGATGGAGCTCCGTATGCCACGGCAAACTGGCTGACACTGACGGCGGCGGTGCACAAATGCTGCGCAGCTAGCGACATTCGACGGCCAACACCGCGGTTCCTGGTGTGTCCGCTGTGCCGTGCGTGTGATCATTGCTTGTACAGCCCTCTCGCAGTGTCCGGAGCAAGTATGGTGGGTCTGACACACCGGTGTCAATGTGTTCTTTTTTCCATTTCCAGGAGTGTAGTTAGCACAATGGCTCTTTCCACACAAACAGCCACTCAGTTTGGATAAGCCAAAATTTTTAAAAGTCAGGATCTAATCTGACAATGCAAGCACATTTTAAAAACTGTTTGTTTACATAGGAGTGAAAGTCGAGTGTGGAAGAGGAAATCTGGAAGCTACAGCCGCGTTTTCAGAATCAGTATTGGAATGTTTACGTGACCAACCAGAAACATTATTGGGAAATCAATTAATGAAATCCAGTTTTTTTGAGCCCTTTGTAAATGTAGTGATATTTTAACTTAGTGGTCATAACTGCAAATAAATATCAATCCTGGTTCTCACTGCATATGACTGGCAACGATCAGGTCGGTATCCTGCCGCTGTCTGGGGCATCTCCAGACATGTCTTTGCTGGTCATTATGGCTCAGTTCGAAAGAGGATTCATCAGTGAAGGCAGTTTTAGTTCAGTCAATAAGATTTCAGGCGACGGGACCCTTCTTGTTGTCATCTGCGACACGCATACAGCAAAGCACTGCTCAGTGATATTCTGCACCCCATATTGTTGCCATTTGTGGCAAGCTATCCTGGGCTTATATTTAAGTAAGATAATGCCCACCCACAAACAGCGACAGTTTCTACTGTTTCTTACTGTGCTTGACAAACCCTACCTTGGCCATCATGGTTGCTGGATCCCTTCTAAACTGAGAACATTTGGAACATTATGGGCAGAGCCCTTGAACCATCTCAGGGTTTTGATGATCTAATGCTCCACTTGGACAGAATTTGGCATGATATCCCACAGGAATACATCTAACAACTCTGTCGATCAATGCCAAGCAGAGTAATTGCTTGCATAAGGGCCAGAGGGGGTGGACCAACATGTTGTTGAGTTACTTGGTTTGTGAAGTTCTTTTTGTTGAATAAATTATTTAATTGGATTGATAAAAATCTACTCACCAAGCAGCGGAAGAACACACACATAAAAGACTATTGTATTTGGCAAGCCAGTGGCTCCTTCTTTGGGCAGAAGGGTTGAAGGGGAAGGAAGAAGGGTGAAGGAAATGGACTGGAGAGATCTAGGAAAAGGGGTGGATTTCGAGAAAGTCACCCAGAACTGCAGGTCAGGGGAGACTTACCATAAGGGATGAGAAAGAAAGACTGATTGTTGGGGACTACATCATTAAAGGTGAAAGACAGAGATTACTGCTTAAACATCATGTGTGTGCTAATAAGAGTGAAATGCTAACTGCATTGTACATAACAGAGGTGGGAGGGAGAAACAGAGTGAAGTAACGAGAAACAGAGTGAAGTAACAGAGGTGGCATGGGGAAACAGAGTTAAGCTACATGCAATATGCTGTAATGTTTGAATATAGTTTTGGTAATTTGCTGCTTGATAAAGTCACAATGATTAAATATCTAGGCATATTGTTGCAAACCAGAGTGAAATGGAACGAGCATGTAGGGGAGGTGAATAGTCGACTGCAGTTTATTGGGAGAAATCTAGGAAAGTGTCACTCACCTATAAAGGAGACCTCATATGTAACACAAGTGTGACCCATTCTTGAGTATTGCTTGAGTGTTTGGGATCCCCACCAGATCAGATTAAAGGAAGACATCAAAGCAACTCAGAGGGATGGTGCTAGATTTGTTACTGGTAGAATCGATCAAAATGCGAGTCTTATGGAAGTGCTCCATGAATGCAAATGAGAATCCCTGGAGGAAAGACGACATTCTTTTTGAGGAACACTGCTGAGAAAATTGAGAGAAGTGGAATTTTTGGCTGACTGCAGAATGATTCTACTGCTGCCAACATATGTTTTGCTTATGAACAGCGAAGATAAGATAAGAGAAATTAGAGCTCATACATAGGCTTATAGACAGTTGTTTTTCCCTTGCCCCATTTGCAACTGGAACAGGAAAGGGAATGATGGTAGTGATACAAGGTATTCTCCTCTATCCTTCTAATGGTCACTTATGACTAGTAGTGGTATAAGGTGCTGCCACCAGGCACTTTATGGTGGTGTGTGGAGTATATGTGTAGATAGATATAACTGCAGTGTTGTCAAAACATCAATCTGCATTGTTTGTACTAGTAAATGCAATGATGTACCAGTTGGTTGTAACAGACATACTTAATTTCGCCACAGTAAGTAAACTGATGTAAAAGAAATTGCAGCTCCAAGAAGGAGCTGAGCGACATAAATGAAAGCTGGTAGGCATGTTTTTACATCTGAAAGATAATGTATATTCAAATCTCATGCCATTCACATAAGAGTGGAGCTAGTAGTGCCACTATGAGGATGGAATTCAGGTTTGCTTTAAATACACACTGTAAGGGTCTTGAATGTTACTTACCTTTGAGACTGGACATGGTGAGTTCATGTTACTCAAGAATGCCTTTAAGGCAACAAAGACACCATTATCAACACCTCACTGAGTTTGAACGATGTCATATACTAAGGCTAGGTGAATTTGGATGTTCCTTCTGCAATATTGCGGGAAGACTTGGCAGGACTTGTAGCCACTGTACATGATTGCCGGCAGCAGTGCTCATGGGAATGTAGAGTCGCAAGAAGACTGGGCTCCAGATAGTCATGTGGCACTACGGAAAGGGAAAATAATCCTGTTCAGTGTATGGCTCTGGCACATATTCCTGCATCTGCAGTAGCAATCTGAGCAGCAGTTGGCACCTCAGTGACACAACAAACTGTTACAAATCAGTTATGTCAAGGGTAGGTCTGAGCCAGATGCCCTGTATTGTGCATTTCACTGATCACAAACCACTACCATTTGCGACTTCAGTGGTGTCAAGCGAGATGTATTTGGAGGAGGAGATTAGTGTTTAATGTCTTGTTGACAATGTGGTCATTAGAGACAGAGCATAAGCTCAGATTAGGCAAGGAAGGGGAAGGAAATTGGCTGTGCCCTTTCAAAGGAACCATCCCAGCATTTGCCTGTATAGATCTAGGAAAAAAACAGAAAATCTAAATCACGATAGCCAGACAACAGGATTTCGAACCATCATCCTCCTGACCGCAAGTCCAGTGTGCTAACTACAATGCCACCTCACTCGTTGAGCTCATTGGAGGGCCAGGCCGGGGTCTACTGTGTTTTTTCATGAAACCTGGTTCTGCCTCGGTGACAGTGATGGCTGTATGTTGATTAGAAGGAGGTGAGTTATGGGCCTCTGGCGACTGGACCTGTTGTACTGCAATTCATGAACAGCAGCAGGATAACACTCACCACATACTGCTGTTGTAATCGAACACACTAGACAGAGTTCGACATCTTGCCTTGGTCTGCTTGATTACCAGATCTGTCCACAATCAAGCACATATGGGACATCGTTAGATGACAACTCCGGCATCATCCACAACCAGTATTAACCATTCCTGTATTGATCGACCAAATGCACAGGCATGGAACTCCATCCATATATTGACATCTGACACCTGTACAACACAATGCATGCACGTTTGCATGCTTGCATTCAACATTCTGGCAGTTACACCTGTTATTAATGTACCATTTGCAATGGCTTATCTTGCACTTACATTAACCTGTGATCTTGCGATGTTAATTACTTACAGATATTACCTAGACAAATGTATTCCTGAAATTTCATTACTCTACATTAATTATCTTGTGGTGTTGTGTTTTGTTTTGTCATTGTATTTTAGATTTTCCTGTACCTCCACTAGGATGGGGGGCACCCATTTCATCAAAAACAGAAAACTTTCTGAGTTTGACACATACCTAAAACTCTTTTAGTAAACATAAAACGATTTAAGGTAATCTTGCAAAACCATAATCAGGATGACTAGGCATGAATTGCAGTCTCATTAATTCTTGATATGACCACTGCAATGAACAGCATGGTTGGACAAAACGAGGCAAATTTGGAGTTCCTCACTTCTCAACCAATTACAAGAAAGCATGCAGTTACTTATTAACTTTTGCTTCTGATGATTCCACCTATATGTTGATACAGAAGTGTTAATTGTGAGCAGAGCTACAGCTGCTTTTCATTTTTCTGTGTAGTCTACTGTTTGGTTGACACTTGAAGTAGAATTTAACTCTTCATAAACTTTTATTACTTGTAGGATCTTGAGGCACACAGGAAAGCCATATTGCAACAGATGAGAGAGAAAGAGATACAACGTGTTCGGGATAGAGAGAAAATGTACCAAGAGGCTTTAGAACAGCATAAAGAAAGAACACTTCATGACGAAAATGTGAAGAATGTTATGTGTAAAAAGATACACAATCTAAGGTAACACACCCTGATTACTTTGTGTGTGTTTGTTTCCAGAAGCGATTTTTAAAGTGTTTCCTTATATGAAGTTGTATGTTTGTTTCAGGCATCAGAAAGTTCCAGAGCGCTATATTAAAGAGATTGAACGGGCACTCAAGCTTAAACCATAATCACTGGTACTCCAAACTGGATATTGAGCAGTGATGAAGGTCACTTAATCTATCTTCCACTATTAAACTACTACCAAAACCTGGGAGCAATGCAGTTTCCATACATCTTATAGTATTTGGTTTGTCCATACGAATAATGAACAAGGACCAATATTGTAATTAAGAGATGCACGTTTTCCATCAAACAATAGTTATTACAATGCACACATTTCATAACTTGAATTGTTTGATGTAGTAAGTATAGTTTTTCATATATGCTTAAGAGTTTGTCTAAGATGTATTTTTTCTATTACTTTGATGAAGGGGTATCATGTGTGTGCAGCTAGTTCTTAAATTTTAGGGACAATTGGAAACCCAGTGTCATTTAAACAGTAATTTTTTACTATAAAATTCAATTATATCTGGAAACTGGAAATATCCAGATACAAAAAATTAAATAAAAGAATATCTGTATGGAAATTATTTTTAATTCTAGTATTATGATGGTGAATTTCAGTGCCAGTGTTATGGTTCAATCAGGTGGTGAAATAATTTTTGATTTAAAATAGACTATTGCTTAAGACTGTCACATTGTAACAACAACCAAGTACAAATCTGAAAGCAGGGTAGTAAGTGAAGTACAACACTTTACACTGAAAGGACATTTATTATAGACACCAACGTATGAACAGAACAGGACTGCCTACTGGATGGTGAGTGCTGCTATTTGTAGAAATACTGAGTATTCCAGAACATGCAGACATTGCAAACATAATACATTTTGAGGACCTTCTAGAAATGATAAATACAAAATAACAAATATTTACCAATGATCAAATCTGAAATGCTGACATGCAGCATGGAAACCAGTGATGCTAACCACTACTAGATTAGATTTACTTTTTTTTGCTTTAGATCCATAGTGAGTAGGTCCTCCAGGATGTAGAACATGTCAGAAAAGTAGGAGTACACAGTAAATAATTATAAAGAAAAAACTATTTAATTTACCTTGTGCAAATCCTAAGTGAAATCATCTTCATGGATGTGGAATAAATAAAAAAATCTTAAACATATTTTCATTTAAAAGGTAGTAAATAACTTGTCACAGAATGTCTAAACATTCAGTGCACTAAGATGCACATGATAGTTTGTAGACTACAGTAGACATGTATCATCAAATAGAAAAATCATTTCATGACACTTTTTTTTTATTTTATTTTTTTATTTTTTTTTATTTTGTATAGTAGTCAGATTGTACATAATACTCACATGCATCCATTAGTTATACTGAGAAATTGATTAGTGGAGTGGAAGGAGTTGGCCACCAATAAATCCTTTAGGCTGCTCATGAACTGAAATTTGTTAGCAGGTAAGGTTTTTATGGCTGCTGGCAAGATATTGAAAATGTGTGTTCCTGAATAATGGTCACTTTCTGGATTAAAGCAATTGACTTTAAATCTTTCTGATGACTACTCTTATTTCTAGTATTGATTCCATGAACTGAGCTGCTGGTCTGAAAAAAGATATATAGTTTTAATAACATATTACATTAAGGAAAAAATAGATTTGGAAGCAGTAGTTAGTATTCCTAGTTCCCTGAACAGGCCTCTGCAGGTTGTTCTTGAGTTCACACCATAAATAATTCTTATTACATGTTTTGGACTCATAATACTTTAGCTTGGCTTGATGAACTACCCCAAAAAATAATTGAATGAAAATAAGCATAATATGCTAGCTTTGCAATTTTATATCACCTGTGTCTGCCAACATTCACATTGCAAATAGAGATTTGTGTAGGCACTTCAGCAGTTATGTGGTATTCTCCTCCAAGCATAATTTATTATCAACATGTAATGCCATGAATTTAATACTGTCAGCTTCTGTTTTCTGCTTGTTATCATATTTTAGGCAGTTACTGGTGGGAAACCTCTTAAAGTTTAAGTTCTAAAGAGCATATAGCGTTTTTTTCAAACTTTAGTGCCAAAGAATTTGCTAAGAACTATTTATTAATGTACACAAAAATGACGTCATCCTACCTTTCTAAGGCTATACTTGATTTGCTATGTATTGCAATGTTTGGATCATCTGCAAACAAAACAGATTTGGCATCTTGTAATGTCACAAACGAAAAGCTATTGACATACTGAAGAAAAAGGTGGGGACCTATGGTTGAACCTTGTGGGACACAGCAATGTGATTAATTTCGACTTGGATGATGCCTGATAGCTTAATATATGCTGTGTTTTATTGAGAATCTTTGTTTCCTGTCAGAGATACAGGATTTGAACCATTTTGTAGCATTTAATATTATACCAGAATATTCTAATTTAATTCAAAGAATATTCTTATTTACTCAATCAGATTCATTTGACAGATCACAAAATACACCAGTAGCCTGTAATTTATTGTTTAATGAATTGAGCACATTTTCACTGTATGTGTAGATAGCTTTCTCAATATTGGAACCCTTTAGAAATCTGAATTGTGAGTTTGACAATATAATTTATCAGACATTCAAAAATCTGAATGTATATAACCCTGCCTGAAATTTCTGAGACTGATAGCAAAAATGAAATGGGAAGTAAATTTGATGGTCTATCTTTATCTCTTTTCTTAAACAAAGGCTTAACTTCAGTACATTTCAACTATTAAGGAAATCTTCCTGTGGTAAATGACTGGTTACACAGATAATTTGTTACTAAATGCAAAAGCACACTCTCTAATTAACTTTGTTGATATTTTATCATAACCACAAGAGTTTTTTGATTTTATAAAAATTATAGTGGACGTTACATCTACTGGTGTAGTGAGGGTCATATTCATATTACTGAAGTTATTTTTTAATGACCGGTCTGAGATATTCCATGGCAGCATCTACTGAGCCTGATGACCACAGCTTTGTTGTAACACTCTGAAATGCTTGCTGAAAAGTTATGTGACACTGCACACATCTGTTATCAATGTATCATTTACTGTTAATGCTATCTGCACCTCTGCTACCACCATTCCCCTCCTTCAATATATCCCGTATTGTCTTTATTTTGTTATCTAATGTGATTATCTTTTTCTCACAATGCATTAGCTCTGATGTCTGTATTACTGTCTTTTAACATTTTGCAATATGTCTTGCAATGAGCTACAGCATCAACACCAGATTTTTTTCTGACTGAATGATACAGTTTCCTTTTTGTTTTACAAAATATCTTTATTCCTTGGGTTATCAGTTGCCTATTTGTAGACTTTGGTCTAATCTGTGCTAGTTTTGGAGGAAACAGTATTAAGACAAGATAAGGACTTTTTTTTTAATAAAAGTGTTGTATTATTAATCCATGCCATGTGCTCTGTACACATCATTCCAGTTCATATCTTTGAGAGGGTTCTTAAAATAATCAATTTTTTTCTTGTTCCACAAAATTTTGGGGGAACTGCTGGATGTTTGTAACTTCTTGCCACAATATTTTGGCACAGGGTCTTCGGGCCATCTTCAGGTGATACTGGCAAAAACTCCCTGAGCTCCTACAATATCTGAATTCCATATACGAAAACATAAAATTCACTATAGAGTTGGAGAAGGAGGGTTGCCTGCCATTTTCTTGGTGCGATGTAAGAGCTATGGCATACTTGGTCATTTGGTATACAGAAAGTCCACTCACACAGACCTTTACTTGCAAGACGCTAGTTGCCACCATCTGCCACAAACGATGGGTGTTTTGAAGGCATCGATTCACCGAGCCCACGTCATCTCTGACACCGATAGTTTAGAAATGGAACTGGAGCACCTGCAGACTGTATTTCTGATGAATGGGTATTCGTCCCAGCAAGTGGAGAGAACACTGCAGACCTGTAAATGAAGGAGCAAAGAAGAGGAAGTGGCCTTTAAAATGACTGCCTATTTACCATTTATTGGTAATATTTCAGCAAAAATAGATGGAATACTAAGAAAATATAAAGTGAAAGCAATCTTTCACACTCCTGGAAAAATTTCATCGCTGTTGTGATCTGTCAAAGATGACCTAGAGGTATGAAAGGCAGGTGTTTACAGGATTCAATGTGAATGCGACAAATCTTATACATGGCAAATGACGCGTTCTGTGCAGGATCGCATTGTGGAACATCAGCAGCATACTCACCTTCTTCAGGCTTGTAAGTCTGCCATCACCGAACACTGTATTTCCACTGGTCATGTCATGAATTACAATGAGACAAAAACTGTGGCCCATACACATAACTTTTGGATTTCTATTATTAATGAATCCATGGAAATATGGTTGTCTGACAGTGAGTCTCTTATTAATCGTGACGGCGGTTTCCAGTTGAATTCGGCATGGACTCCAATCGTCGAAAAACTTCGTGTCCTCCGTAGCCAGTGTAGTTCTGTGATGGAACCGTGGGAAGATAATCGAACTGATATGGATGCGGTGAGTTTTCATCAAGGAGGGCTCGCGGCGCAGCAGAATTGAACAGTCTCAAGTACTGCACGTGCAACGACAAGTGAATCCACCACGCCTGTGCTGGCGGGGCCTTAAATACCTGAGCTCAGGGAGTTTTCACCAGTATAATCTGAAGATGGCCAGAAGACTCTGCACCAAAATATTGTGGCAGGAAGCTACAAACATTCAGCAGTTCTCCCAAATTTTTGTGGAACAATATGTATGACGGTAAAGTTTTAAATCTCGCAATTTTTTCTTACTGACTACCCTCTTGAGCTCAGATATAGTAGATTTCATATCCTGCTCAGCATTAACATTTGACAAAAGAAAGTGCATGCCACAATCTGAAAGGCCATTCAGCTTTGGTTTTGTAATGTAAATTTATTTATTATACCTTTTTAGAAATATATTAACAGTGATTGTTTGTGAGTAATTAGCTACCTTATTTGGGAAGAGTACAGCAGAAATTAAATCAAATAATAGTGTTACTAATATAAATTTACTGGGAGAGTTTTTAAGGAAATCTACATTAAAATTACGAGCAACCACTATTTCAGTTTATTATTATTATTATTATTATTTTTTACTGTTTGATAGGCCAGTAGAGCTTCAAGGTGATTTATGAACATATTAAAGTCACCTGCAGGTGCTCAGTGTATACTTACTATTATGAAGGATTCGTTATTGAATTGTACTTATTTTGCACATTGTATTGCATTGTATGGAAATGGGGACCTAGAAATGATGGAGAGGCTTTGTCCCCGCCATAGCCCTCAGTGGTTCACAACCCCACAACAGGCTGCAGCAGTCCACTCACCTCACCGCCACCCCACACCAAACTCAGGGTTATTGTGCAGTTCTGGCCCCAGTAGACCCCTCCAGGAACATCTCACACCAGACGAGTGTAACCCCAATGTTTGCATGGTAGAGTACTTGTTGTGTACGCTTACATGGAGATAGTGTTCGCGCAGCAATTGCCGACAATGTAACTGAGGTGGGATAAGGGGAACCAGCCTGCATTCACTGAGGCAGAAGGAAAACTGCCTTAAAAACCATCCACAGGCTGGCCGGCACACTGGACCTCGACACTAATCCACCGGGCAGATTCGTGCCAGGGACCGGAATGCCTTCCCGCCCGGAAAGCAGTGCATTAGAGCACACAGCTAACTGGGCGGGCTCTTTTGCACATACTTCCATATGCTGCGCTGGGCAAAATTTGTGAATGTCTGTGTTCTTAAATTTTTGACAATTCCTGATACATGTGGTCACTTCTCCTGTCTCCATTTCTGCTCTACAAAAGTGAAAGCCTAACCTAAATTATGTAACACTTAACAGATAAGTAGTTCATTCATACAGTTTCTTGGCCCTCAGATATTTTGATGGAATAAAGATAGCTGGTGTTTCATATTGACTGAGATAAAATTGGATGGAAATAAAGTTTTTGCTGACTGCCGAAAATTTTTAACCAGCAACCGTCTGTGCTGATGCAATCTGGCAAAATTAGTTTTTTAGTGTCATCCTAAAGCTGAAGATTTGTTTCAATCCTAACCTGTTTTAAAATTTTATTATTTTCTGTTTTTTTTTTCTGCTATTCCCAGCCAGTTTACCTTTCCTTTTCCTGTTGTGATGAAGGCCCGATAGTATAATTCCTACGGTCCTGCATCTGGCATAAGCAGCAATTCCAATGCCAAGTTAACTCTTCTGACAGAAGAGTTCAAATGAGGTCAGTTATTGCATCTCAGAACAGTTACAAACTCAACACTGGTATGTTTGATGCAATCTTTACCAGGTCACATTCTACATTGCACCCAGCATCTCTGTTAGTACTATTGCCCAACCCATTCACTGTAGTCATGGTGATGTCTATAAGTGAAGCTAAATCATCTGTCACCTTCTCCAGACCAGCACTGGGTGTAAAAGAACTAGTGATCTGATCTCTACACTGCATGCAGCATTGCTCCCTTTCCTGACATTCTCCCTGTACCCAGCTACAGCAACCTATATCTAGATCTTGTCAATGGTCCTTTGTATGGCGGCACTGGGAGGTGGTCATATTGTCACATCCTCTTCAAAAAGTGTACTGACAGATAAATGGTCGCAGAATAGGAAAGCAACTACAATAGCTTAGTACTGGAAAGGTATCAGGACCAGATGAGATACTTGTAACATTTTACAAAGATTATGCGAAAGAACTTGGTTCCCTTCTAGCAGCAGTTTATTGTAGATTGCTGGAGCAACAAACAGTACCTAGCGATAGGAAAATAGTGCATATCATTCTCATCTTCATGATGGGCAGCAGGACAGACGCACACAGTTACAGAGCTATGCAGTTGACATTAAACTGTTGTAGAATTATGGGACATATTTTATGCTCAAGAATTATAAGGTTTTTAGAGAACAAAAATCTCCTCTATAAAAATGGACCTGAATTCCGCAAGCAGAGATCTTCAAAAATTCAGCTCACTCTGTTCCTCTATAAGTTCCGCAGCACTGTAGACAATGGCACTCAGGTTGAAGCCATGTTACTTGACTTCATGAAGGGATACAACACCATCTTGCTGTGCCGTTTAATGAAAAAAACGAGCTTTTCAAGTATCGGACCAGATTTGCGACTGGATTCAGGAATTCCGTGCAAGTAGAACTCAACATGCGCAATTAGCAGAACAAAATATGTAGATGTAATTTTCGGAGTACCCCAAGGAAGTGTGATAGGGCTGTTATTGTTTACAATGTATGTAAACGATATAGCAGAAAGTGTTGGATGATCATTAATACTGTTCGCAGATGATATGGTTGTCTATAACAAAATAGGTACACCCTGACCTGCAGAGGATTCATGAATGGTGCAGGTTTTACCAGTTGACCCTGAACGCAAATACAAGTGACATTTTGCGCATACTTAGGAAAAGAAAGCCACTACTGTATAACTAAAAATAATTCTGATAATATTTCAGCTGGTGTAACCCTTCTTAAACAACAAGCACCAGTAACCAAGAAATTCTCTTGGTCAAAAATCACCTCCAGCCACATTATCAAATCTATAAAGAAACTTAAAAACTCAAAAACAGAGGACTATTAAGGGCTTAGTAACAGTATTGTTAAACACATAGACACTGCAATCTTAATGTGACTAACATATCTGACGAATCACATACTTGAAGAAGGAATATTCCCAGAATGTCTGAAAATGACAGTTACACTCCCAATCTATAGGAAAGGTGACAGAAAAATGCCAAACAATTATATAACTATATCAATAGTTCCCATTATATCAAAAGTAATAGAAAACTGCATATATATCCAAATTTACAATTATTTTGAAAGTAATAAATTATTGAGTAAGAACCAGTTTGAGTAAGAACCAGTTCGGCTTTCGATCTGAACTATCGACAACCAAAGCAGTTGAATGCCTCCTTAGTAGTGTATATGAAGGATATGAAACAAAAAACTCACTTGTGCTACACTGTTAGATTTAACAAAGGCCTTTGACTCAGTCACACATGAAATAATGATAAAAAACTAGAACATTATGGTATTGTAGATAAACCATTACAATTTTTTCAATCATACTTAAGCAATAGGGTACAATTAGTAAAAACAAACTATCAAAAGTCAACACCCATTAAAGTAAAGAGAGGAATTCCACAAGGCTCAGTGCTTGGCCCTTTCCCGTTCATTGTTTACATCAATGACTTCTCAAATTATATGCGATGCAACAGTGTACTGTATGCTGATGATATGACACTAATAACAGATGGAGAATATACGCAAGATGTCATAGAATACAACAAAGTAGTAACTGAAATGAGCAGTGACTGGTGCAGAGCCAACCTTTTATCAATAAACAAATTGAAAACTGAAGAAATTTACTTCACCCTGAAACCAATTGAACAGAATACAAAAAATGTCAAGTTACTGGGTTTACATATAGATCAAAAACTTACATGGGACAGACACACAAATTATCTGTGTGGAAAACTTGCTCGAACTCTCTTTCTATTACACAATCTGAGACATGTTATCAGTAAAAATCTGCTAATCTCCACGTAGTTTGCTTTTTTTCATTCACAACTGCAATACAGGGTACTTCTTTGGGGCAACTCAGTAGGTTCAAGTACCATCTTCAAGTGGCAGAAGAAAGCAGTCAGTTGCATTTTAGGACTAGCACCAAGACAAAGTTGCAAAAATCATTTTAAAGAACTAAAGACAATGACACTACCTAGTATATACATTTAAAATTGTTTAATATATGCTGAAGAGAACATAAAGAACTTTAATTTAAGATCTGAAGTGCATGTTCATAATACTGGAAATAATAGTAACATAGACCTATCATACACAAGGCTGACATTAACACAAAAGAGCCATAAACACCTTAGCTTGAAATTTTATAACAAACTCCCAAAGGCTGTGAGCGAACTACCAATGAATAAGTTAAAGCAAACAATAGAAGTGTGGCTAAAATGTATGCCATATTACTCACTTGATGAGTTTCAAAACAGTGACACAAAAGAGATATGCTACATGAAACAAAAAACTGCCGTATGAATTATACCTATGTGTTTGTGACAGTAATGTACCAACAAAGACTTTTTACATGGATACATAAGATGTACCATAAATATATCTTGATACTATTGTATAATTAACTGTTATGATTTATTATTATTATTACTATTGTGAACGAATAATTGTTGTGTTATAAATGTTACTTTAGCATGCATATCTGCTTGCCATGCACAGGCACAATTATGTACAATAATAATTATTGTAATTTAAAAAAATGTATTGAACACACTGACGATGCCAATTGTATGGAAACATACTGAAAGGCAAATAAAGATTCTACAGCATTGAAGAGAAACTGCTGGAAGCACAATCAACTGTAAAATATCTAGGAGCAACTATCAAGAGCGACCTTAAGTGGAACGACCACATAAAACACAAGTAGGAAAAGAGGATACCAGATTGAGATTCATAGGAAGAATCTTAAGGAAATGTAATCATTCGGTAAAGAAGTGGCGTGTAAGGCTCTTGTTCGACCAGTTATTAAATAGTGTACATCGATATGTGATCTCTACCTGGTTGGCCTGATAGAAGAGACAGAGAAGATTCAACGAAAAGCGGCGCGTTTCGTCACGCAACCGTTAAAGCAGCGCGCGAGAATTTATTTCGGTTGTTCCAATGTGATACATGTACCTTTGTGAACTTATCATTTCTGAGAACGTATGCTGTTACAGCGTGATTACCTGTAAATACCACATTAATGCAATAAATGCTCAAAATGATGTCCGTCAACCTCAATGCAATACATGTAACGACATTCCTCTCAACAGGGAGTAGTTCGCCTTCCGTAATGTTCGCACAAGCATTGACAATGCGCTGACGCATGTTGTCAGGCGTTGTCGGTGGATCACGATAGCAAATATCCTTCAACTTCCCCCACGGAAAGAAATCCGGGGACGTCAGACCCGGTGAACGTGCGGGCCATGGTGTGGTGCTTCGACGACCAATCCACCTGTCATGAAATATGCTATTCAATACCGCTTCAACCGCACATCCATCATGTTGGAAGGTTCAAATGGCTGTGAGCACTATGGGACTTAACTTCTGAGGTCATCAGTCCCCTAGAACTACATTGCACCATTTAGATTGCTATCGATAAAATGGGGGCCAATTATCCTTCCTCCCATAATGCCGCACCATACATTAACCCGCCAAGGTCGCTGATGTTACACTTGTCGCAGCCATCGTGGATTTTCCGTTGCCCAAAAGTACATATTATGCCGGCTTACGTTACCACTGTTGGTGAATGACGCTTCATCGCTAAATAGAACGCGTGCAAAAAATCTGTCATCGTCCCGTAATTTCTGTTGTGCCCAGTGGTAGAACTTTTTAATGTTCAAATGTGTGTGAAATCTTATGGGACTCAACTGCTAAGGTCATCAGTCCCTAAGGTTACACACTACTTAACCTAAATTATCCTAAGGACAAACACACACACCCATGCCCGAGGAAGGACACGAACCTCCGCCGGGACCAGCCGCACAGTCCATGACTGCAGCGCCATTAGACCGCTGGGCTAATCCCGCGCGGCGGTGGCAGAACTGTACACGACGTTCAAAGTCGTCGCCATGTAGTTCCTGGTGCATAGAAATATGGTACGGGTGCAATCGATGTTGATGTAGCATTCTCAACACCGACGTTTTTGAGATTCCCGATTCTCGCGCAATTTGTCTGCTACTGATGTGCGGATCAGCCGCGACAGTAGCTAGAACACCTACTTGGGCATCATCATTTGTTGCAGGTCGTGGTTGACGTTTCACATGCGACTGAACACTTCCTGTTTCCTTAAATAACGTAACTATCCGGCGAACGGTCCGGACACTTGGATGATGTCGTGCAGGACACCGAGCAGCATACATAGCACACGCCCGTTGGGCAGTCTGATCACAACAGCCATACATCAACACGATACCGACCTTTTCCGCAATTGGTAAACGGTCCATTTTAACACGGGTAATGTATCACGAAGCAAATACCGTCCGCACTGGCGGAATGTTACGTGATACCACGTACTTCTACGTTTGTGACTATTACAGCGCCATCTATCACAAAGCGAATAAAGTGGTCCAACTAAAACATTCATATTTCTTTACGTAATACACGAATATGTAATAAAAAATGGGGGTTCCTATTTTTAAAAAAACGCAGTTGATATCCGTTTGACCTATGGCAGCGCCATCTAGCGGGCCAACCATAGCGCCATCTGGTTTCCCCCTTCAAGCTAGACGAGTTTCGTTCTTTGTAGTTTTTTCGTTTGATACTTATTTCGTGAGATATTTGGCCCGGTCACCATCAATGGGCCACCCTGTATATCTCACGTAACGACCATGACGGGAAAATTCGAGAAATTAGAACCAATACCGTGGCTTACCGACGATCATCCTTCCCACGCGCCATACGCGGGTGGAACAAGGTAAGGGGGATAAGTTAGTGGTACCAGAAGTACCCTCCGACACCGACACACACCATTAGGTGGCTTACGGAGTAAGATGTAGATGTAGATACAGATGATGAGTATCGAAGGCAACCCTCCCGTTGAAGCTTCACTGTCGCTGAGCTGGTCTTAAATTTCCTTGAACAAGAAGGTCCATCACTGATATGCGCCTCGGGACTATAGTAGGGCTTCATACGGTGGACATGGAGGACGTCTCTGCGTTTTTACCTTCTTGATGAAGGTCCATAGCCGTTGACGTCGTTCGTGACGTCTGGCAAGCGATAAAGGATAGGATATGGCCCAAAGAAGCGTTTTAGTGTTAGTCACACTTTCTGCACAGGTGTGAAAATGATACCAAGTCTCCTGGCCTGTATCTCACTGCTTATGCGAGCCAGCTGTCTTACTTCTTTGATCCTGGAGATGAGATGTTTCACGTAGTCATTCCGATTGTCGTCCGGGTGAAACAGGAACACTATATCGATTGTTTCGCTCTTGCGGCCGAGGTGCAGAAAGTCAGATGCGAAGTCGGTAGTGTCTTGTCTCGCTCTGCGATGTGCTAATGTCGCGGCCGACAGAATTAGATCAGTGTCTTGTTAAAGTGTTCTGTGAGACAATTCTCCTGTGGACGGTAGGAAGTTTTCATCCTGTGGGTGATGTCGTAAAGTGAAATTACCTCTGATACGAGTCTCGATTGGGAAACTCCTTCACGATCAGAGATCATCATATGGTGTACTTCGTAGAATGAAGTCTTCTGCTAGAATCCTTGTAATTTCCAGATCTTTGGCAGTCGGCACAGCTTGGGAGACAGCGTAGCAGGGACGAAGTGGGTACAGAATCCGCCGATTACCGTTTGTCGACGTCGTAAACCTCTCCAAGAGGTCGATTCCAGTCCAGTGGAACGGCGCTGTTGCAGGCGGAATTGGAATCGGAAGTCCTGGAGGTAATTGTGGCACGTGCTTCCATCACTGGAATTGGTTAAAATGCGTCACTTAGTGCCTCACGTATTGGTAGAAGCATGGTCAGTGATCTGCGCCTGATTCTATCTAAGATCTTTAAGAATTCAAGATAACCAGAAACTGGAGCGTCGTAGTAATACTTCAGGAGAGCTGGCCGTATATGAACTTGGATGAAGAGCAAACATTTATTTCCCTTTGGATAATACTTCCTCTTGTACAATGTTGAGTTTATTAACTGCAATTTTCCTTTGGTCTGTCCTCCTCCTTCAAGGCTTCTACGGTTTTCAGCAGTCTTGGATCTTTCCTCCGTTCAACAGAAATGTCATTTAATGTAGCGATGACTGAGCCATAGTCCACGCTGCTGTGTTCCACCAAATGATTCTTTTGAAAGTCAGTCGGCATCCTTGTGTTTGTGTCCGTTTATGTATACCATCCTGAGATCATGCTCTTGAAGCCTCAGTGCCCATCTTTTCAGCCTCCCACTGGATCTTTCAGTGTAGACAGCAAGCACAGATAATGAGTTGTCGCCGGCCGGGGTGGCCGAGCGGTTCTAGGTGCTCACAGTCTGGAACCGCGCGACCGCTACGATCGCAGGTTCGAAACCTGCCTCAGGCATTGATGTGTGTGATGTTCTTAGGTTAGTTAGGTGTAAGTAGTTCTGAGTTCTAGGGGACTGATGGCCTCGGAAGTTAAGTCCCATAGTGCTCTTAGCCATTTGAATTTGAAGAATGAGTTGTCAAATAAATATGACCGGAACTTGTTGATGGCCAAACAATGGCAAGGCACTCTGTCTCAGTTACTGAGCAGTTCATCGCAGACTTGCAGAGTGCTCTGAAAACACAAGCCATCACCTTTCCAGTACCTTCCTGAATTTGTACTAGAACTGCACATATCCCATAATTGCTAGTGTCAGTGTGAAGTTCTGTCTTGGCACTCTCGTCATACAATGCTACAACTGGAGAAAATGTTTGGGCCTCCTTAACGACATGGGAAGATCTTTCTTGCATTTCGTTCCAAGTAATTTGAAGTCTTACTGAAGTAGTTCCTGCAATGGCTGTGCCTTGGTACAGAAGCTCTTTATGATCGGCTGTAGTATGGGTACATCCTCCCATCCTGAGACATCGCCTCACATCACGAATGTGCTGAGGAGTCGGTAAATCTGTGACTGCTCTTATTTTCTCTGGATCGGGACGGATTCCACCGCCATTAAGTATGTCCCCCAAGATTTTTATTTCTTGGACGACGAAGAGGCACATTTTCGGTTTCGGCGGGAGGGGGGGGGGGGGGGGGAGGACTGCAGTCTGAACACTCTTCAACGTGAGGCTTAGATGTTTTTTAGATGTGTCTGAAAAAACGGCAGTGTTAGTCAGGTAGCAAAGACACGCCGTCCGTTTAAGGATTCGAAACACTTTGTCCATCATATGCTGAAAATGACTGGAACATTACATAGTCCAAACAGCATAACTTTGAACTCACGAAGGCCGTTAGGTGTTACGAAGGCAGTCTTTTTCAGGTCAGCCTCGCGTTGCGAGTAGCCTATTTGCATGTCCATAGTTGAGAAATACGTTGCTCCTTTCCAGCGGTCTAGGGTGTCATTCGTGAGTGGCAATATGTACACACCACTTTTATGATTTTTTTTCAGTCGTCAGTAGTCGGCACAAAAAAAAATCTATGTGCCCTCCTTCTTCAGAAGGCCCACAGGAGAGGACCAAGGACTCTCTGAAGCTACAGTGAAGTCATCTTGCAGCATCATTTCCACTTCCTCCCGAATTGTGCGTCGTTCAGCCAGCGACATCATATGCAACTACTGAGTGATTCATGGGTGATTCTCAGTGCTGACAGTGTTTTACCTTGGGCCGCTTGATCTGTTTTTCCCCACACTGAATGTGAAAGCATTCGAAAATTGGTACAGAACAGCTATTACTCGTCGACGTTGTTCTTTGGTCACGCCACATCCTGTTGGGAGTTCAATAGTAACTCCCTCCCCTACGTTGTCCGCAGTGGTAGCGGAACACGATTCTTTGCCAATCGCACTGAGATGTCCACTCGGGACTGGTTCAGCTGTTCCTAAGCACATACGGGAGCTATTCGGAAAGTAAGGTTCGATCGACCGCGAAATGGAAACCACAGTTAAAATTCGACGAAACTTTTCGTAGATGTGTTGGACAGTGTCTGTAGTATGCCCGTCGATCGCGTCACGTCGCTCTTTTCAGTTCTGAGAGCACAGTGAGCACGTAAAGCTGCCTAGAAAATAGTTTGTCCCGCCTAGAAGAATGTACGTGAGCGATTTCGCCTGATTTCATGCATCCCACACAACGTAACTGTCACGCTTCCCTTCTTCATGATAACTCTCGAGCGCACACTGCAGGGGCAACAAGGACGCTCCTGCAGCATTTTCGACGGAAAGTGTTTTTATCACCCACCATACAGCCCCGTCTTGGCTCCCTCTGATTTTTATCTCTGCATACATCAACCGCTGGCTATGAAGACAACGTTTTGGCACGGACAGAAAACTGTAGGTCAGCGTAGAGAATTGGTGCAAAACATGGGCGGCTGCCTTCTACGATGAGGGTATTGGAAAGTTGGTGCAATGCTACGACAAATGTTTTAGTAGGAGTGGTAACTTTGTAAACAAGTAGCTGGAAAGTGTAACTAACTGTTGCAAATAAAACATTTTTGATTTTCACTGTGGTTTCCATTTCGCGACCAATCGGATCTTACTTTCTGAATAGCGCTCTTACCTTTAGGGATGAGCTGTGGCTGCTCGTGACGGTTAGTGATTCAAAGTTCTTCTTCACCACCTGCATTTCTTATGATCATCGCTGGTATAAAGATTTCTTTTGTGCACGTGAGTTGCGTTTTGCACTCGACAAAAGCTTCTTAGTTTAATTGAGCATCTCGATTGACAACTAGAACGCGCCTCGTTGAGGACAGCCAGATAACAACGTTTTCAACGACCAACAACCGCCTAAGGCAATCTCTATTATGCGAGCTTTTTCTACATCTACATCTACATTTATACTCTTCAAGCCACCTAACGGTGTGTGGCGGAGGGCACTTTACGTGCCACTGTCATTACCTCCCTTTCCTGTTCCAGTCGCATATGGCTCGCGGGAAGAACGACTGCCGGAAAGCATCCGTGCGCGCTCGAATCTCTCTAATTTTACATTCGTGATCTCCTCGGGAGGTTTAAGTAGGAGGAAGCAATATATTCGATACCTCATCCAGAAACGCACCCTCTCGAAACCTGGACAGCAAGCTACACCGCGATGCAGAGCGCCTTTCTTGCAGAGTCTGCCACTTGAGTTTGCTGAACATCTCCGTAACGCTATCACGCTTACCAAATAACCCTGTGACGAAACGCGCCGCTCTTCTTTCGATCTTCTCTATCTCCTCTGTCAACCCGACCTGGTACGGATCCCACACTGATGAGCAACACTCAAGTGTAGGTCGAACGAGTGTTTTGTAAGCCGCCTCCTTTGTTGATGGACTACATTTTCTAAGGACTCTCCCAATGAATCTCAACCTGGCACCCCGCCTTACCAACAGTTAATTTTATATGATCATTCCATTTCAAATCGTTCCGTACGCATACTCCCAGATATTTTACAGAAGTAACTGCTACCGGTGTTTGTTCCGCTATCATATAATCATACAATAAAGGATCCTTCTTTCTATGTATTCGCAATACATTACATTTGTCGATGTTAAGCGTCAGTTGCCACTCCCTGCTCCAAGTGCCTATCCACTGCAGATCTTCCTGCATTTCGCTGCAATTTTCCAATGCTGCAACTTCTCTGTATACTACAGCATCATCCGCGAAAAGCCGCATGGAACTTCCGACACTATCTACTAGGTCATTTATATGTATTGTGAAAAGCAATGGTCCCATAACACTTCCCTGTGGCACGCCAGAGGTTACTTTAACGCCGGCCGCGGTGGTCTCGCGGTTCTAGGCGCGCAGTCCGGAACCGTGCGACTGCTACGGTTGCAGGTTCGAATCCTGCCTCGGGCATGGATGTGTGTGATGTCCTTAGATTAGTTAGGTTTAAGTAGTTCTAAGTTCTAGGGGACTGATGACCACAGCAGTTTAGTCCCATAGTGCTCAGAGCCATTTGAACCATTTGTTACTTTAACGTCTGTAGACGTCTCTCCATTGAGAACAACATGCTGTGTTCTGTTTGCTAAAAACTCTTCAATCCAGCCACACAGCTGGTCTGATATTCCGTAGGCTCTTACTTTGTTTATCAGGCGACAATGCGGAACTGTATCCAACGCCTTCCGGAAGTCAAGGAAAATGGCATCTACCTGGGAGCCTGTATCTAATATTTTCTGGGTGTTATAAACAAATAAAGCGAGTTGGGTCTCACACGATCACTGTTTCCGGAGTCCATGTTGATTCCTACAGAGTAGAATAGATTCTGGGTTTCCAGAAATGACATGATACACGAGCAAAAACATGTTCTAAAATTCTACAACAGATCGATGTCAGAGATATAGGCATATAGTTTTGCGCATCTGCTCGACGACCCTTCTTGAAAACTGGAACTACCTATGCTCTTTTCCAATCATTTGGAACCTTCTGTTCCTCTAGAGACTTGTGGTACACGGCTGTTAGAAGGGGGGCAAGTTCTTTCGCGTACTCTGTGTAGAATCGAATTGGTATCCCGTCAGGTCCAGTGGACTTTCCTCTGTTGAATGATTCCAGTTGCTTTGCTATTCCTTGGACACGTTTTTCTATTCCTTGGACACTTATTTCGATGTCAGCCATTATTTCGTTCGTGCGAGGATTTAGAGAAGGAACTGCAGTGCGGTCTTCCTCTGTGCAACAGCTTTGGAAAATGGGTTTAGTATTTCAGCTTTACGCGTGTCATCCTCTGTTTCAATGCCATTATCATCCCAGAGTGTCTGGATATGCTGTTTCGATCCACTTACTGATTTAACGTAAGACCAGAACTTCCTAGGATTTTTGGCATAGCTTCGTCATTCTGGAGCTCAAATATTCCAGTCTGTGGTTGCTTGTGCTACCTGCAAGAACTCCCGTCCGAAAATAATATCGTGACTAGGCCTATATTCTGTTAAAACGGCACATTTGAAGAGCTATGTTCAGTATTGATAGTTATTCCTGCAGCACACGTTCTTGTTGGTTGGACGTGTTTACCATTTGCAAGATTTAGTACAATCGCTTTCAAATCATCGAACATATTCTTCTTTAGCTGGGAACGATAAGAAGGATAAGAATTAAACATTTCAGAAAAAGAAGCTCCTGAGTTGACTAACGTGCGGAGAAGTTGGCCGTCGATGATGACGTCAATGAGATGTTTGAGATGTCCTGACATCTTGTTAACTGCCGTCCAAGGAGGACTTTCATATGTTGTAGCCTCACCTCCATTGATGGTGGCCCCACTTCGATTTCATGAAGCCGGCAGCTAGGTCAGCGGGGAACAGCTACGTGTGTTGGGGAGCTGCCTCTCCCAGGGTACGGTGATGAGCTTCGGCTAAAAGGTCGACTACAGTCGCCTGCAGTTGACTGGCGTGAATGAGACGGTTAACATCTTGAGGCGTAATAGCCGTCGAACATTCGTCTTTTTCTTTTGGAGTAGAGTAGACGTGTTCAGGGCGTCCACAGCGGTGACGTACCGGCTTGTTGTCCTACATCCTACAAATTTCTGGTCTTCTTCGAAGCGTTGTACTTGGCGGAGGAGCTGATCCGACGCTGGTTGTCGTGTGATGGCTGCGACGCAGGTAGGAAGTGGTGAAGTCCATTCATGGCGCGTTCGGCTGGTGATAAAGTTTGGTGCTAAAGATCGATACACCTTTTCTTCAACATTCTCTGTTATGACCTGACGTATGGGGTCGACATTCATGGCTGCTATCTCTTGTGTAGAGCCAGTATACTGACAAATGCAGTCAAATGCTGTCCCATTTGGTGTCAGCAGTACAGTGTATAACAAGACATCAACGATTCAGGTGGTAGAGGTTATAACAACCCTACCACAACAAAGGTCAGCATTTGATAACGATTGTGGTGTTGCTCACGCTGCTAAATACTGCATTTTCGGGCAACAACAGTCATATTATGTGGCAGGTGTCATTAGAGCACAGTTAATAGTCATTTCATGTAATAATAAAAAACTAGGCACTCATCTTTTTGTGTTTCCCACGCTGGTCTCGTCGTAAAATCATGGCTCAATCGTTGACAGTCTAGGTGGTTATGATTCCAAGCTCAGATGCAAGGAGGCCTAGATTTTATCCTGCTATATTCAAAAGTTTTGTAGATGCGCTTCACAAATCTTTCTTGGAGATTACACTTTTGCAGGACAATCGTGATGTAAAAAAAGTAATCAGCACTCCGAATTTAAGTCACACTTCCTTTTAATTGCAATACCACGTAAACACAAAACATCACTTCACAATTCAAAACATACTTGAAAACATCTCCCTCACAGTCACTGTTAAAGTTCACATTTTATAAGCGGACTACATTATGCGTCTTTCCAACATGACGCCCAACACTTGACTTTCTCAACGTCCGACTCTCTAACAAGTTAACAACTAACTAATAATCGCTTACGCTCCCAAAAATCAGAGTTACAAGTACGTGGTTGCTTGTGCTACCTGCAAGAACTCCCGTCCGAAAATAATATCGTGACTAGGCCTATATTCTGTTAAAACGGCACATTTGAAGAGCTATGTTCAGTATTGATAGTTATTCCTGCAGCACATCTCATTGACGTACTAAAGTTTGCAAATGGTAAATACGTCCAACCAACAAGCGACAAAAGAAAGAATACACATAAGAATAATATCATTGCAATATAAACATATCGATGTATCAAAAGTGAAATCAAATCTGAATGTTGTCTCAGAAATATGTTAAGTAGTTAACAGAAATACAGTAGAATATTACTGGTATCGAGAGGTTCAGGTGAGGTACCATACTGGTTGCGTAATTCAAGTACCATTACAACGTTGGTACTCAGTATGAAGGCAGTCGGCTCTGTGTGGTGTTGTGCGCTCATACGTGTCTTTACTGTGGACAGGGAATAGACACAATTAGTGACAGTGCATGTTGTGCTCATAAACCACGATTGTGGGTTTTCCATGCGGAAAACAGTTACCATGAGATTAAAAAGCAAAAATTGACGCGTAAAAGGGATTGGGACTCTCTAATCGTCAAACCGACAAGAAGCTGAACTGTTAAAGTACACCGATTGATAATTTTCTTAGACTGGGCGCACGATATCGACAGAGTGGAAAATAATGGGCGAGGTAGAAAATTATCCGAGGCGCCGAAACTGTTACTTTTGCGCGAGGCAAGGGCCACGAACTGTTATTCTTCGTATCTTGATGCTGATTTACGAATGTCAGTAACTGCCAGATGTAAACGTCACATTTTGTCAAATGACGCGTAAAAGGAATTGGGACTCTCTAATCGTCAAACCGCCAAGAAGCTGAACTGTTCAAGTACACCGATTGATAATTTCGTTAGACTGGGCTCACGATATCGGTCGAGTGGAAAATAATGGGCGAAGTAGATAATTATCCGAGGCATCGAAACTGTTACTTTTGCGCGAGGCAAGGGTCACGAACTGTTATTCTTCGTATCTTGTTGCTGATTTACAAATTTCAGTAACTGCCAGATGTAAACGTCACATTTTGTCAAATGACAAGGATGTTGCATTCAAGAAACGACTGCAGAAACCTTCCCTAACACTCAAATATTAACAAGCTAGATTGGAATTTGCTGGAAAACGTACGAGGTTTGCCCAGAAAGTAATGCACCACATGTTTTTTCTTCAACAATTCTTTATTGAACGTAATGAGAATTACACACACGAAAGAATGGTGTTTTATCTACACACCCTACTTTTCCATATAATCTCCATCCAGTTCTATGGCCTTCCTCCAGCTTGAAACAAGGGCGTATATGCGCTGTGGGTACCAATCCTTATCCTGGTGAGGGAGCCAGTGCTTCAGTGCGTGAATCACCTCCTCATTGTCCTGAAAAGTGGAAGTCCGAGGGGGCTGGGTCAGTGTTGTCAGGTGTGACAGCCGTGAATTATCTCCCCGACCTTTGCAAATCATGGACCTCCGCCGAACCGCCTTCTGATGACCACACCCTCCATGCCCAGAGACTAACTGTACTTCTCTGAAGAGTAGATGCTCCATAGACTTTGCACAAGCATTTGTGAATATTCCCCGCAGTTTATTTCTATGAAGTGAGAAATTCAATGACAGCACGTTGGTTGTAAAGTACATCACTTACAGACGCCATTTTGAAACTGTCCTGCAGCTACGCTATCTGTCGGAGGGCACGGAAACTTCGCGCGCTCACTCAGGAGATTTCAAATAATACATACGTAACGTTTCGCACTCCTGGCATTGATTTTGGTTGAGAAAAATCATATGTGCATTACTTCTGGGCAACTCTAGTACTTCAGGGATTTCAGAATGGGATAAGGTGATCTTCAATAACGAGAAGAGTTTTAAAGTAAATCAAGAATTGCTTCGCTGAATACCAGAATGAACTCTTAACATGTTCACTGAGATGCTAGCGACCGAATGGACTAGAATGTATGGTGACCTAGGGAACGAAAGTCTAGTGTTTCAACAAGACAATGCAACTGTGCGAGTTTCTACCACAACCAAAAAGTGGTTTGAAGATAAAGACGTCGATGTCTTACCCTGGCCTGCATGTAGCATGGTACGAACCCCTGGAAAACCCTTGGAGAATACCTGCAAGGCGTGTTTATCACAATGGAAGGCAATTAGAGGCCGTGTATGAGCTCAAAAGTGTGATACGAGAAGAATGGGTAACAGTTTCTCCGAAAGAACTACAAACCCTAACAAAATCAACTCCAAAGAGAATTTTCAAGGTAACTACGTAGAACGGAGGATGGACGAAGTACAAACAATGCAGTAATACAACAGGACAGTGAGTACATTTATACCAACTTCCATCTAGGAAATGCAAATGCTTTATTTTGCACTCATGTTATGAAAGAAACTATGTAACTCCGTCATGACTATTTACGTCTTACATGTATCTGTTATTTTCATAATAAATTCGATACAGTATGCTACAGACATTGTAGTATTACTCTCGTAGGAACTCTGCCTTTATACTGACTTCCACTACTGTGTTATTTATTACCTGGCGCTTGAAGATATTCTTCTGCATTCGGGAGTCGATCATACCTCTATCAACCAACCATGTTCCTTTTCCTCGATTCGCTGGCACCACTTGAAGAATTCTTCATTCGCTGTGACTTACTTACCACAAGAGCTGGGTACATGTCTTTTGGAACTCCTTTCATCAAATGTGATATTTTGTCGCTTTCTGTCATATTCGGATTCACGATGTGGCGTAGGGCCAAAATGTTCTGAATGTAAAGCTGTGTCGTTTGCCCATGATGCTATCCCATGTTCTTCAATTGTTTCTTCGCTAAGCGAGGTTGTCGCTGATTGCCACCAAATATTTTCTTTAGTTCGGCCTGGAATTTATCCCAACTGTTGAGCAGCTTTTCGTTGTTCTCGGACCACTGCCGTCGAAATAAAATTACACATTTGCCAAATACGTCATGCCATCCCACCTGTTGTACTTAGTGACTCGGTCGAATCCTTTATCATTTCGTCCGGTACTGACCAAAGTCTTCGGAAAACACTGATGGATGCCTTATATGCAGCTTACTTACTGCTGTTTTGAAATTCATCTTTCTCCTGGATATATAGATCTTAGGAACGATGTACTGCCTGTAGTAAGTTTCCTACCCATGTAGGCGACGGCTTTTATGATGTCTAACTGCAGCAGCGTAACCACAATGGAATCCAAATCAGGAAGCAGGGTCGTCAATGAATTACAACAATTAGTACTGAAAGCAAGTTTATTACGGCCTCCCAATATGCAGACAGAACAGAACTGCGTCCTGGATGGAGAGTGCTGCTGTTTACATGAACACTGAATATTCGAGGATGCGCAAATATTATAAAGATATGAGATTTCGAAAACCGTCTAGAAATGATAAATAATGTATAACAAATATTTTTTCTCGGTTTGAAAAGAAGTCTCGCACCACGGCAGCCAGCAACACTAACCGCTACTCCACATTGCATGTAGCATAAATCACAGAAATATAACTAAATCTTGAACTTCCATTTGTGTTCCTTGGTTAAGAAAAATAGTGTTTGGACTTTAACCACCCGCACTTTCTATTTCTGTCTGCGTAATTATCGAACGGACGATGATTGTGGTCCAACGTAGTTTCATGATTTGTGAAGTCCCAAGTCCTAGGTTATCGCTTTGTATCTATCTTGTAATGATGGGTGTCCGCAGCAATTTTTTCAACTGGGATAAGATTACAAATTACCATTTGTTATAAAACTGAAAAAGTGTCTTGTCCTAAAACGTGCACAACATTTTTGTACCTCAAATGATTGGTAGTCATCCACTTAGTATTTAAGATTATTTTGCTGCATGGTATGTGATTTCGATAGTATATGCAGAGTATATTTTTGATGTTACTATTTAAATATGGATCCCAACTTTCTGATTCGGCGATCAGGAATTAAATCTGCGTATGAGTAAATCCAGCGTATCTAATGAGTTATGAAATAAATCTAGAAAAGAGTGTTTAAAAATATTCATATTCCCATAATGTTAGGTTGGAACTGAAAATTAAAATTATGAAAGAGAAAAAGAGTCAAAACGACTTAGGAGATCCAGTGGCATATCAAAAACAAAAAAAATGTTGCATTAATACTCCTCGAAATGGAGAAACTGGGAAGAAACTTTAAGAAAGGCTTATATAACTTTGATCCTCTTTACGTTTTCTTTGCTTACAAAACTTCACACCTGATCATGTTTATGGACTTAGTGCATTAGTTTCATGTTTTCTATTTTTTTGGTACTGACTGGCATAACTGAGGTTGAACTAATGCGTTTTGGAAGCTACATTTTTTAAGATAGTTAAGTAAAATGTACCCTAGGCCAGTGTTCGACTACACGAACGAGAGAAGTCGATTCTGTAACGAATGTATAAAAAGCATCTCAGTGGTTATGGCATCATATCTCCTGAACTATTTGTCGTACAATTTTGAAGGCACATTCAATGGCATATGTGCATACTATCCGCAAAATGTTTTGCAAATAGAATCAGTAGTAAAGAAACAATAAATTAAAATCTCGTGCCTGATGCTGAAGTTTTACAGTTTACAGCGAAAAAGTAGTAAACGATAAACTTTTTTCCTGTGGTTATTTTGTGCGGGGGAGGGGGGCGGCGTGTCACCGAGAAAAAAATCTGAAAATGACTGAAATTATGTGTAAAGTTTCTTGGAAGGTGCGAAGTGCTCTCATTCTCAGATACTGGATGAATATACTGTGGGTAATTTGCGCACTGTGAGTCACGCTGCTCAAAATATATAAATAATTTCTAAGTTTAATACCTGACTTATTGCGTTAAAACTTTCATGTAAGATTACACCTCTTGAAGAGTAAATAACGATATCACTTTAAATTTTTAAATTCGATGAATAATTGTACAAAATATCAAAAATGAAATTTTTGTTGCCAGTAGAAGGCTATGGGACAGGCTCGTGTAGATAGACGCTAACTATCCCGAGAAACTCTACTAACAAAAGTTTCAAGATCCAACTTTAAATAATGACTCTGGAATTATACTACAGCACGAACATGCCACTCCAATAAGGATAGTGAGGACAAGCTTCGATTACTTACAGCTCGCACAGGGGCATTTAACCTTTCAGATCTGAATTTTTTTATGGAGGATGGAAAATTTTTCTTTATGTGGTACTTATGTTGTCAGCAGATTTTTTGATGATTTTAGACGCAGGATTTATACAAAAATATGCATCCGTTTTCAAAACATACTTTGTGCACTTGGCTTCGTTATATGGACTAAAATACAGTAACTAATTACAAAATATTCTCTGTTGCAATAAATAATAAAATTATCATTAAATAATTACCACGCAAAATAACAATAACAATATTCAGCTGAACAGTGGAATGCAGAGAACCAACCGCATCCGTGTCTTCTGGCAGTCACGAGCTGTTGTGCACTACCACACTGACTTGCTAATATTTTCATAGTGATGCCCAACAGCTGGCACTTGTTGCACATTTTGAAAAGGTTGAACATTCACAAATGTGTACATCAACTTTCCACTGGGAAAAAATACTTCCGCTGCAGCTAAGACACTGTAAAAGTTAATGTACACAATTGTAATCACAGGGTCTGAAAGGGTTAAACAATCGTTTTTCCCGCCCACCAATCGTGAATGGAACGGGAAAGAGCACTAATAACTGGTAACGTGGGATGTACATTATGGACTGCACTTCGCAGTGGCTCGCAGAGTATTAATGTAGATGCAGATGTAAATAGATAGGTAACCTGAACTGGGAGTGTCCGCCCATGTGCCCGTTTTAGCTGTTTAGCAATGTAGATTTCCCTTTTATTCCTCTCACTCTTGATGGAGCGCTTTGGAGAGTAATATGCATCGAAAATTTGTGGCTGCACTGACGATTTAAGTTTCTTGTCGCAGACCACGGGTAACTCAGAAAACTCTGTATTGGAGTACATACTGTGATCATAATTTGCGACAGGTTAGAATTACGCGTATATGCTAGGCCGGTATTCGAACCCATAAAATCTACTTTTAGCTGTTTTTTATGATACGGAGAGAAAAGCGTGACAACTCGAAGCTTTGAGTTAGTCCACAAGCTGTGCACAGATGTTGTAATGGATAGCGCAATGTCTGCGAAAGGTAGGGCATCTGGGTTTGAATCCCGTCCAGTACTTCAGTTCGAATTTGGCACAACTGTTCATCTATTGGACAAGTGTCTGGGATGAGAGTGTCGCACCATGATTTGTTTGGATAGTGTTTTTTTGCGTTTTTACCTTTGTATTGACTGCGTTCTGTCCAGATTTAGTTTGTAACTGCAACTTGTTCATTTTAGTTACTTCTATTTGATTTCTCGTTCTATCAACCAGATCGAACGTTCTTGTTTTAGAAACGTAGGCGTCGCCTGCAGGGGACACAACGAGTGTTATTGGGAGATGCCAGGCAGGACTGAATACGCAGATTTTTAGAAATTGTAATATTTTCTGAACGTCGTACTGGAACATTTTTGACACAGAAGCATAGTGTGATACTTTACTTAACAGAATTATAAAACTCCATGTTATAAGAATATACGTTCGTTGATTTTTTAAAAAAAATATATTCAATATGGCTCTGAGCACTATGGGACTTAACTGCTGAGGTCATCAGTCCCCTAGAACTTAGAAGTACTTAAACCTAACTAACCTAAGGACATCACACACATCCATGTCCGAGGCAGGATTCGAACCTACGACCGTAGCGGTCGCGCGGTTCTAGACTGTAGCGCCTAGAACCGCTCTGCCACTTCGGCTGGTTAAATATATTCCCCACCTTTTGCATTTTGCTCGTTAAAATTGTTGGAGGATTGTACCGGACATGAAATTATAATGCGTGACGAAGTCATTTTTGTTGTAAAAAAAAAAAAAAAAGATTGCTAATTGTATTGTAAGTGGTTATAAACCTGAACTTGTCCATCATCTCACCTAGTTTGTCAAACAATCTGACTACTTCTTTCTTGCTGAAACCTGATGCTCGTTGCAAAGTCGTGTATACGCTAATACTCAGTCTTAAGTCTTCAGATCATTTCGTTAAATGATAGTTAAAGTCTGCTCATTTTCATTTTTGTCTTATTGAACCGAAGGTTTACTTTCAGATACTCTGCATATAGATTTAAGAACTCATCTTTACGCAGAGCCATAAACTGGCTGTCTAAAGTTTTTAAAGAGATGATCGTGCTATTCGGCGTTCTGTCCATCACTTAAGTAAACCGGAAAAATGTTTGAATAAATTCGGAAAAATGTTGTCATCTTAAACTGGTTTCATGGCCAACTTTTGTTTCCCTGCACAGCTTCAAGTGGATCGCCGAATGTACTTCTTGGAACTGAACATTTCTCATTCGTCTCCCTGACCGTCATTTCAAGGAGTCTGACTATTTTTACGGCTTTCTTCGTGTTATTTTCACCTCATTTGTGTCCTAACTTCTCCATCTTTGCCTGTTAAAGAACAAAATGTCAAAATTTAAGTCTTTATGCTACCCGCTTTGTCCAGTACAATCCGAAATTGCTTTGTCCGACCCAACGAGAACGTACCGCTGTGGCAGTCCAACATTCCCAGCGTTATTATACGGGCTAGACATTGTCATGGCTTGTAACAAAGAGAATGATGTCAGTTACCCCACTTCATACAATAAAAATATAAAATCGCTTACTTACATATTAAATATTTCTGTTTGGAGTCCGTTTTTGTTGCCCCCTTGACGGTATATATTGTTTTGGCGTCTTGTCTAGCGAAACAGTTGCCTAGCAACTGTCTTTCTGTGAAAGTCATTACCGAAGTACGCTGTTCAAATCGTCTTAAATTATTTGGGTTGATTCAAAACGTGATCGAATTTGCGTCGTTCCAGAACACGGCCTGCTAGCCAACATACTTCGAGTCGCAGAATGTGTGTAGCCTTGCCTCAGTAAACAGAAAAGTATTACTCGTAGCCAGCTGTTAGTGCGACACACTATGTTTGGTGGCATCTATGATGAGGCTGAGCGACTCCAGCCCCTGAAAACTCGCCAACGGCACTGCAACACTCATCAACAGGAGTTCTCCAAGAATCTCCAGTAGAAGAATTAGGCGAAATCCAGCCGACTGTCAACCAACTAGAGTGAGTGCAAAAAAAACAAAAAACAGTGTTACTTTAATGGATATCACGGACGCTGCCGTGGTCACCCAACAGGACCATGGTGAAAAACGATGGAGCAGTGCAAAGTAAAATGAAGAAACACGGAGGTAAGACTCAATAATTGTTTCTTGCAATACTTTCAGTCGTATGAATACATTACCAACTTCTCTTTCTGAAATCAAGAAATAAAAACTTACGCTTTTTTCGTGTTTTCAATAAAACGGGAGGCCCCTTCCGGGAAAGTTCAGTCGCCATGTGCAAGTCTTGTTTTAGTCGACGCCACATTGGGCGACTTGCGCGCCGGTGATGAGGATGAAATGATGACGAGGACAACACAACACCCAGTCCACGAGCGGAGAAAATCTCCAACCCAGCCGGGAATCGAACCCGGGCCCGCTGCACGGGAGACGAGCACGTTACCACCTTTTTTTCTTAATCTCATTTTGTTCGTTTTCCTTCGTTGTATCTGCTCTTGGCGGACGTCGCAAGGCATCCGTTTCAGTTCGTCGTTGATCCATTAGCTCAGTTTTTTTTCATTACAGAGGGCAGCTAACCCTCTGACCGAACACGCTGAGCTACTGTGCCGGCTTTTATATAGTTCGTTATGTTCGGCCCGGGCGGACGTCACAAGACATCCGTTCAAGATGTTCGTTGATTCCTTGACCCAGTTTTTTTATTACAGAGAACATCCAGCTCTCTGACCGAACACGCTATAGACTGGGCGGAAAATCACGAATGGGGTTGGTTCACCAAGCCTCAGTCTTAGACCCACAAATGTTCCTCATACGCATAAACGATTTTCTGTCAGCAGAATTACTTCATTTTGCAGATGACACTAATATTGTAATGCGCCCCAGAATACACACGGAAACAGAAGAATTTAGTAAACAACGTTCTTAAAAGTATCATTGACTCATGGTCTCACCCTCAATTTTTTTTTTAAAGAGTGTCATTGTTTGGTTTCCTGTGAATGGTCTCACCCTCAATTTTAGAAGGATACAACATATTCAGCTTTGGACATCTGGGGGTACTACACCAATGACAAGTGTAACACATGGTGAGAAAATAATAAATAAAGTGCAAGCTTCAGAATTCTTAGGCGTCCGTATTAATGAGAATTTAAACTGAAAAAAAGCACGTTTTGGAACTCCTAAAATAGCTTGGTTCAGCCACATTTGCACTTAGAATCATTGCAAACCTTGGGGAGAGACAAATAAGTAAACTGAAATACATTGCATATTTTCATTCAATGATGTCAGATAGAACATTGTCCTGGGGTAACTGATCTTTAAGAAAGAAGGTATTCATTGCTCAAAAACGTTCTGTAAGAGTAATATGTGATGCTCACCCACGATAGTCTTGTAGACATGTTTAAGGAGTTGGGTATTCTGACTGCTGCTTCAAAAGTTATTTTCCCGCTCATGAAGTTTTTTTGTAAATAGCCCATTGCAGTTCAGAAGGAACAATGATGTATATAATTACAATATCAGAAAGAAAAATATATTCATTACTCCACATTAAGGTTGTCTCCTGCGCAAAAAGGGGCGCACAATGCTGCAACTAAACTTTTTGCTAACTTACACAGTGACATAAAATTTTTGACAAATAACAACGTGAAATTAGAAAAGAAACTGAGAAAGTTTCTACATGACAACTCCTTCTATTTCGTAGAAGAATTTCTATTACCGTAATGTGTAAAAGGTGATGACTAGGAATTACTAAGCCACATCTGTGCATTAAAAGAGTATTTGATAAATGTTTACCATATGGCCATATTTAAAAATTAATTTAATTAGCCCAGATGTAGAAAAAAGTAAGTTAATGCGATTGAGTAGGAAGAGCAAACGTGTAATGTTCGGATACAGTTTTACTAGTGTCCTGCTTGACATAGTTAAGTCGTTTAAATGTCTGGGCATAACGTTGCAAAGCGATACGAGGTGGAACGAGCATGTGAAAACTGTGGTAGGGAAGGCAAAGGGTCGACTCCGGGTTGTTGAGAGAATTTTAGGAAAGAGTGCTTCGCTTGTAAAGGAGACCGCATATAGGACGCTGGTGCGAGCTGTTCTTGAGTACTGCTTGAGTGTTTGCGATCCGTACCAGGTCGGATTGAAGGAAGACGTGGAAGCAGTTCAGAGGCAGGCTGGTAGATTTGTTATCGGTAGGTTCGAATAACACGTAAGTGTTACAAAGATGCTTCGGAAACTCAAATGGAAATCCTTGGAGGAAAGACGACGCTCTTTTCGAGAAACACTATTGAGAAAATTTAGAGAACCGGTATCTGAAGCTGACTTCCGAACGAGACTACTGTCGCCAACATACATTGCGCTTAAGGGAAACAAAGATAAGATACGAGAAATTAGGGCTCATGCAGAGACGCAGAAACAATTTTTTTTTCTCGACCTGGGAGAAATGACAGTGGCTCGCAGAGTATCTATGTAGATGTACACTAAGAAATGACAGTGGCTCGCAGAGTATCTATGTAGATGTATACTAATCCTGTAAAACGTCGCATTCTCGCATACAGAGCCATGGAAAAGCGGCCATAGAAAGTTTTTCTAGATGGAAAGGACAAGAATTTGCTGAAACTTCACACTGTGGCAATCGTTACCTACCTTACTGTTCAAAGATGCCTTTCACGGATGATATTGTTGACGTTTATAATATTGGCACGAACAGGATTCAAATAGAACATAAATTAGCCGAAGTGGTAACATGTTAATGAATGAAAGACTATCGAGCAACACTTGACAAAGTGCTGCGGTTGTTCACAGACTAGAGTCAGCATTGGCGATGCGACTGTGTATGAGGTTGGAGGCAGTCAATGGATGGGCCATTCAGTATCTGATCAGAAGTACCTGTTAGTCGACTTTAATATGGGGCGTGTCCACGCTGCGCCTTTATGATGGTCAGACCTCTGCTGGGGACACTTTCAGTCTGGTGTCTGAATGTCTTTGGTAGTCGATTCCTCCCTAAGAGCCGAAACCAGAGAAGGTAGAGATATTGGACACTAAGGTTTGGAGAGAAGACACTTCAAATGGTTCAAATAGCTCTGAGCACTATGGGACTTAACTTCTGAGGTCATCAGTCCCCCAGAACTTAGAACTAATTAAACCTAACTAACCTAAGGACATCACACACACCCATGCCCCAGGCAGGATTCGAACCTGCGACCGTAGCGGTCGCGCGGTTCCCGACTGTAGCGCCTAGAACCGCTCGGCCACCCCGGCCGGCTGAGAGAAGACGACTTAGTAACTCAGCCCAAAGGTGTTCCATTAGTTTCGGGTCAGGACTCTGCGCAGCCCGATCCATTTCAGCTATGTTAATGTCCAGAAACCATCCCCTCATTGATGCTACTGTATGACAGGGTGCATTGTCCTGCTCATACAGTCATCCTTTCAGAACTGTTCCTCTGCTGTATACAGTAAACAGTGCTGTAAAATGTGCCAACATACTTCCGCATTTAGCCGTGTCTTAAGCGCAATAACGGGACCACACAGTAACCCCCATGCTGTAACACCGCCTCCTCTGTACTCCCCTGATGGTACTAAACATGACTGCAGGTAAGGTTCTCCAGGCATTCGCCAAACCCAAACCCTTTCATCGGATTTCGATAGGGTGTAACGTGAGCCGTTACTCAAAATCACTCGTTTCCAGTCATCCACTGTCGAGTGGCATCGCTTCTTATATCACGTCAAGCGTCACAATTGACAATAGAAATGAATGTGTGTGTGTGTGTGTGTGTGTGTGTGTGTGTGTGTGTGTGTGTGTGTGAGGGGGGAGGGGGGCCCTTATGAAGAGCTGCTCGACTGTTGTACCCGATTATTGTTAAGTCACCACGAACTGTCATAGAGGTAGCTGGACTGCTTTTAGGACTTTGGAATTCACAAATGATTCCTTCCATTGATTTCATGCAGTTTTTTTAAAACCACCCTCCACGGTGCTCGACGGTCCCCGTCCGTCACTGTATGAGGTGTGCCTGGTCTTGCTTTAGAGGCGGTTGTTCTTTCGCGTTTCCGCCTTATAATCAAATAATCCACAGTCGACATAGTCAGCTTTAGAAGAACTAAAATGCCTCTGATGCGTCACCCTGGTGTAATTTTACCTGGGATTTCATGACACAAATGGTTAGATTTACTTATCCATTTTTTAAGGAAAGACCTGCTACTTGTTGTTATACGGCAGATCCTACATTGTGTGATTTTACATGTTATCATAAAAAATTCAGTTTTATTACTAGTACATTTTATTGAGAATTTTACAAACGTATAAAATAGAAAATAACAATTATGTGCATAAAAACTACAAATACACTACTGGCCATTAAAATAGCTACACCACGAAGATGACGTGCTACAGACGCGAAATTTAACCGACAGGAAGAAGATGCTGTGATATGGAAATGATTAGCTTTTCAGAGCATTCACACAAGGCTGGCGCCGGTGGCGACACCTACAACGTGCTGATATTAGGAAAGTTTCCAACCGATTTCTCATACACAAACAGCAGGTGAGTGGCGTTGCCTGGTGAAACGTTGTTGTGTAAGGGGGAGAAATGCGTACCATCACTTTGATAGAAGTCGGATTGTAGCCTATCGCGATTGCGGTTTATCGTATCGCGACATTGCTGCTGGCGTTGGTCGAGATCCAATGACTGTTAGCAGGTAATGCGGAACGCTGTGCTGGATCCCAACGGCCTCGTATCGCTAGCAGTCGAGATGACAGGCATCTTATCCGCATGGCTGTAACGGATCGTGTAGCCACGTCTCGATCCCTGAGTCAAAAGATGGGGACGTTTACAAGGCAACAGCAATCTGCACAAACAGCTCGACGACGTTTGCAGCAGCATGGACTATCAGCTCGGAGACCATGCTTGTGGTTACCCTTGACTCTGCATAATTTTTTCGGATGAGTCCAAGTTCTGTTTACAGCATCATGATGGTCGCATCCGTGTTTGATGAAAGCGTGTATTCGTCATAGCCATACTGGCGTATCAACCGGCGTGATGGGTGCCATTGGTTACACGTCTCGGTCACCTCTTGTTCGCATTGACGGCACTTTGAACAGTGGTCGTTACGTTTCAGATGTGTTACGACCCGTGGCTCTACCCTTCATTCGATCCCTGCGAAACCCTACATTTCAGCAGGATAATGCACGACCGCATGTTGCAGGTCCTGTACGGGCCTTTCTGGATACAGAAAATGTTCGACTGCTTCCCTGGCCAGCACATTCTCCAGATCTCTCACCAATTGAAAACGTCTGGTCAATGGTGGCCGATCAACTGGCTTGTCACAATACGCCAGTCACTACTCTTGATGAACTGTGGTATCTTGTTGAAGCTGCATGGGCAGCTGTACCTGTATGCGCCATCCAAGCTCTGCTTGACTCAATGCCCAGGCGTATCAAGGGCGTTATTACGGCCAGAGGTGGTTGTTCTGGGTACTGATTTCTCAGGATCTATGCACCCAAATTGCGTGAAAATGTAATCACATGTCAGTTCTAGTATAATATATTTGTCCAATGAATACCCGTTTATCATCTGCATTTCTTCTTGGTGTAGCAATTTTAATGACCAGTAGTGTATATGCACTGAAGAGCCAGAAAACTGGGCCCCCGAGAGCATGCAGAACTGCCGCAACACGACGTGGCATGGACTCGATTAATTGGAGGGAATTGACTCCATGAATCCTGCAAGGGCAGCCCATAAATCCGTAAGAGTACGAGGGGATGGAGATGTCTTCTGAACAGCACGTTTCAAGGCATCCCAGATATGCTCAATAATGTTCATGTCTGGGGAGTTTGGTGGCCAGCGGAAGTGTTGAAACTCAGAAGAGTGTTCCTGGAGCCACTCTGTAGCGATTCTGGACATGTGGGGTGTCGCGTTGTCCTGCCGGGATTGCCCAAGTCCGTCGGAATGCACAGTGCATATGAATGGATGCAGATGATCAGGCAGGATGCTTACGTATGTGTCACCTGTCAGAGTCGTACCCTGACGTATCAGGGGTCGCATATCATTCCAACTGCACACGCCCCACACCATTACAGAGCCTCCACCAGCTTGAACAGACTCCTTCTGACATGCAGGGTCCATGGATTCATGAGGTTGTCTCCATACCCGCACACGTCCGTCAGATCAATACAATTCGAAACGAGACTTGTTCGACAGGGCAACATGTTCCCAGTCATCAGCAGTCCATTGTCGGTGTTGACGGGCCCAGGCGAGGCGTAAAGCTTTGTGTCGTGCACTCATCAAGGGCACACGAGTGGGCCTTCGGTTCTGAAAACCCAGATCGATGATGTTTCGTTGAATGTTTCGCACTCTGACCCTTGTTGATGGCCCAGTATTGAAATTTCCAACAATTTGCGTAAGGGTTGCACTTCTCCTCAGTAGTCGTTGGTCCCGTTCTTGCAGGATCTTTTTCCGGTCGTAGCGATGTCGGAGATTTGATGTTCTACCAGATTTCTAATATTCACAGTCGTACGGGAAGATCCCCAGTTCATCGCTGCCTCGGAGATGCTGTGACCGATCGCTCGTGCGCCGACTATAGTACCACAATCAAATTCACTTGAATCTTGATAATTTGCCATTGTAGTAGCAATAACCGATCTAACAACTGCGCCAGACAGTTGTTGTCTTCTATACGCGTTGCCGACCGCAGAGCAGTATTCTGCCTGTTTACATATCTCTGTATTTGAATACTCATACCAGTGTCTTTGGCGGTTCAGTGTATGAACAATTTCGTTTAAATTTGTTGCTAACTTAGATAACGATAATAAATGAGATACATAGTAGGTTGTGGATGTATTTTACATTACAATTGAAAGTGTATTTAATGGAAGAAGCAACAGATGACAGTTGTACTTAGATATGATGTTACAGTTCTTCCTTCTATACCTTCTTTGAGTATGGTTACATCTATTAAATAAGGTGTCTTGACTGTGGTAGTACTTAATTAATAATGTATTGATTGATGCCGGCCGCGGTGGTCTCGCGGTTCTAGGCGCGCAGTCCGGAACCGCGCGACTGCTACGGTCGCAGGTTCGAATCCTGCCTCGGGCATGGATGTGTGTGATGTCCTTAGGTTGGTTAGGTTTGAGTAGTTCTAAGTTCTAGGGGACTGATGACCATAGCTGTTAAGTCCCATAGTGCTCAGAGCCATTTGAACCATTTTTTTTATTGATTGATTAGGTTACAGTGTGTTTCCGAACTTAACAGTGCAGGACTACTGCACCTTGTGCAAGGAAGAAAAGTTCAGGGCGACGAACGACACAGACGAGTGTGGGGCGAGTGGAAGAGACGTGTCAGCCACACATCCGGAGCCCTCACTGTTCTGCTGCCAGGCAGTCTTGGCACTAACAGTGTCAGATCCTTCCCTGCTGGGTATAATCCATGCTAACCTGCATTTTCACCCATACACATTGCAGATCATGCAGAAACCAAACGAACAAGACAAAGTTGCCCGATGAACCTTCGCCTTGCGCTTCCTGGAACTTTCAGCAGGCGATTCGCAGATGTGAAACAACATACTGACGGCAGAAAAGGTCCATTTTCACGTAGATGGTTGTGTAAATGAAGGGAATTATGCTTACTGGGCGCCACGTATTCAGGACAATCCTTTTCGGCTGCATGGGAAACTCCTGCACTGTGAGCGTGTGACTGTGGTGTGGTGTGGCATCGTTTGGCAGTTCGTATTTTTTTGAGGATCTTCAAGGCCGTGCAGTAAAGGTTGCTAGCGGTCCCTAGTAATGTTGAACAACGACATATGGTTCCAGCAGGACAGGGCAGCAACTCATGCGGCCCGCCAGCCCACGAATGACGCCTTGCAAGGCTAGTCGATTGGTTTCTACCCGGTCCAGTTATTTTCGTATGGGCACCGCCTATGTTCGACGTCAACGTGCAATAAGCACTCACAGTGGCAGGTGGCAGCACTAGCAGTGGAGGATATATAGAGAGCATTAGGGGGACGCGGAAAACAGTGTAGTCATTGTCGTGATACGATGCCCGAAAGGGCATGATAATTTGATTTCGGGTCAAGGGTGGAAGCAATCCAGAAACACCTTAGTTTGTAAACTGTTTATGCGTCGCTGTGATTGTGGCAAAGTGGCGCTATCCAGAACCGGCGCGAGGCATCTGTGGTGCACCACGGGCCACAAATGACAGGAGATGTGTACGGGCAAATACACTTGCAACTTTTGAATAACTGACCTCCCAGATGAATCAAGGAGCTACCAACAGTGTGTCCTCAGCAACCGTTCAGCGAATGTTGCTGTGTATGGCTCTCCATATGGCCTTTACAGACGAATGGAAAAACTAGTAGAAGCCGACCTCGGGGAAGATCCGTTTGGATTCCGTAAAAATATTGGAACACGTGAGGCAATACTGACCCTACGACTTATCTTAGAAGCTAGACTAAGGAAAGGCAAACCTACGTTTCTAGCATTTGTAGACTTAGAGAAAGCTTTTGACAATGTTGACTGGAATACTCTCTTTCAAGTTCTGGAGGTGGCAGCGGAAAAACACAGGGGGCGAAAGGCTATTTACAATTTCTACAGAAACCAGATGGCAGTTATAAGAGTCGAGGGGCATGAAAGGGAAGCAGTGGTTATTCAATCTGAAGGGAGGATATAAAGTGAACATCAACAAAAGCAAAACGAGAATAATGGAATGTAGTCGAATTAAGTCGGGTGATGCTGAGGGAATTAGATTAGGAAATGAGACACTTAAAGTAGTAAAGGAGTTTTGCTATTTGGGGAGGAAAATAACTGATGATGGTCGAAGTAGAGAGGATATAAAATGTAGACTGGCAATGGCAAGGAAAGCCTTTCTGGAGAAGAGAAATTTGTTAACATCGAGCATAGATTTAAGTGTCATGAAGTCATTTCTGAAAGTATTTGTATGGAGTGTAGACATGTATGGAAGTGAAACATGGACGATAAATAGTTTAGACAAGAAGAGAATAGAAGCTTTCGAAATGTGGTGCTACAGAAGAATGCTGAATATTAGATGGGTAGATCACCTAACTAATGAGGAGGTATTGAATAGGATTGGGGAGAAGAGACGTTTGTGGCACAACTTGACTAGAAGAAGGGATCGGTTGGTAGGGCATGTTCTGAGGCATCAAGGGATCACCAATTTAGTAATGGAGGGCAGCGTGGAGGGTAAAAATCGTAGAGGGAGACCAAGAGATGAATACACCAAGCAGATTCAGAAGGATGTAGGTTTCAGTTGGTACTGGGAGATGAAGAAGCTTACACAGAATAGAGTAGCATGGAGAGCTGCATCAAACCAGTCTCAGGACTGAAGACCACAACAACAACAACATGGCCCTCAGCAGCAGGCGCCTACTTTTTTTTTTTTTATTTACTCGTCAAGTTCCGTAGGACCAAATTGAGATGCAAATCTCCAAGGTCATGGAACGTGTCAGTACATGAAATTACAACGTAAACGTAATAACAGATAAAAATAAATGTTCATGGACCTTAAAAAGTAAGTGCATAAGATTAAGTAAACGCTATCAGCAATACAATAAAAATCAGATTAATTTTTCAAGGAACTCCTCGGCAGAATAGAAGGAGCGACCCATGAGGAAATTCTTAAGTTTCGATTTGAAAGCGCGTGGATTACTGCTGAGATTCTTGAATTCGAGTGACAGCTTATTGAAAATGGATGCAGCAGTATACTGCACACCTTTTTGCACAAGAGTTAAGGAAGTCCGATCCAAATGCAGGTTTGATTTCTGCCGAGTATTAACCGAGTGAAAGATCCTTATTCTTGGCAATAAACTTATATTAGTAACAAGAAACGACAATAAGGAATATACGTATTGAGAGGCCAATGTCAAAATACCCAGACTTGTGATCAGATGTCGACAAGAGGTTCGTGAACTCCCACCACTTATTTTGCCCGTTTATGACCCAAAAATATCCTTTTAGAATGGGAAGAGTTACCCCAAAATATAATACCATACAACAATAGCGAATGAAAATAAGCAAAGTAGACTAATTTTCGTGTCAAACGATCACTCATTTCTGATACCGTTCGAATAGTAAAAATGACAGTATTAAGTCTTTGAACTGTTCAGTTTCACTTATCATATGCCCCTTCTGTGAAATTAAAATGTCAGATTTTGTTGAATTGTGTGTTAGAAACTGTAAAAACGGAGTCTTACTGTGTTTTAGCGTTAGTTTATTTTCTACAAGCCATGAACTGAGGTCATGTACTGCACTATTTGAAACCGAGCCAATGTTGCACACAACATCCTTTACTACCAAGCTAGTGTCATCAGGAAACAGAAAGGTCTTAGAGTTACCCGTAATACTAGAGGGCATATCATTTATATAAATAAGGAACAGGAGTGGCCCCAACACTGATCCCTGGGGCACCCCCCACTTGACTTGACTTGGTTCTTGCATCTGTGCTGACTGCTTTTCACCAGCGATGAAGATTAGAATCTGCACGCCAATACCACAACTGGTGGACGTCCACTGAGTGGCGACATGTGGTCTTTTCAGATGAATCACGTTTTATGCTCGATGAGCTGATGGAGATTGGCGTGTACGGAGTTAAATGTTTGAAATCAAACATCCTGCATGCGTTATGGACTGAGGAATGTTTTGCGTGGCATTTCCTGGATGATATCGTCGTTCTGGAAGGCACAATGGATCAACACAAGCATGCATCTGTCCTTGGACACCGTGATCACCACTACTTGCAGTTTGTTTCTTCTCCGCACAACCGTAATCCCAAGGCCTCCATCAGAGTCCCTGGATCTAAACCCAATTGAGAATCTGTGGGTTCACCTCGATCGGGCCGTTAGCGCCATGGATCCTAAGCCAAGGAACCTAGCGTAACTAACTGGATACTGCAGTGGAGTCGACATGGCTCCACATCCCTGTCGCTATATTCTAGAGCAGTGATGAAAAAAAAAAAAAAAAGGCTCTGAGCACTAAGGGACTTAACTTCCGAGGTCATCAGTCCCCTAGAACTTAGAACTACTTAAACCTAACCAACCTAAGGACATCACACACATCCATGCCCGAGGCAGGATTCGAACCTGCGACCATAGCGGTCGGGCGGTTCCAGACAGCAGTGATTCCCAACCTTTCTTAGAGCATTACTCTTGAGTGCAATTAGACATTGACTAGAACCCCCACCCCCCCTCCCCCAACCATGCCGTCTGTTGCCTCCCAGTCCCCACGTTATCATCAACTTTTGCACCTAACTTAATTGTAGAATGACTTTTCTTGGTTCAAATGGCTCTGAGCACTATGGGACTTAACATCTATGGTCATCAGTCCCCTAGAACTTAGAACTACTTAAACCTAACTAACCTAAGGACAGCACACAACACCCAGCCATCACGAGGCAGAGAAAATCCCTGACCCCGCCGGGAATCGAACCCGGGAACCCGGGCGTGGGAAGCGAGAACGCTACCGCACGACCACGTGACTTTTCTTGGAGCACTTTTATTTTTAAAATGATGAAAGGTCAATGAGATTTAGTTTTGTGTGTGTGTGTGTGTGTGTGTGTGTGTATGTGTGTGTGACTGTGTATTAGACTACATGACGAAGTAATTCGTGGTGCATCCCAATGCTACCCACAACTGCTTCTCAGATAAAAAAGTTAACTATCGACAGTGAGGTTAGACACTTGTTGAAAAAAATGCTTCCCCTGTATTACTCCTCTCCATTGCGGCACCTGCTTGACCTGCAGACTGGAACCCCATTAAAATCAACCAAGTTAAAATGTGTGCTCTATACTTACTGTTCATAAATCAATTGATTGCTGCATTACTTACTTCTGAACTGGCAGAAATTGGAAGATTTCAGTCTGTTAATGATTTTTGTCTCACCACTGCCACTAATGGCATTAATAATAATAATAATCCTGAGTGTAGCACTACAGTAGTACTTACGTAGTTACAGCTATGTCGCGCTGCCAGTTAATTCACTGATCTCTTTCGAAGCGAATAATGAAGCAATTTCTGAACTAATGCACGCACTATCTACAACTTGGAGAAGACATTTCCTTGAGATATTTAGCATTTGTTACGTATATGTTTCATTTCTGTCATCAGCGATGTACGGGACACGACGCAACATATGTGTTTGCTGGGTGCACTATGTGAGGAACCTGTGACCCCCGTCGCTTTAATGCTGCTGACTGAGAAAAAGTAATTATTGCTAACTCAGATATAATCAGAATTAGAGCGTTACAAAATTGTGATAACAGTAATGATCTTTTGAAAATAATTTGCCTGTCGCTGTGGCCGACCGGTTCTAGGCGCTTCAGTCCGGAACCGCGCTGCTGATACGGTCCCAGGTTCGGATCCTGCGTCGGGCATGGATGTGTGTGTTGCCCTAAGGTTAGTTAGGTTTAATTAGTTCTAAGTCTAGAGGACTGATGACCTCAGATGTGCCGGCCGCGGTGGTCTCGCGGTTCTAGGCGCGCAGTCCGGAACCGTGCGACTGCTACAGTCGCAGGTTCGAATCCTGCCTCGGGCATGGACGTGTGCGATGTCCTTAGGTTTGTTAGGTTTAAGTAGTTCTAAGTTCTAGGGGACTGATGACCACAGCAGTTGAGTCCCATAGTGCTCAGAGCCATTTGAACCATTTGAACCTCAGATGTTAAGTCCCATAGTGCTTAGAGCCATTTTTTGAAAATAATTTACTTTTGTGACTGAAACAGAATCGAATCGTTTAGTTTTTACCCCTTGGAAAATTTCATTTTGCTCCTCAGGGGGTAATTATCCCCAGCTTGGGAACCGCTCTTCTGGAACCTCACTGTCTCTCTTCTTGCACGTTTCGCAGCTGTCCGTGCTGCGAAAATGGTCCCCGTTAACCTAGAATCATGAAATGTAGCAAGAAGCAAGGTTTCACAGTAAAACCAAAGGAAAAAATCCGAAAACTGTTAATATGTAATAATTCACACGAAAAACTTGTAATTTCTTCTCTGATTCTCTGTCTGTTCGTCCTTCTGTTAAGAACCATTTTTCTCATAGACGGGTCGATGTATCAAGATGAAATTTATGTCACTTATTAAAGTATAATAAATGGAAGCATCTAAGTCGATGCAACCAAAAAATAAGGCCATTTAAGTAAGATATTTTGATACTCGCAAACTTACTAATCAGAATCTATAGGGTACTTCCTGTTGGTCTAGAATCATGAAATGTAACAAGCAATGTGCAGTGTGACCAAAGAAAACATAATCCGAAAAAGGTAAATTTGTAATCATGTCACACGAAAAAACCTTTTTTCGTACTTTGTTATCTGTCTGCTCGTCCGTCTGTTAAGACCTTTTTTTCAGGAATGGGATGACGTATCAAGTTGAAATTTATGTGACGTCCTAAGATCCATAGTCCCTTGGCAGTGTAATACATGTAAGCTTCTATGTCAGTGCAACCAAAAGATACGGCCAGTTATGTCACATATCTTGATACTCGCAAACTCACTCATCAAAACCTATAGGGTATTTCCTGTTGACATAGAATAATGAAATTTGGCAAGAAGCAAGGTTTCACAGTACAAGTAAAGGAAAATGTCCCAAAATTGTTAATCTGTAATAATATCATACGGAAAAATATTTGTTTTGGCGTTTGTTACCCGACGTTAAACTCGAAATTGAAACAGCCAGTAGGTCTGCTTTCAGGCTGACTCGGTCGAGGTAGTATGAGTCAAAGATCAGGCAGGGAAAGACTTTATTGCTCACACGACGCGTTTCGGATTTTATTCGTCATCAGATATCCAGGAGTGATTGCTGGACGTAGATATGGTGTTTCTCATACAACTTGAACGACAAATCGACCTGCAGCAATCGCTCCTGAATACCTGATCATGCATAAATTCTGAAACCGTCATGTGAGTAAAAAAAAATAGTCGTATCTTGCATGATGGTTGATTTTACCACTGCGACCTGCTCAGCCTGAATGGAGAACTGCTGATTATTATAATAATCTGCATGATTTTATGACACATGGATATTATTAGAATTAAAACATTCTCTAAAATCTTGGAATCCCTGGAGCCGGTATCTTGCCAATGTCAATATCGGTAAAAGGCGAAAACGGTCGAGATTTTCGATTCCCGTTAATGGATGAACTGTTTGCATACATAATTAAGTTTGCACGGATCCCTCAGTGAGCGAGTCCTTCTCGCACCTGGACAATTTTTATATTCTACTATTTTTTCCGCCGGCCCCTGTAGAATCAGTATGCGAAGGAGATCTCTTACAAAATACTCGCGCCATTCATCCTATGATATTGCCCAAGTGTGAGGGACCATGTGAAGTAGGACTAACAGGGGATATTGGACGTACAAAAAGAAAGTTTTGTTTTGTTCGGCTCACCAGAGAGTGACACGGAAATGCTGATAAACCTGAACAGACAGACGCTTGAAGACAGGCCTCAACTGTGTCACGAAAGACCACTTATAAAGTTTCCAGTGGCGTTTTTATGTAGGGTATGTAGGAATATACTACAACCCGCCAATGTTTCACTTCCACAGGGGCCGCGAAGACAAGATTAGTCTAAATGGAGCACACACACAGTCATTTAAAGCACTTATTCTTCCCACGCTCCATCAGCAGTTGAAATGGGAAGACTTTCTGCCAAGTACTTCGGCGTGGTTTGCAGAGTTGATATAGATGAAGGAATCACGTGCCAAGCTGCTGCTGAAGTCTCTCATTCGCCTTATGTAAGTTTTCAATTCTATTACATTAATGTATCTGCTCCAATTCTGATGTTCAGCAAGTCGTCATTCCTCATCAGTTGCCGTCTCCCAAGCATACAAACTTTGTCTTCTACAGGTTGGAGAAATGTTTTGTCACGAAATTTTAACCTTGGATAGCTGATGCCAGTAGGAATCAAAATCACTAATGTTTTGTAGGTCGACAACGCACAACTTTTAAACTACGGAAACTTGGCGCCACGCGCTCCGATTGGCCGTGGGATTGCCCCTGTTGCCGTTCGTCGGTTGACGGGCAGCGCTGTGATTGTCAGTTCACACATACAACGTCCCTCGTCCCGTCACTGCCCCAACGTGCCACGAACACGTGTCGAATGTCCGGAGCATCTGGCAACAGGGCAATCCCGCGCGGCCAATCGGAGCGCGTGGTGCCAAGATTCCGTAGGTTAAAAGTTGTGCGTTGTCGACCTACACAACATTAGTAATTTTGGATCCTACTGGCATCAGCTATCCAGGGTTAAAATTTCGTGACACAATTTTTTTCCACCCTGTATAATACGTACCGGATACTACAGTTATACAGAGACATCAACACTGCTCACCCAAAAATTTACTTCAGCCTTAACACTGAAACAGTGGACGCCACAATAGAAAACAAAAACCACAAACACCAGTTCTCAATGTACAGAAATTCTCCACGAACCAGAACAGTTATTCACAGCAGGGCAAACCACCCAACAGCCCACTAGCAGGCCAGTCTCAGATACCTCCCACACAGACTGAACACAATCCCGAAGCATAAAGATAGCTACACCCAAGAACTAAACATAATCAGATGGACTACTACAGAAAATTGTTACAGATTAAACACTTTCGACATACTAAACCATAAAATAAAAACACAGTTGACACCAAATACACACAACACTATAACAACACGACACACAGCAACCACCACATAACAGAGACCGCACAATGCACATAAGAAGAAGAAACCACAAACAACAAGAAAACGTGGCACACACTGACATGTGACAACAAAATAGCAGACAGAATAGGAAACATCATGAGAAAACAGGATATACGTGTGGCATATAAAACAAACAACGTTCTGCAGAACAAATTAAAGATACCCAGCACCACTGTAGATAAATTCAACAAAGCAGGTATACTATCAGCTTACCTGCAAAGACTGTGATTCAACGTACATAGGACGGACATATTAAAATTTCAGGATGAGATACTCAGAACGTTTAAGATCATTTCACATTTGCAGAGCACCTCATAAGAAACAACCACCATCCCAGAGGCACAGAAACATACCTCTAAATTCTCAAACACAGTATTCTGTGCCAGTTTCTAAAAATGGAGTAAAATTACCACACCCAAAAAGCTGTCACACAGGGCAAAAAAAAAAAAAAAAAAATATATCAATGACCAAACAGTACTATGTAACGAAACACTATTCAACACTCTAAACGAACTATCAGACAACACAAAATAACACACACACACACACACACACACACACACACACACAAACGAAACAGATTCAAAGTTCGCGGATGTCAAACTAAAACAAAACAGGAAATAAGCGACAGTCGGAACCGCATCAGAAACGAAATTTATGCAACGAAACGAGTGTCCAAGCCACAGCAACATAACAAGACGCAATAGTTACAAAGGAGAAAACGTGAATAAATACTGTCAAAATACGAAACATAACCCGTGAATAACAAATTGCACAGAATTGTTCTCCGAACGTAAGCTTCACAAAATTTTTACCGACGTCCGCAGGTCAGTCCAACTACGCAAATACACGTTTGGCACCCAGAAGCAAATTTGTCACAGCTGAGGAATAGCCAAATACCACAATGGTAAGGAAAAAAACGGGCATACTCTATGCCACGATTTTTATCTGAACATACATTTTAAAGAATAGATTATAAACAAAAATTCAATGCAGACCCTATATCCTAACATCCCTCATGTTTGCAGAAGACTTGGTGTACTAATGTAGAGCTGTGGCTGATTTCGGTTGGCAGTCAAAGGACACAAAAATGTAAAATAAAAGGTAAAATCGCATTTATAATTTAAATAACGACAAAATTCGATGTAACCGAAATAAAATGTGTATGTATGTATCTCAGAAAAAGAAAAGAAAAAACCCACTGAGGATACTACAACTGTGGTGAACATGTTTGGGCGTTTAAACAAAACAATAATATATGTACTTACAAAACAGTGGACCCATATTTAATTCATTATTATAATACATACGATCACAAACGTGGCAAATAACGTTCGCCAACAAATTTTACGAAGGAGATTACACCTTTCATCGGGTTTATAAAGCTAATTTTGGACACCTCTAGTCATGTAACGAACCGCAGTCTCTTGCTTAAAGATCCAATCTTCATCCAAGATAGACAGTAATACTGCATGAGTGAAGGTGACCTACAAAATTTCGAGGATAGATTCATATCCGTTTCTTCTATGACGTATTGGTTACGGATGAAGTAAATTCTACGTGGAAAGAGAGGTAAACAAATAGAATAAGAGAAATTTTACAGTTATTGGGGCCCTGCTTAATTCAGGGTACAAAAAAATGGTTCAAATGGCTCTGAGCACTATGGGACTTAACATCTCTGGTCATCAGTCCCCTAGAACTTAGAACTACTTAAACCTAACTAACCTAAGTACATCACACACATCCATGCCCGAGGCAGGATTCGAACCTGCGACCGTAGCAGTCGCGCGGTTCCGGACTGAGCGCCTGAACCGCTAGACCACCGCGGCCGGCTTCAGGGTACATTAACAGCAGACCGATATCTGTAGTTTTAGACGAAGATGTGCCGTCACTGTCGTTGTCTGAAGACGGGAGATTTACGATTTTCATTCGGTACGATGGTGTGCTACCTCGTGAAGGGCTAGCTGTCCCGATATATGCCGAGGTGGATAGATGTAGACGTTCACCACATTCCCCAGGTTTAAGTCTGATTTCTGTCTACACGTACATCTACATATAGGGTTACAATTATTGATCGATACGAAATAAAATCGTCACAACCTCTGAACGGTTTGCGTTAGAAGGTTCAAACTGCACCGTTGGCCGCGGGTCATGATGTGAACTAGTATAAGCATTATGATTTGGTTTAGCGACCAAGCCCACTTTCATTTGGATGGTGAAATTGGCGAATTTGGGGGACTGAGAAGTCTCGTCATCCTCAGCGGGTGACCATCTGGTGTGCAGTGTCCAGCCACGGAACAATCGGTGCGATATTCCTTGATGGCACGGTGACTACCGAATGGTACGTGAAAGTTTTGGAAGTTGATTTCATCCCCATTATCCAAAGTGACCCTGATTTCGAATAGATATGGTTCGTGCAAGACAGAACTCGACCTCACCGAAGCAGGAGACTGCTGATGTCCTGGAGGAGCACTTTGGGGACTGCATTCAGGCTCTGGGGTACCCAGAGGCCACTGGCATGGACCTCGATTGGCCGACATGTTGTCCGGAACTGAACGCATGCGACTCCTTCTTGTGGGGATATATTAAAGACAGGGTGCGCAGAAATAAACCCAAAACCATTGATGAGCTGAACGTAGCCATTCAGGAGGCCATCGACAGCATCGATGTTCCGACACTTCAGCGAGTCATGCGTAATTTCGGTATTCGTCTGCGCCACATCGTCGCCAGTCATTTCGAACATCTGTAGTGACGTTTACATGTTGAATAAAGCGTGTGCACGCCGTAGTTTGTAACTAATTTACCTTTTTTTCTTACAGTTCAATAATTGTCACCTTGTACATACTCCGCAAGCCACCATATGGTGCACGGTGGAGCATACTTTGTACCACTTCTGGTCGTTTCCTTTCGTGTTCCACTCGCAAATAGAAACACAGAAAAACGACTGTCTGTATGCCTCCGTAAGAGCACTAATTTCTCTTAGCTAGTCTTCGTTGTCCTTATGCGGAAAGTACGTTCTACAGTCAGCTTTTAAAACCGTTATTTGCGCCTTCTAAGTAGCGTTTCGGGCAAAAACGTCGTCTTCCCTCCGACAATTCCCATCTTAGTTCACGAAGCGTCTCCGTAATACTTGTACTTTGACCGAAACTACTGATAAAAAATCTAGCAGCCCACCTCCGAATTACTTCGTTTCCCTTTAATACGACCTGGTAAGGATCCCAAACACTCGATAAGTACACAAGAATGGGCTGCACTACTGCTACATAGGCGGTCTTTTTATGGATGAGCTACTTTTTCCGAAAACTGTCCTAATAACCCGAAGCTAATCATTCGTTTTCCTTTGCGACCGTCCTTATGAGCTCGTTCCATTTCATATCACTTCCCTGCGTTTCGCCTAGATACTTAATGGAACGTGGCTGTGTCAAGCAGCACACCACTAATGATGTTTTCGAACATTACTCGATAGTTTTTCCTACTCATCTGCATTAAGTTACATTTTTCTACATTCACAGCAAGCTACCATTCATTACACCAGCTATAAATTTTGTCTAAGTCGTTTTCTATCCTTCTACAGTTACTCAACGACGGCCAGTCCAGTACACCACAGCAGCATTAGCAAACAGCTGCATACTGCTGCTCACCCTGCCCGTCGGATCAAAAAAATGGTTCAAATGACTCTGAGCACTATGGGACTTAACATCTGAGGTCATCAGTCCCCTAGAACTTAGAACTACTTAAACCTAACTAACCTAGGGGCATCACACACATCCATGCCCGAGGCAGGATTCGAATCTGCGACCGTAGAGGTCGCGCGGTTCCAGACAGAAGCGCCTAGAACCGCTCGGCCACACTGGCCGGCCCCGTCGGATCATTTATGTATATAGACAATAAGAGTAGTCCTGTCACAGTTCTTTGGGGCATTCCTGACGATACCATTGCCTCTGAGGAACACTCGCCGTCGAGGGCAAGGTACTGGTTTCTATTACTTAAGAAATCTTCCAGCCCCTCGCATACCTGGGAACCTATCCCATACGCTCGTACCTTCGTTAACAGTCTGCAGCGGGGTGTCGTGTCAAATGCTTTATGGGAATTTAGGAACATGGTATCTACCTGTCAGCCTTCATCCATAGTTCGCAGGATGTCATGTGAGAAAAGGGGAAGCTGAGTTTCGCACGAGTGCTGAGTCATCCACGTAATCTTCTCAGTCTCAAGACAGTTCATTATGTTTGAACTGGAAGTATGTTCAATAATCCTGCAGCAATCGATGTTAGAGATATTGGTCTGTGTATCTGCGAGTTCTTTCTTTTGTCTTTCTTATATACAGGAGTAACCTGCGCTTTTTTTCAGTCGCTTGGGACTTTGCGCTGGGAGAGAGGTGCACGATAAATGCAAGATAAGGGGCCAGTGACATGTCTGCGGGGACATGTGAAGGCAGCTTTGTACGCTGTGAAAATCAGTAACCTTGCAATTTGATGATGCTTATGCTTACATTCCGGTACATTTATTGTTTAAAGTCCATAAGCAACGGGTCTAGCTGATACCAACGACTCTTACAACATACTCGACGACACGTTAAGTGCATCCCGTCACCTGTATGTGCTTCATTAACATCTCCCTGGTTCTGTACAAAGAGTGGTACAGCTCGAGATCAGTACAGCTATATTTTCAACCTAACTGATATATCGCATGACTCACATCAGATTTGAAAATAATTATGAATTGTATTTAAGAAGGCAGCTTCCAAAATTATTGTCTCATTGGTATCACAGCCTCACAGATTTTTCTCACCTCTCTCCATATGAGGAGCAGTGCGATGAACCTGTAATGCCGGCCGGAGTGGCCGATCGGTTCTAGGCGCTACAGTCTGGAACCGCGCGAACGCTACGGTCGCAAGTTCGAATCCTGCTCGGGCATGGATGTGTGTGATGTCCTTAGGTTAGTTAGGTTTAAGTAGTTCTAAGTTCTAGGGGACTGATGACCTCAGAAGTTAAGTCCCATAGTGCTCAGAGCCATTTGAACCATTTGAACCTCTAATGGAGCCCATCGTTAAGCTGGCCATACTTTCCCTGTGTGGGTCTTTCGCGCACGATATTTAGAGGGTTTGTGCTTGTCTTTGTTGGACATCTCTCGTACACTAACGGATAAAATGAATCCGGACATCCGTGTGAATGCAGGAAGGACCACTATATGTCTGTGTCTGTCTTTGTTGAACATCTCTCGTACACTAACGGGAAAAAGGAATCCGGACATCCGTGTGAATGCAGGAAGGACCACTATATGTCCTGAGAGGCGAACCTGCCGGTATAAAAGTAGTCAGGGAATATTATGTTGCCAGTAGAGAAGCGGTAAAAGCAGAATGCGTCGATAAAGAGAACTCAGTGACTTCGATCGTCGACTAGCCATTGGATGTCATCGGGGTAACAGTCCGCCCCGATAGCTGAATGGCAGTCTGCTTTCCGCAGCGCTGCGGCGAGGACGTCTTGTTTACGTCCCGTCCGCGCGGTCGCGAGTGCCCGTAGTTGTTTACTACTGCGTTGTCGCTAGTTTAGAGTCCATCACTACTGACGCAACATGGCACATTCATACAGACAAACCACCATCAAGATCAGTTTTCAACCCGATAATGCACGACCGCGAGCTTTTGAAGTGGAACGTTTTCTACGTGACGACGTTAAAATTGAACCGCGAGACATAATTGGTATCCATCTCTCTATCACGAGCAGTGTTGTCTACGTCAAGCCAGTAAGTGACGAGGTGTGCAACAGAATCGTGCGCGCACATGCGAACGATCTTAAATTCAAACATTCTGATGGCCATATTGGGGCGGTCTCTATCGATCACGCGGGGCTTGGCCTCCGTACGATACGCGTCTTCGAACTCCCTTTCGAAGTACCACCGGACGTAATCACCGCGGTTTTCCAGCCCTACGGCAGAGTGATCAGCCATATGGCCGAAAAATGAACCACCTTTAAAACGTACCTCGTTCTTAATGGGGTGCGACAGATTAAAATTGAACTGACCAAACATGTTCCGTCATATCTTGTCATCGGCGGATGTAGGGCGATCATTATGTATGACGGTCAGCCACGCACTTGCTCTGGTTGTGGCCAAGAAGGGCACGTCCGGTCGGATTGTCTCCGACGACGGCTTACTCAAATCCCAACAGGTGAATCTATGACTCCTTCTACGGTGACGACCCTTCCTCTCAATTACGCCGAAGTTACACGGGCAGCAACCCTTTCCGATGCTGACCACATTAGTCCGATAGCCGCCCCCGATAGCGAGACCATGATGGCTTCTGCAGTACAGGATCCGGCCTCTACAACGGCGCCCCCACCTGAAGATAATCACCGACCGACCTTGCAAGAAGGCGTGGATGCCAGGATGGACATTGACCCACGGGTTGTGCTGACAGCGGCTTTTCTTCCAGACACCGGAGCAGCTGAAGAAATTCACCCATATTCAGATACTGAAACACACGTCCGTAAACAGCGTTCCCCGCGAAAACACAAGAGACGGCGGCGTGCTCCATCGGACGATTGTTTGCAGCGATCGTCTGACATGGACTGTGGAAATTCCGACGACGGTACCGGCGGTACAGAGGCCGCTGTAACATCAAACTCAACAGATCGCCGTTGTGACGGCTTCAGCCTCTCCGACCCCACAGAACAGCAGGATCACAAGCAGACAGCCGCTGCCGATTCCCAGCCAGCAGAGCCGATGGAGTCAGCGCCGGTTGCCGCAGCAGCCACTAACAGCCACCAACAGCCGATGGTATTTCATGGCGACTGGGCGGACGACTGTGAGGAACACTCCTTGCCCATCGTGTCGGACGACACGGGGGGAACTTTACCCCACCAGTATTGATCCTTTCCCGCCATCATTTTACCGGACTTTTCAATATTTATTAGCCTCCCGATGGACGGACATCTGTCGCGAACTACTATCCCCGGACGTGCCGCTCCGTGCGGCCCTTGTGGAAGGGATGATTATTCCTATTCACAAACCGTCCGGTGGCTCACGACTGCAGGACTACCGCCCATTGACGCTATTGAACTGCGACTTTAAGATCTTTTCTCGACTGTTGGCGACGCGGATACGCCAGACCTTACGAAATGTTATCTCACCCGATCAAACGTCATTAGGAGGCGACAATAATATTCAAACAGCACTCAGTGAATGTCGTGACTTGATCTCACTGGCGAGGGCATGTCGTCTGAAGGGCGCACTGGCGGCAATCGATTTTAGTCAAGCTTTCGACCGAGTGGACCACGACTATTTGGAAGCGGTCCTCCAACATATGCGGTACCCACAGCCATTCGTCTCTGTCGTCATGCGACTACTCCGTGGCGCGACGTCCAAGGTGATCGTCAACGGCCGACCTTCGCAGCCCCTCACCATTTCTCGATCGATACGCCAGGGCTGCCCTCTGTCCACTTTACTTTACGCTGTGGCCATGGAACCTCTCCTCTGCGGCCTGCGCCAACGACTAACGGGTATGACGTTACGAGGCCACACTTTCCGATGTAAAGCGTACACTGACGACCTGGTGATTGTCATCCGTAACGGTGACGACACCGCTAGCGCACTGAATTGGCCACTGGTAATCGTATCAACGTCGCAAAATCGGTGGCGATGAACATCGGGGTCGGATTGTCTGAGAACAGTGTCACCCCTTTACAGCTCAGAGATAGTTTGAAATGTCTCGGCATTGATTTTACAGACGATATACGACGGACCGCTGCTCACAACTTTCGACGGCTTTTACGAAATGTTCGGACTGGAATGGCCAACAACTGCCTACGAGCCCTGGACATCGTCCAAAGGACCCAGTATGTTAACACACATTTAGCGTCACGCATTCCGCACATCGCCCAGATATTACCTATACCGGTGATGTTAGCTCGCCGTATACTTGCGGCTTTTGGGTCCTTCGTGAGTTCAGGGATGCTTTTCAAGATAAAATATGAGACTCTCACCCTTCCCCCGGATCGGGGAGGGCTTGGACTTTATCACGTTCATGACAGAGCGGTCGCCCTATTTGTGAGCACATTAGTCAAACTATGGCACCGCCGTCCGGACAGTTTGACCAGTTTGTTAGTAGAAGAACTAGCATCGCCCTCCCTGTTGTGCCGATACACCACGTCCCCTCCTCGCTCTTCTACATCGGTGTCTTTTACCTCGAACTCAGTTACGTTCGACTTGCCTTACCAGCGACTCACCTGGCGTCGGCAAAGGCGGTTTATAGGGTCCTGCAACGTGGACAGGAGAGGAAGCACCCGAACGTCAACTGGCGAGTAGTGTGGAGGACAATTCACCACGTAACACTGGACACTGACGTCACGGCGATGTGGTATATCACTGTCAACGGTAAGCAGGTGACCAGATCAAGGCTACATGCGATCCACATGGTAGACTCACCCACGTGCACGAGCTGTGGCGTTCAAGACAACGATGAACACCGTCTTAGCTGTGGCGAGTCTACGGCAGTGTGGCACTTAGTGAGGCAAATGTCAGCATACTTCCTTCGGGTAACGCCGAATCATATCGACCCCAAGACTATCCTATTCCCGGATGAGACGTATTACCCACGCACTAAAACTAATGCAATGACGTGGCTTCGTGGACATGCAGTGCATTATTTGTTTCAAGACGGCACTAAGGACACTTTAGACTTTTGGAACTATTTTAAGGAACGACATTGCAAGATCCTCCGTAACCCAGAGTATCGACAATATTTTTCCAATTTTTTGTGGAGTGCGTTCCACGACCCTACACGTAGTTGGAACATCACGGGTAAGAGAAGCTAAGATTACAAGACAATGATAGAACACTGCACGGTACAACGTGGGATCTACTTTCAACATTACGAGAAGTCATACCTGGATGATACAGCAGATGGAGAGTTTCGTTGTGAACCCTCACACTCTGTAGCAGTATTTGCCCCATTTCCTCTTTTTGTCACCGGTGCGAAAAGGTCTTCGCAGTTTTTGTTTTCCCATCCGGTGCAAGATGTAGCACTGGTTAATGGTGGTATGGATTCCACCCTTCAGTTTTGTTTCATGGTTTCCTTCGCCTCGCACTTTGCTCTCTTTCTTTATGCCTTTTTCAACAACTATTAGCATGGTTTTAGTTATGAGCGTCCCCAACTCGACCCAACGAGTGCACTTACTAGTTTTCAGTTCCTTACTGTTAAAAAAAAATACAAAAAAATTAAAAAATTTTAAAAAAATAAATAAATGAATAAATAAAATATAAAAAAATAACAATAATACACCAACTGCATCCTTTGTACCACATCACATCCCCAGGATGGGAGGGAGGAGACATCGTGGCCAGACCCCTGCCCACCTTGCCTCCGCCAGCCCACTACCTGATCCATCTCCCAAAAAAAAAAAAAAAATGGTTAGCGTGACGGACTGCCGTCCTAAGGGGCCCGGGTTCGATTCCCGGCTGGGTCGAGTATTTTTCTCCGCTCAGGAACTGGGTGTTGTGTTGTCTTCATAATCATTTCATCCCCATCCGGCGCGCAGATCGCCCAATGTGGCGTTGAATGTAATATGACCTGCACCAAGGCGGCCGGACCTGCCCCGTAAGGGGCCTCCCAGCCAATGGCGCCAAACGCTCATTTCTACTTTTCCTGGGTAACAAATCCATCAGGGACATTTCAACACTTCCAAAGCTGCCCAGATCGATTGTTGGTGACGTCATTGTGAAGTGGATGCGCTAAGGAACAGCCACAGTTAAACGAAGACCAGGAAGGGCTCACGTACTGAAGGATGCCGACCGTCGAGCATTGCGATGGATGATTCTCAACATTTGTGAGTTCCAAAGTGTTAGTAGCAGTTCCATCTAGCAAATGACTGCGAGTTGGCGGTTAAGAATAATGGCGTAAAATGGTTGAGCTAGTCCTGGTAAGCCAAGTATTTCTGTACCCAGGTTCAGGCGATGTAATGAAAGAAAGTGCTGGACGGTGGAGGACTGGAAACGAGTGATCTGTAGTGATGAACCTCGCAATACCGTGTGGCAAGCCGATGGAAGGGTTTAGGTTTGAACAATGCATGGAGGATGTTACCTGCCACCATGTGTAGAGGCAACAGTGAAGGACGGGGGAGTAATATTAAGGTACTAGGGTGGTTTCCGTGGTTAGGTTCTCGTCCCTTTATTCTGTTTAATAAAACACTAAATATCGAAGAATCTGAACGCGTTAGAGCATTATGTAGTGCGTACAGTTGAGGATTATTTAGGAGACAGTGACTGTTTGTCCGAGCACGACAAGTACCCTGTCATAAAGCAGTATCTGCGAGGCAATGCTTTGTACACAGTAGCATTCCTGAACTGGACTGGACCAAGAGAAGTGGCGCAAGTCGTTAGCACACTGGACTCGCATTCTCGAGGACGACGGTTCAAACCCTCGTCCAGGTAGCCTGATTTAGGTTTTTCGTGATTTCCCTGAATCGCTTCAGGCAGGTACCAGGATCGTTCCTTTAAAAGGTCACGGCCGACTTCCTTCCCCATCCATCCCTAATCCGATGGGGCCAATGACCTCGATGTTTGGTCCCTTCCCTCAAGTAAACCAATCATGCAATTGGACTGGCTTGTCCAGAGTCCCGGTCTGACAGGGAGGGAACAAATGGTTCAAATGGCTCTGAGCACTATGGGACTTAACTTCTGAGGTCATCAGTCCGCTAGAACTTAGAACTACTTAAACCTAACTAACCTTAGGACATCACACACATCCATGCCCGAGGCAGGATTCGAACCTGCGACCGTAGCACCTAGAACCGCTCGGCTACTCCGGCCGGCCCTATGTTTCTCATTCTGGAAACATCCCCCAGGCTATGGCTAAGCCATGTCTCCGCAATATCCTTTCTTCCAGGAGTGCTAGTTATACAGGTTCGCAGGAGAGCTTCTGTGAAGTTTGGAAGGTAGGAGACGAGATACTGGTAGAATTAAAGCGGTGAGGACGGGGCGTGAGTCGTACTTGGGTAGCTCAGACGGTAGAGGACTTGCCCACGAAAAGCAAAGGTCCCGAGTTCGAGTCTCGGTCCGGTACACAGTTTTAATCTGCCAGGAAGTTTCATATCAGCGCACACTCCGCTGCAGAGTGAAAATCTCATTCTGGAACATCCCCCAGGCTGTGGCTAATCCATGTCTCCGCAATATCCTTTCTTCCAGGAGTGCTAGTTGTGAAAGTTTCGCAGTAGAGCTTCTGTGAAGTTTGGAAGGTAGGAGACGAAATATTGGCAGAAGTAAAGCGGTGAGGACGGGGCGTGAGTCGTACTTGGGTAGCTCAGATGGTAGAGCACTTGCCCGCAGAAGGCAAAGGTCCCGAGTTCGAGTGTCGGTCCGGCACACAGTTCTTATCTGCCAGGAAGTTTCACCTTTGCGGTGTGTTAGAGCGCGGACCTCGCTTCAACTCTCAGTATTCAACAATACAACCTTCTCTGGTTTCGGCCCTTGAGGAAGAATGGACTGTCATTCCTCCACAGATATTCAGACATCACACTGGAAGTGTCCCGAGCATAGTTCAATCTGTCATAAGGTTGGCTGGTTGATTTGAAAGAGGGGATCAAACAGCGAGGTAATCAGTCCCATCGGGTTAGGGAAGAATGGGGAAGGAAGTCGGCCGTGCCCTTTCAAAGGAACCATCTCGGCATGTGCCTGAAGCGATTTAGCGAAATCGCGGAAAATCTAAATTGGAATGACTGGACGCGGGTCTGAACCGTCGACCTCCCGAATGCGGGTCCAGTATGCTAACCAGTGCGCCATCTCGCTTGGTCCGTCATAAGGACAAAGGTTGGGCATTCCCTACACTAATGTCCACTGATAGGTGTCCGAATCCTTTTTATCAGATGGTGTATATCACAAATCGTTGCTCCAGCGAGCAGCACTCGCGTGTCGGCTTGAGCGCAGCATGGCCTCTTGCGCTGATGGCAGTGTCAGTGACCTGTTGGCCAACGCCGCCCTCACACACACACACAGACGCCGCCTTCCCGGAATTTCCAACAGGTGCGTGCGCTACACGGCGCCTTCGACCGCCGCTCGTTTCGCCCAAAACCTCGGCCGCCCCCCACAACTGATGTACTGTTTATTAGTCGGCGGCGGACACGCGCCTTCACGGTAGCCGTGGACGCATAACAAACAGCCCCGGGGCGCGGCGGCCGCCGATACTGGTGCGGGGTCGCGGGTGATCGGCCCCTGGAGATGGTATCGAGCGCGGGCAGCGGTTCCCGGCTGCTCGGCGGGCCGTGTTAGGCCTAAGATAGAGCGGGCGCGCTCGTGTCTCGCCCGCGGTCGCTGCATTATGCCGGCTATCTGCTCCCTGCGCCATGTTACAATACGCGCATTAGCCATGCACCGGCAGGTGAGCCCGTCTTGGAGAGCTCGGTGGGCGGAGGTATAGGGGCGGCAGCGAGGGAGCTCTACGACTGTCGCTTCTCGACGATGAAAGCGAAGGTTGTAGCGCTGCTGTAGGGAAAACGGGCCTCTACATTTTTTCCGTAACGTACTGTAAGAGGTCCATGACTAAGCAATTTATTGCTAGTGCACTCGAGCACATGTAACTTCGATGGCTTGCTCACGCGCTGCCTGCGATATGGAAGTTACAATAGAATCGCTGACCAGAGAGCAGTGTCGGCAGCAGTAGTAGTTGTTGGTCGGTGCTGGGGCCACTGCTGTTTCTTATTTATGTATATGATATACCTTCTAGTATTACAGGTGATTCAAAAATATTTCTGTTTGCTGATGACACCAGCTTGGTAGTGAAGGGTCTTGTGTGTAATATTGAAACAGTATCAAATAATGTAGTTCATGAAATAAGCTCGTGGCTTGTGGAAGGCGTTCGATACAGTTCCGCACTGTCGCCTGATAAACAAAGTAAGAGCCTACGGAATATCAGACCAGCTGTGTGGCTGGATTGAAAAATTTTTAGCAAACAGAACACAGCATGTTGTTATCAATGGAGAGACGCCTACAGACGTTAAAGTAACCTCTGGCATGCCACAGGGGAGTGTTATGGGACCATTACTTTTCACAATATATATAAATGACCTAGTAGATAGTGTCGGAAGTTCCATGCGGCTTTTCGCGGATGATGCTGTAGTATACAGAGAAGTTGCAGCATTAGAAAATTGCAGCGAAATGCAGGAAGATCTGCAGCGGATAGACAAATGTAATGTATTGCGAATACATAGAAAGAAGGATCCTTTATTGTATGACTACATGATAGCGGAACAAACACTGGTAGCAGTTACTTCTGTAAAATATCTGGGAGTATGCGTGAAGAACGATTTGAAGTGGAATGATCATATAAAATTAATTGTTGGTAAGGCGGGTACCAGGTTGAGATTCATTGGGAGAGTCCTTAGAAAATGTAGTCCATCTACAAGGGAGGTGGCTTACAAAACACTCGTTCGACCTATACTTGAGTATTGATCATCAGTGTGGGATCCGTACCAGATCGGGTTGACGGAAGAGATAGAGAAGATCCAAAGAAGAGCGGCGCGTTTCGTCACAGGGTTATTTGGTAACCGTGATAGCGTTACGGAGATGTTTAGCAAACTCAAGTGGCAGACTCTGCAAGAGAGGTGCTCTGCATCGCGGTGTAGCATGCTGTCCAGGTTTCGAGAGGGTGCGTTTCTAGATGATGTATCGAATATATTGCTTCCCCCTACTTATTCCTCCCGAGGAGATCACGAATGCAAAATTAGAGAGATTCGAGCTCGCACGTATGCTTTCGGACAGTCGTTCTTCCCGCGAACCATACGCGACTGGAACAGAAAAGGGAGGTAATGACAGTGGCACGTAAAGTGCCCTCCGCCACACACCGTTGGGTGGCTTGCGGAGTATAAATGTAGATGTAGATGTAGATGTAGAAAATAATTTGATGCTAAATCACAAGAAGACTCAGTTTTTACAGTTTCTAATTCACAATTCAACAAGAACCGATATTTTGATCTGACAGAATGGGCATATTATAAGCGAGACGGAATAGTTCAGGTTCCTAGGCGTTCGGATAGATAGTAAGCTGTTGTAGAAAGGCCATGTTCAGGATCTTGTTCAGAAACTAAATGCTGCTTTTTTTCACCATAGAATAGTATCTGAAATAAGTGACAGTTCAACACGAAAACTAGTCTACTTCGCTTATTTTCATACGCTTATGTCATATGGTATTATTTTTTGGGGTAATTCTTCTGATTCAAAAAGTGTATTTTTGGCTCAGAAACAGGTTGTTCGAGCTATGTTTGGTGTAAGTTCGAGAACCTCTTGTCGACCCTTATTCAATAATCTGGGAATTCTAACATTGCCCTCACAGTATATATTTTCTTTAACGTCGTTTGTTGTTAGCAATTTTAGCTTATTCCCAAGAGTTAGCAACTTTCACTCAGTTAATACTAGGCAGAAATCAAATCTGCATTTGGAATGCATGTCCTTGACTCTTGTGCAGAAAGGAGTGCAGTATTCTCCTGTATCCATTTTCAATAAGCTACCACAAGAACTCAAAAATCTTAGCAGTAGCCCAAACACTTTTAAGTCCAAACTGAAGAGTTTCCTCATGGCTCAATCCTTCTATTCTGTCGAGGAGCTCCTGGAAGAGCTGAAAAATTAAGCAAATTCCAGTGTTACATTGTTGATTTTCTTTATTTAAACTTATGAATTGTCGCCTGAATTTGTTTCTTATATTTCATTTTATCTGTTTCTACTATGACCATGGAGACTTCTCCTTAATTTGGTCACACGGAACAATAAATAAATAAATAAAAATAAAGTAGCTCGCAGTCGGGTGGTTGGGTCACGTCGCTTTTAGAGAGCAGTTGTCGAGTTGTATAGCTCACAGAGAGCACTTGTGTGCTGTATGGAATTACCAAGGCCGGTCGTGGAGAACGATGGCAGTGCCTGAGCGATGTAGTAGTATAAGGTAAAAGCAAAATAACTGTCATTTATCGCCGCGCGCATATGTAAATTGCTACAACTGGTTTTGTACTACTGTTATATCAAAGCCACATGTAAATATTATTCAATAATTTTTAAATAATAATATTTCTTAGAAAGATAACTTTTGACAGTAATTCATCCGAATTTAATTTTTTTACTAATTTCTCCTATCCGTGGTCATGCCAATTATCGTAAATAAAATCAGATGTTTTTCATAATAAAATCTAGTGGTCAGCATTGCACTGGGCTGTGCCAGAAAAATTTGTTATAGGAGCAGATATATACGCGTTATCCGGCGACATTATTGAGGTAAGAATTGTCAGTTTATTCAGAATGACTTTTCAGGGCCATGACACAGCACTGCTGACTTTCAGATTTACCAGTTTAGATTAACAGTCAGTTAATTATTGAAAGGTTATATATGAGTCAAATGGTTCAAATGGTTCTGAGCACTATGCGACTTAACTTCTGAGGTCATCAGTCACCTAGAACTTAGAACTACTTAAACCTAACTAACCAAAGGACATCACACACATCCATGCCCGAGGCTGGATTCGAACCTGCGATCGTAGCGGTCGCGCGGTTCCAGACTGTAGCGCCTAGAACCGCTAGGCCACCCCGGCCGGCTTCAAGGGACGAACATATATAATAGTCAACTGTCCTTCTAGACTATATACGCAAAAAAAGAAAGCGATGGAAATTGGTAAATGGGATGAACATGTGCAGAAAAACGGGTTCAGAAAAATGGGATAATTTACTCAAGAAAAAGAGCTTCACAAACTGAGCAGGTCAATAACGCGTTGGTCCGTCTTTGGCCCTCATGCAAGCAGTTCCTCGGTTTGGCATTGATTAATAGACATGTTGGATGTCCTCCTGAGGGATACTGTGCCGAATTCTGCCCAATTGGCGCCTTAAATCGTCGAAATCCCGAGCTGGTTGGAGGGTCCTGCCCATACTGTTTCCACTGTTCTCAATTGGGGAAAGATCCGGCGACCTTGCTGGGCAAGGTAGTGTTTGGCAAGCACGGAGAGAAACAGTAGAAGCTCTCGCCGTGAGGGTGTGCATTATCTTACTCACAAGGGAATGGTCCAATAAGACATGTCGAAACCTACGCTGAAATTTTTTTACACAGAAAGAAGACAACGAAAGAAATGAACTGTCTAAATTTTATCTGCTAAGAGGCACTGCAACTATTAAAAAAAAGCTGAAAACTGCCAAATTCGTAGCGCGCCAGGCGGCGGTAGGAATGTACGCCCCTACTGGCACAGTAGCAACTGCGCATGCGCAACTAGGCACACACACACACACACACACACACACACACACACACACACAGTAGACGTCGGCGGCACATTTATAAACAGGAAACACGACACAACCTGATCGTAATTTGTAAGGGACGTTTCAGGGTACCGTTCGTTGATAGTTTCTCTGCCACTGCAGTACGGAGTTACTATTCTCTCGAATTAGCCACTCAAGTAACATCTATTACAAATTATCAGTTGCTTTTTGCAGTATTCGTAAGTACTGACAATACAGATAAAGGTGAATTAATGTTTATTCTGCTTTCGTAAGGCATGCATACTAACAGTTACCTTTTTTCTTCCAGTTTCACAGTAATGTGGAACCCAATTAACGTTCTCAATTTGGCAATGATGAAATATGAAGAACGTGGTTTCCAGCCGAAATCACGCACTTCTCCTGGCGACCTACGTGTGTGTCATTTGTTTGTTGATTTCCTTGACATTCATTCGAATGATATCGACATTTCGTTTGAAGTTGTGGATACGTTAGAAGAAATAGGAAATAACTGTGACGATCCCATGAATCGTGGTTCGGACGACGTCAGTTGTGCCAGTAACAGTTATGAAGAGGAATATCTTCCAAGCCTAAAACAACAAAACTAAAAGAAAAGTCAGTGAAATATTGATTAAACGAAGGAGAGAAAAAACGCTTGACGTTACACAGTGTACAAAGGCGTATTCGTTTCGTAAAATCGGAACGTGAACTGTGCAAATGGATGAATGAATTACATGAAGTAAGAAATATACGTCAAACGGAAACCCGAAACCATCTGAATGAAAAACTTCTAAAGATTTAGAACTGTTCGTGAGGGGCTATGCACCATTATCGATGGAGATCTACGAGACTGGGTCCTTCGAATTACATCTGACAAGAACTTTGGTAATTTCCAGGCTCAGTCGGCCGGGCTACGCAGGTTCAAGAAATCGCACGGAATAGGAAGTCCTAAAATTACCAAGTTTACGACACGTAAACGTGTAGCGCAACTGCCAGTGATAGACAATGTTACAGAGAAATTCATAGCCGACGTAAAGACGAAACTTGCTGTTATCCCCGCAACTGCTGTTTATAACGCTGATCAGTCAGGTTTCGTGAAAGAAGTGCGTGCACAGCGCACTTTATTATTTCGGGGTGAAGAAAAGACGGAGTCCGTTGCCCAATCAATGAATGCACTGACAAATTCGTATACGATAATGCCATTGAAAATTATGAGTGGTTTATTGTTTCCGCAGCTGCATATCTGTCTTCAAGAACCACAAGGCTAATTAGGACCAAAAAAAATGGACTGTTTAGTTGCAAAAATCTTGTCATCGACAAATTAGAATCTGGAAAAATGGGAAAGAATAATTTTCAACATTTCGTTCGAAACGTACCGTATTCACACCAGCTGCAGAAACTAATTCATTGCTTTTGTTGGATTCATGGTCTGGACATAACAACGCCTCTGTTTTCTAGATAAGCTTAAGTATTGTGGTATGAGTGGGACACTGCACAAATTAGTTCATACTTAACTGGAAGAATGCAGAAGGTTGAAATTAACAGTACAGATAGTCTGCAAAAATCAGCAGAGTCCTCTAACTTGGGAGGTATCAAGAATGGTGTCCCACAGGGTTTAGTCTTGGGTCCCTTATTGTTCTTAATGTACATTAACGACTCGTCACTCTACATTCGTGAAGGTGCAAAGCTAGTTCTTTTCGCTGATGATACAATTGTAGTAATCACACCCAACAAGCAAGAATCAGCTGAGGAAATTGTAAATAATGTCTTTCAGAAAATTATTAAGTGGCTCAATGCAAACGGACTCTCACTAAATTTTGAGAAAACACATTTTTATACAATTTTGTACAGTAAATGGCATAACATCATTAATAAATACAGACTATGAACAGAAGAAGTCTGTTGCTAAAGTAGAATAGTCAAAATTTCTGGGTGTGCGCATTGATGAGAAATTGAATAGGAAGAAACACATCGATGATCTGCTGAAACAGTTAGGTTCAGCTACTTACGCTATTAGAGTTATTGCAAATTTTGGTGATAGACATATCAGTAAATTAGCGTACTATGCCTATTTTCATTCACTGTTTTCATATGACATCATAATTGGGGCAATTCGTCATTGAGAGAGAAAGTATTCATTGCACAAAAGCGTGTAATCAGAATAATAGCCGGAGCCAACCCAAGATCACCTCGCAGACGTTTATTTAAGGAACTCGAGATATTCACAGTACCTTCGCAGTACATATATTCACTTATGAAATTTGTCATTAATAACCCATCCCAATTCAAAAATAACAGGGAAATGCATAGCTACAACGCTAGAAGAAAGGATGATATTCACTATTCTGGATTAAATCTCACTTTGGAACAGAAAGGGGTGAATTATGGTGCCACAAAATCTTTGGTCATTTGCCAAATACCATTAAAAGTCTGACAGATAGCCAACCAACATTTAAAAGCAAATTAAAATAATTTCTGAGTGACAACTCCTTCTACTCAATTGATGAATTCTTAGATATGAAGTAGTAACTGCAAAGAAAAGAAAAAAGATTAATTAATTATTTTGTGTAAAGAAAACTTATGTTAAAGTAACACGTTCCACATCATTACGAAATGTCGTATTCATGATCTATGGAATAAGCATTAATGTATGTATGTGGAGGACAACGAAAAATCTGTAGATGTAATGTGAATTTCACTTGGAAGTACTAAGGCGATTCAATCTCTCGATAAAGAAATTTTTCGAAAGTGGAAAGTATTTTTAGGAAATTATCTCTCTTTCATTTCAAGTTTATCAGCGGAACAGTATTCTTAAGCTCCAGTCATTTGTGCATTACCAGTTTTCTTCGCAATGCTTTACGAATTTGATCAAGTATGCATGGTATGCAGCGCAACATACAGAACAACGGCTGGGACCATTTCTGACTCCATCCCAGCTCTGTCTAAATAAAACTAGTGGTTACTGCGAAGTGCCTGACTGCATCAATTTTTCCTTGTCTGGTGTGCCTGGTGCAAGAAAAATGTTTGTTTTTGTCATCCAATAGACGCGTCGCATTTTTGTGACGACTACAGAGAATAAACAGAGAACTGTTTCATTGAAAGACATATGTACAACATTCAAACATTATTATAAGGAATGGCATACAGGAATTGTTATAATATGTAGTACTGCAAGACAAATTTCATTTCAACAAATTACAAGTCCTCATTGATGGAAATCGTTTGTGAAATCAAACACTGTCATGATTTTATTTTCTCTGCTAGCAACTTTGATCAGGATTACGTGTGCAAGAATTGAACTGTCGATGTGAAGTTATTCAAAAAATGTTTGTACAATTTAAGCCAGGTTTTCATGGAGCTAACAAGCTAACAAGCACGAGCAAAAGAGAATTTTGTCTGGTGTACCTGATAGGCCTCTTGCAGGTCTTTCAACTGGGTGCCACAGCAGCTACTTAGGTGTCCCTAACCTTCCCCAGTTACCTAATCGGAAAATGGAGACCGGCAGTTTAACGTGAAATTCGAACCACATGTCTTTCGTGGCGATTCCAACATCTCTGAGAAATGAATGCTCGGTTAAACATCATAGTGAAATTGTTGTGGTCTGAACGGGATTAGATCCCGCGCTCTCTGGACCACGAAGCGCGCGCCTTGCTACTAGACCATTTTTGATTTAGAGATTAAAAAAACATAAAAGAATGTGACTATTAGACCTCAGTGGGAACGCTAGCTGTGTCACCTCTTGAGATGATACTCGACGTCGGTAATTTGTGTTCTGTTCATAAATTTCCCCTCAGTGGTAATGAGAAGCCAGGGAAAAAATGGCAGTCGACATACAAGGAAAAATTTGGACCACTGCTAGGGAGTGATGGAGATGCAATTCCGTGTAACGTGCACGATTTCCGCATGCATGTCACGCCTCTATACAAATTGAAATACTTCCTTTCCTGCGTCATTTTGCGTTCTCCGTCAAGAACAGTGCGCTCGCCATGCAAAATAGCTCTCACTAAATAAGTTTCGCATTGTCGCTGTAACAAGTTATATCCTGTATGCCGAATATTAGATCCAAAAACTAAAAACTAATAACACAGCGTTCATAGGCAATGTTCGCTACCTTGTGTTCTCTTCCGTTCCCTACAGTATAAACGATTCTTCTCATGTACAAGCGAATAGGAGTGAAATTTCTGCAAATGCTCATTCGCACCTGTTCACATCCATTCGCTCCATTGAAAAAATAAACCAGGTTTGAGATGCTTAAAATTAGTGCCTGTGAACTCTGGATAATTCCGATACACGGCGCTGCGTGAGTGATTCGCCGAGTCGCGCGCTAGGCGGGCAGGGCTTTACAAACCGCTGTTCAAAATGGCTCTGAGCACTATGGGACTTAAAAGCTGAGGTCATCAGTCCCCTAGAACTTAGAACTACTTAAACCTAACTAACCTAAGGACATCACACACATCCATGCCCGAGGCAGGATTCGAACCTGCGACCGTAGCGATCGCGCGGTTCCAGACTAAAGCGCCTAGAACCGCTCGGCCACCCCGGCCGGCACAAACCGCTGTTATAAACTTTTCTTAGCGGTAAAAATGTGTAACTTGAAATTTTTTTACAAAGTACTTGCAATGTCTGTTAGCAGCTAAAATTTTGGCAGTGCATTTCTTTCGTTGTCTTCTTCCTGTGAAAAAAAAATTCAGGGTAGGTTTCGACATGTCTTATTGGACCATTCCCTTGTGAGACGTAATCTCAGGATGGCTAGCCATGAAGGTCAACAAAATGGGGAGTTGAATATCGCGATCAACCGCTGCATTGTAAGTGTGCCGCGGATGACAACGGAATGGGTCCTATATGAAGTCTACACTGATTGTCAGCCGAGTAGCGTCGTCGTCTCGTAGCAACGTTTCGATGGAATGCGTCTCCATCATCTTCAGGCGAAGATGGGTCCTGAAATGGGTCCTGCTACGAAATGAAAACGCATCAGACCATAACTCCTGGCTATCGGACCGTATGGCGGATGACAGTCAATTTGGTGTCCAAGGCGTCACCAGACACCTCTTCGCTGGTCATCGTGGCTCAGTTCGTAGCGGGACTTATTACTGAAGACAGTTCTACCCCAGTTAGTGAAATTTCAGGTGGCAGACGTGTCTGGAGACGCCCTGGACCGCGTTGGGATACCAACATGCATCCAGGATTGATAGTCTGGGGTGCCATTTCATTTCACGGCAGGAGCCCTTCCGTTGTCGTCCGCGACACCGTTACAGCACAGCGGTACGTCGACGACATTCTACGTCCATTTTTGTTGCCCTTCATGACAAACCACGCTGGGGCATATTACAGCAAGATAATTCCCGCCCGCACATGGCGAGAGTTTCTACTGATTTCTTCGTACTTGTCAAAACCTACGTCGGCCAGCAAGGTCGCCCGATGTCTCGACAGTTGAGAACGTTTGAAGCATACTGTACAGGGCCCTGGAACCAGCTCGGGATTTCGACGATAACGCGCCAGTCGGACAGAATTTGGCACGATGGCTCTCAGGAAGACGTGCAACAACTCAATCAATGCCAAGTCGAATAACTGCTTCCATAAGGACCGGAGGTGGACCAACGCGTTATTCAGTTGCTCAACATACGAAGCTCTGTCTCTGGACTAGTTCATGCAATTTCTCTGAAATGGTACTCATAAGTTCGTCTGTACATTTGCGTCACATCTACCGATTTCCGACTTATTCGGGTGGTGCGTCTTTTTTTTGTCTTAGAATGTAATTCGGGAAGACATTCTACAGGGTATCCATACAAAATACTCCCTGATTCCCTCAAGCAATTAATAAAACTGTGAGACAAAAATCGTATTGATTCTTCACTTCCTCCCATCGTATTTCTTGCTCGAACAGTGAACGGGTGTACTGCCGGTCCATGGTGTCCAACGGGCCGTTGGACACTATGGACCGGCAGTACAACCGTGATACGTATTGTTTGCGCCAACATGTAAAGCAACTCAATAAGTTTTGTGTATATTTTTTTCGAAGAAGAACTATTTTTTCGTTGTTTTAGAGACCAAATAATTACCTGGAATGATTACATCTGCATCTACATGCACATGACTAATCTGCAATTCACAACTAAGTGCCCGGTAGAGGATTCCTCGAACCACCTTTATGCTATTTTTCCACCGTTCCACTGTCGAACAGCGCTCGGGAGAAACGAACACTTAAGTCTTTCCGTGCGAGCTATGATGTCTCTTATTTTATTACGATGATCACTTCTTCCAATGTAAGCTGGCTACAATAAGATATTTTCACAGTCAGAAGAGAAAGTTTATGACTGAATTTTCGTGGAAAGATGTCGCCACAAGAAAAAACGCCATTGTTTTAATGATTGCCACCACAATTCGCGTACCATATCCGTGACACTCTGTCCCTTATTTCGGCACACAGCTGCTCTCTTTGAACACTTCCACCCTCAGTCCGATCTGGTAAGGATCCCATAGCGCACAGCAGTACTTTACCAGTGGATGGGTAAGTGTAGTGTAGGCAGTGTCTTTAGTAGACCTCTCGCATCTTCTAAGTGTTCATCACCACCATCATCATCATCATCATCTTCTTCTTCTTTTCCAGGATTAGGCTGTTGCCTGTTCCAGGATCACAAACAGAATGATTCCCATCTTTTTTGAGGTCTTCCAATATCTCTTTTCCCATTTGGCTTGTAGTTCAAGATCTTTTGGGGAATTACTGTGGTCTAGCGTTCTCATGAGATGTTGTCTCCAGTTTTCACGATATTTTTAAATTTTTCATTCATGTTGAAAATACTTAATTCTGTTCTAATTTCTTCATTTCTAATCACGTATCATCTTGCGCAGCCTTTCGTTTTTCTTTTAAGGAACTTTATCTCTGCTATTTGAATTTTATTTTCTCGTTTTGTTTGTGGTAACCCAATTTTCGCTTCCATAGGAGATAGCACAGGAACCGCCATTACTTTCATGATGGTCTCTTTTTGTATTTCATGGCCAAATGTTCTGTTATGGTACCACAGACAGCTTGAAATTTGTGAATTTTATTTTCAGTATTAGAGTCAAAATCAAAACATTTAGCACAGCATAAATAAGAGATTTGAGACTTATTTTAAAACTGATTTATACAAGACAATTTTTGATGTGCCTGGACATTTTCCTCAGAATACCATTATTTTCGTTTTATTACTGGAAATTTTAATGTTTTACTTTTTGCAAATTTCGTTCAGCTGGTATAATGATATTTTGAGGTCATCATCATTCTTTTGAATAATTCCTAATTAGTTGTCTTAATTCTTTTATTTACTTTACATTTCCATTTGCGAAGAATGAAGTCAACGTAAATACGAGGGCTGTACGTAAAGCAAGGTCCGATCGGTACCGAAATGGAAATTGCAGTGAAAACCAAAAATGTTTCAGCCTCAACAGTTTGCTACATCTTCCCGTTATTTCTCTACACAGTCGACGCTCCGACTCAGACGATTGTTGTAGCGTTGTAGGGGCCACCAGCTTTGCAACATCCTCGTCACACAGGTGCCGGTGCTTTCCACCACTTCTCGGCGCTGGTCTGCAGCTCGTCGTTTGTGCCAAAATGTTTCCACAGCCAGCGGTACATGTGGTTGGAGATGAACATCAGAGGAAGGTGCTGTATGGGGTGATCAAACACTTCCCATCGAAACTGTCGCAGGAGCGTTCTCATTGCCCCTGCGGTGTGCGGCCGAGAATTGTCATGAAGAAGGAAATGCATGACAGTACTGTATGTGGGGTTGCATGAAATCAGGCGAAACCTCGCAGTGAGCACTCTTTCTTGGTGGTAGACACTACTGTTATAGACAATTTTACACGTTCGCTGTGTGCTTAGAACTAAAAAGAGCGACGTGACGCGATCGACAGGCATAGTCGAGACACTGTCCAAAACATCTGTGCGAGGTGCATCGAATTTTCATTGTCGTTTCCATTTCACGACCCATAAAAACCTTACTTTCCGAGTAGACCTCGTATTAAAAAGGGTAAGTAATAGTCCATACCCTTGTCGAACACCTTGGTTAATAATTATTCCTACCTGTTTATCACAATGTGTGTAGTTTTGTAAAGACCTGTCTCTACCTCTGTTAGCTGATTAGGGTATCCACATTCAGACATAATCTTCCATAGGATGCCCCAGCTCACATGGCCCAAACCCTTCTCAAGGTCAATAAACGCCTTATGGAATTCTATATTACATTCTCTGTGTTTTTCTATAATGTTTTTAATTACATACACGTCGTCTGTGCATGTACGATCTTATCTAAATCCATTTTGTTCTTCAGAAATAACAGGTTCTGTGATACTCTTCATGGAGTTATTTATTATCTTTGGGCATAGTTTGTAGCCAGTGTTTAGAAGACTGATGCCACGACAATCTTTACAGTCATTATGTTTCCCTGTCTTGAAACGAGAGATTACTTCTACCGTGTACCAAGGGATTGGGATCACGCAGTTGGTCCAATATTCATTTATTAATCACGAAAGTTTGTTATCTAATGGTAACCCTCCATATTTGTTCTGTGTTTATTCCATCATGGATTAGATAGAATCTTCTAAATATTCTGTCAATAAAACACAATCTTTGATTTGCCTTTCCCCCAACATTATCTATGTGGTAGTCCCAATTGATGTTGCTCTAATTGTAATTCCTAGGTAGTTAGTTGAGTTGACAACCATTAGATATGTCTGATTTATCGTGTAGCCGAAATTTGGCAGATTTCTTTTCGTACTCATGTGGATGATCTCACATTGCTCCTTATCCAGAGACAATTGACAATTTCCGCACAGAGCAGATAGCGTGTATAAGTCATTTTGCAATTTCATTTTGATCTTTTGATGAGTTTACTAGACGGTAAATGACAGCATCATGCCTAGAATGGCTGATCATCTTGTCTCCTAAATAGTTTATATAGTATAGAAACAGTGGGGGACCTATAATACTTCCTTGGGGAACGCCAGATATCACTCCTATTTTACTTGACGATTTTCCGTCGATTATTAAGCACTTTTGTGACCTTTCCGACAGGAAATCATGAATGCAGTCGCACAACTGAAGCGATACTTCATAGGCACGCAATTTGATTAGAAGTCTCTTGCGAAGAATGGTGTCAAAAGCTTTCTAGAAACATGGAATTAATTTGAGATCACCTGTCGATAACACTCATTATTTATGAGAATAAAGAGCTAGTCGTGTTTCAGAAAAACGATATTTTCTGAAATTGTGGTGACTTTGTGTCAACAGACCATTATCTTAGAGGTAATTCATAATGTTCGAAAAGAGAGTTCAGTGAGCAGTGTGGTATGCGGAAACGGAATGATCCGTTGGTGTCCAAAGAAATTTCTGATGTGAATTTCAAAGGGACGATTAATGCTGGCTATGGCAGGTTTCTGGTCGCTGGGAGTACAAACAGACAGCTTATGGCACAGTTGGTAAAATGCTAGAGGAGTTCAGAGAGACCTCCCTAAAAATACCGTAAAAGAAAGTTTGCCGAGCTTCACGAGAGTTAAACATCCCTCGCACAACATTTCACAAGGTGCTGTAAGAACGACTTCGCTTGGACTCCTACAAAGTTCAAATTGTGCAAGAATTCATGCGAGACGACTTGAAGCTTCGCCACGAATTCGCTATAGGGATGTTAGAGCGAATCGGGAAAACCCCAACTATCAAGAAAAATTTGAAATGATAAGACAGCTTTAGTTGTTAAGTCCTTTTTTTATAGATACTATCACTTTCGCAGTATTTTAGCTCCATCATCACGTGCAATAAAATCAAGTCATGTTCATAGGGAAAAAAGAGGCAGGGATGACACAGCGTTCATAATAGCCAAATTTTCGATAAGTAGTGAAGGTCAAAAAGAAAATCACATAGAACACACCCGTGATGCCATGAGTAACAGTATATGCTAAGCTAGTGGAGTCCTCACATGGCGAACTGGCGATCAAAGGACAGACCGCATATCATCGTCTACGAAATAACGTAAAAACTGCACAGCTAACGATCACCCACTTGCCAACAGTAAGGGCGGGAACGAGATTGTGTACTAGACAGGGCCGGATTTACAAACGACGGAGCCCAAGGCCAGGGACTTTTCGGCCCCCTCCCAGCTCTCATTTGTTTTTAGTTCCATTCATTTCTCGTTTCCCTACTAAATTAAGATTCCACATTATAAATATTTAATCAATAATGAAGTTACTTAAAAGAAACGCTTCATGAACTCCGCGCTTAAAAAGTTCCCTTTCTACTTACACCAATCCTTCGGCTACAATATTCCTGCTTACTGTTACGTATCTGCTATGAAAAGGAAAATCACAGCAGAACGACGGAAAGGAACAAGTACGACCTACGTGCGACGCATTTTAACCTGGAAGGGTGTACGTTGAAGGGAAACTTAATAGCCAACACACTGAATAACAACGATGCAAATTCGGCCGATACGACTTATTCACAGAAAACAAGGAAAAGTTGTAAATGTATGTTAACCTAGGAATTTTACTTTAAACCTAAAAATCTTTTCACCGAGATTGCTTTCCGGAAAAATTATAAATTATGTCATCACAATTAATTCACTTTACAGTTTCACTTTAAATTTCTAATATATGAGTTATTTATGAGTTAAATCTTCCTTGCGAAGCAGTAAACCAGAGACAATTTTTACTCCTTTTTAAAACATAAAACGAACCTCGAACTGAAAAATTAGCACCCTGAGCACAACCATGACGTTCGGACGTAACTTGTCACATTCTTTTTCTTGCGGGAGCAACAAAAAGCCTAAATGGAGCTGCCACAAATTTCACTGCTACCAACGCTTTCATTGACTTGTGTTAAAATTTCATTTTGTAAATGTTACTACAACCGATCGGGCGGTCCAAATATACTTTTTATGCGTTTTCACGCTTAGAGAAGCGTTCACCGAATCTTTTAGCCTGAACTGCATCTTCCTTTTTTCATTCACTAGTTGGTATCCCATTTAACAACCGCCCATCGTGATGGATAGGCTACTTTTTAAAACAGAATAGTAGTCTCGGAAAGGATGAAAAAATCATCCATGCAGTTACGTAACATAGGTTGACTTATGTTTCGATAGTTATAAAAATATATGTTCAGAAGGAAATTCTAGAACCTAGAAATTTCTTGGTTATAAAAGGTTCAAGTAAAGCAAATAGTAAATATAGATAAAATACTGTAAGGCAAGTGCACATACGTACTTGAAAAATAGCAAGTCATGGTAATCAGATAACATCGGTGTGAACTTCAAGGGTAAAGTTTGTCAACTGACTAGGCTCTTAAATGAAGGCAACTAACTATAGATACTTGTGTGTGCGTAGGAAATGCGGAAGTGAACATGCAAAGTTGTTTACATAAAATCAACTGACGAATAAAATTTGTGTGTGATTAGGCGCGCATAATTAAAGCTCTAATGGTGTAAAATGAAAACTTGAAGTCTCAAAATAATTGTGAAAATTGAATTTTCTTTCTTCCAGATGTCATATCGCAAGAAAGGAATTCAGTTTTCGCAACTGTTTTAGGACGTCACTTTCTTTTTACACCATCAGAGATTTAATTATGCGCTCCTAATCACGCACAGTTTTTATTCGTCAGTTGATTTTATTTAAGCAACTTAGCACGCTCATTTCCGCATTTCTTACGCACACACACTTAGCGCCCTTTATACGTAAGTTAGCTTAACTTAAGAACATGGCATGTTATTTCCCTTTTTGTTTTTTTACTCTTTTGACTCTCCACTCCTAGGAGTAGAGCAGGGTGTTCGAGATCCGACCCATTAAGAGTGGCGGCTCTATTCAGCCAGCTCGAGACAAGCTGATAGTGGGGCAAATGGGGATCCCAATTGGGAATAAATGGCAGTGGCTTACCAGTTCTGGCATATGCCTTACAACCGAAGGAAACCTCCAGAATACCTTGGTCGGAACCGGGGGACTGGCACAACATTACTTGCTTTCTGGGATGTTATCCTTCGTTGAGGATATTGTCCCAGCCAAAAATTAAAATGATATGTAGGCCTGTATGGGAGGACTGTAAGTGTTGGATAGCGTGCATGTGTTATTGAACAGAGTGAAGTGTTCACCCAATGCTTTAGTCAGTTGTCAAGTTTTATACGTGAAGTTCCCACTGATGTTACCTGATTACCATGACTTATTATTTTGTTGTTTCTCAGGTGAATTGTTACTTGACAAGAACGAAACGGCTACGAGGAACGTTTGAAAAGTCCGTGCAGAGTCCGAGAGATGGCACCACCGGTGCGTATCGAGGTCATGTTTAGTTTTAGTTCTTTGGAAAGAAGGCACACCAAGTTTCAGCCATATTGGTCTAGTTCTTTGTGTTTGGCATTCGTGTGAATCAAGGAAGTGGAGTGATTGTCAAAAAATGGACGAAAAAGAATTTAGTGTGGTAATTAAACATTACTCCATGAAAGGCAAAACGCCTCAGGAGACTAAAGACAAGCTTGATAAACATTACGATGATTCTGTACCTTCGATTAGAACAGTTTATAAATGGTTTCAATTTTCGGAGTAGGAATATGGGACCAAGTGATGATGAACGTTTTGGACGTCCTGTGGAGGTTACGACTCCAGAAATCATTGATAAAATCCATATATGGTGATGGATGACAGAAAGTTAAGGTGCGTGAGATTGCTAGTGCTTTGGGTATCTCGAATGAACGGGTACATAATATTTTGCATAAACATTTGGACATGAGAAAGCTATCCGCAAGATGGGTTCCGCGATTGCTCACGCTTGACCAAAACCGGAATCGTGTGAAGTGTTGCAAGGATGGTTTGCAGCCGTTCAAGAAGAATCCGCAGGACTTTAAATGTCGTTTCGTCACTGTCGATGAAACATGGATACATTACTGTATTCCTGAGACCAAACAACAATCTAAAAAATGGGTTACCAAGGGAGAATCTGCACCAAAAAAGGCGAAGACCATTCCTTCGGCTGGAAAGGTTTTGGCGACTGTCTTTTGGAATTCGCAAGGGATAATCCTCATCGACTATCTGGAAAAGGGTAAAACTATTACAGGTGCATATTATTCATCGTTATTGGACCGTTTGAAAACCGAGCTGCAAGCAAAACGCCGGTCACCGGACCGCAAAAAAGTCCTTTTCCATCACGACAATGCAGCAGCACACACCTCAGCAGTTGTGGTCGCAAAATTAATGGAAATAGGATTCCAACTCGTTTCACATCCCCCCTATTCTTCAGACTTGGCTACCTCGGACTACTATTTGTTCCCCAATTGGAAGAAATGACTGGCGGGGCAAAGATTTTATTCAAACAAGGAGGTGATTGCAGCAACTAATAGCTATTTTGCAGACGTGGACAATTCCTATTATTAGGAAGGGATCAATGAATCTAATCTGTTCCTGAATAATCTAATGAATAGCGTGTGACGAAATGTGTACGTCTAAAAGGAGACTATGTCGAAAAATAAAAAAAGGTTTACCCCAAACACGTCAGTAGTTTTTATTTTTGCACAGACTTTTCTAACGTACCACTTCAGCAAAATATGTAACAAGCAAGAGCATACTCTTCGCTCATGGTATTTCGTCCGCATTTGCTATTTCTGTTTTACACGGTTCTCTCACATCAATGTGACCACCGCCTAAGTTTGACGCCATCGGGGAGTAACCACTGACAGACGGTAGGTAGCAGACTAGCAGTGAAGGGTATGTAAAGCGTGTCGTTGGAAGGGGGGAGGATGGAAGGAAGGAAGTGGAAAACAGTCAGCTGTTGATGTATTTTGGAAACGGAGCGAATAATCTGCCGTCCAAAAGGACATGATCACACACATTCGGGCCAAGGGTGGTAGCATTTCCGAAACGGCTAAGTCTGTAAACGTTTCGCGTCTCCTTGCGGTTGAAGTATACGGTGCACTGGCGTTATCCAAAATCGGCGTCGAGGCAGGCGTGGTACTCCACAGATCGTAGATGATAGGGATGAACGACAGCTGCAGAGACAGACATGCAACTGTTGAGTAACTGACCACCCATATGAATCAAGGGGCTACCAACAGTGTATCCTCAACGGCCGTTCAGCGAACGTAGCTGCGTATGGGTCTCCGCAGCAGGTGTCGGGTTCATGCAACCTTGCTGACTGCTTTTCGTCGGCGACGAAGGCCGTAATTTGCACTCCACTACCTCAGCTGGACGTCCACCGAGTGACGACAGGTGGCCTCTCCAGATGAATCACGTTTTATGCTCCATCGGGCAGATGACCGTTGGCGTGTATGGCGTGAAACGTATGAATTCAAACACTCTGCGACAATCGTCGGAAGGGTCGAGGCCGGAGGAGGAAGTGTTCTGGTCCGAATAATGTTTTCGCGGGATTCCTTGTATGGTTTCATCATTTTGGAAGTCACAGTGGATCAATACAGGTATGCGTCCATCGTTGGGGACCATGTCATACCCTATATGCAATTCGTTTCTCCTCTACACTGTGGCATCTGCCAGTGTCCTAATGTAACGTGTCACACAGCTCGCAGTGTAAGTGCGTGGTTCAAATGTTTCGAATGGCCCTGACACTATCGGACTTAACATCTGAGGCCATCAGTCCCCTAGAACTTAGAACTACTTAAACCTAACTAACCTAAGGACATCACACACATCCATACCCGAGGCAGGATTCGAACCTGCGACCGTAGTGGTCTCGCGGTTGTTGACTGAAGCGCCTAGAACCGCTCGTCAACATCGACCGACCGTGCGTGGTTCGAAGAGCATCAGGATGCTCAGGCTGTTCAGGCTTTTAACAGGCGGTTTTTGATTGGACAGTGTAGTATTTGGGCCTCATTTGCTATTTCCGTTTTACTTGAACCTTTTGCAATCGATATGTAATTTCTAGGTCTTTCAATTTCCTTCTGAAGAAAATAATTTTATAATTACTGAAATGTAGTAGAGAAAGAGTCCTAATAAACCTGTGTTACACAACTGGTTGGCTGATTTTTTTTTTCATTTTTTCCAAGACTACCGATTCACAGTTGCTGTTAACAGCCATGTTCAAGATTTTAATTGAACAATAGCTAACACGCGAAATGATGACAATTGATAACCAAACCAAAGCCAACATGTATACGAATTGATGCGAAACATAACTAGCCAGCAGTTGGGAATAGCGACATTAACGATCGCCATCAAACTGAGTCCAACGAATCAATCGCTACAGTAGAGACGGAGCTTCTGACGGCTGGCTTCTCTTCCACGTTTTAAAAATGCATGAAACTACTTTTTTAACCAAGTTTACGGAATGGCCTCTTTCTTGTCATCCAACGCCGGCCGGCATTCCTTCCGAAAACATTGATCGAAGGAAACATAACTCACACTTTTCTTATGGATCAAGGCAGTCAACCAGATGCGATATTTCTTGACTTACGAAAAGCCTTAACCCTAGAGAGTGCATTCCTAGATGGAAAATTGAAGAATGTTCGCCAGCATCTCCTTGGAGTTATGAGGGAAATAAAGTATCTCCCACGGACAAAAGGACCAGTACTGGATAAAATGCATGCTTTCAAATGTGGAACTAGCCATGGAGACAATCCAGCTATTCCCAGTGAGTAAGATGTAGTACATTAAACACGTAGACACTGACAGGGAAGGTGTAAGTGGTGGACTTGATGAATTGGAGGAGACTGGATATTCTGGAATTGTCAGGAACCAAGCGGTTGAGTAACGTAAGTAGGCACTTGAGGAGTGAATATACACTATGTGATCAAAAGTATCCGGACACCTGGTTGAAACTGGCTTACAAGTTCGTGGAGCCCTCGGTCGGTAATGCTGCAATTCAATGTGGTGTTGGCCCACTCTTAGCTTTGATGACGGCTTCCACTGTTGGAGGCATACGTTCAGTCATTCTTGGGGAGTGGGAGCTCGTTCTCTACCGAGTACTTCACTGAGGAGAGGTATAGATGTCGGTCGGTGAGGCCTGTCACGAAGTCTTCGTTCCAAAACATCCCAAAGGTTTCCTGTAGGATTCAGGTCAGGACCCTGTGCAGGCCAGTCCATTACAGGAATGTTACTGTCTTGTACCCACTCCGTCACCGGCCGTGCATTATGAACAGGTGCTCGATCGTGTTGAAAGTTGCAATCGCTATCTCCGCATTGTTCTTCAACAGTGGGAAGCAAGAAGGCTCTTAAAACATCAGTGTAGGCCTGTACTGTGATAGTGCCACGCAAAACAACGAGGGTTGCAAGCCCCCTCCATGAAAAACACGACCACACCATAACACCACAACCTCCGAATTTTACTGTTGGCACTACACATGCTGGTAGATGACGTTCACCGGGCATTCGCCATACCCACTCCCTGCCATTGGATCACCACACTGTGTACCGTGATTCGACACTCCACACAACGTTTTTCCACTGTTCAATCGTCCAATTTCACTATCCTTACACCAAGCGAAGCATCGTGTGGCATTTACTGGCGTGAAGTGTGGCTTATGAGCAGCCGCTCGACCATGAAATCCCAGTTTTCTCACCTCCCGCCTAACTGTCATAGTACTTGCAGTGGATCCTGATGCAGTTTGGAATTCATGTGTGATGGTCTGGATAGATGTCTGCCTATTACACATTACGATCCTCTTCAACTTTCGGTGGTCTCTGTCAGTCAATAGACGAGGTCCGCCTGTACGCTTTCATGCAGTACATGTCCTTTCACGTTTCCACTTCACTATCACATCGGAAACAGTGCACATAGGGAAGTTTAGGACTGTGGAAATCTCGCGTACAGACGTATGACGCAAGTGACACCCAATCACCTGACCACGATGGAAGTCCATGAGTTCCGCGGAGCGCCCCATTCTCTTCTCTCACGATGTCTAATGACTACTGAGGTCGGTGATATGGAGTATCTGGTAATAGGTGGCATCACAATCCACCTAATATGAAAAACGTATGTTTTGGGGGTGTCCGGATACTTTTGATCACACAGTATACGTTTCACTGGAGTGGGGACGCGGAAGAAGGAAGACATGGAGTGGCAGAAGTTATGAGAAAGGGCTGAAAGAGGAGGTGATGAGAATATACGACAGGATGATGAAGGTCAGAGTAACACTGAAAGGGAAGGATATGGAAATTCTGCACGTATATGCATCACAAGTTAAATGTTCTGCGGAAGAGAAGGAGAACTTTAAAGGGGGAATGAAGAGACGACTAACTGGACAGAAGGTTAGGATACTGGGAGAATTAAATTCACACATGGGCAAGGGAAAAGGAGGGCATGAGGAAGTATTGGGATTGGAAGGATGGGGAAGGAGAAACGACAAAGGACAAAAATTGTTAAGAGTTCTATAAAAGGAACTGATTAACAGCCGGCAGCACCTGGGTGAAGAAGAAGGAAAGCCGTAAGGTTACATGGCACAGCCACGATTTGTCGAGAGAAATCTGTGATGGATTACAAGTTATTTGACCAAGACACGAAGATAACAGTCATAGATTTCAGGGTAATAGCTCCTGAAGCCCTGGATCACTATCCCTTGTATTAGTAACAGTTTGAGGCAATAACGACGAAAAGAGGCAGAAAGACGAGAAAGAAGAATAAGAGTGTGGAAGTTGAAAGAAGAGAAATACAAAGAAGAATTTTAGAAAATAATAAAGAGCAGTGACACAGGGGATGAAATACAGTCAGTAGGGGAAGAATGGGAAAGCCTTGAAATAGCGATGGTGGACAAAGCAGAAGTGTGTAGAAGAACCAGTGATAAGCAAAGGTGGAAAGATACATCCAAGTCGAATGATAAAGGGAGGGAGTTGCGAAGAAAAACAAGGCTTTCCGTATGTGAGTTCAAGAGAGAACAGAGGACGCAAGCACAGAATACACTGAGAAGAAGAAGGGGGCTAAGAGAGTGGAACCAGGACAGAAGAGGGAATGGATGTCAGAACAGTGAGGGGGTTAAGAAGGTCCCCTGTGGAATGGTTACAGCTAAGACGAGGGGCGAGACGGAAAATGTCAGGATGATAAAAAGAAAGCTGAGAATGTGCAGAAAAATGGTTCAAAAGGCTCTGAGCATCTGAGGTCATCAGTCCCCTAGAACTTAGAACTACTTAAACCTAACTAACCTAAGGACATCACACACATCCATGCCCGAGGCAGGATTCGACCCTGCGAACGTAGCAGTCGCGCGGTCCCGCAATGAAGCGCCTAGAACCGCTCGGCCACCGCGGCCGGCTTGTACAGAAAATCAAGGAGATGTGAAAGCAATATTTTGATAAGTTACTAAACCCCATGGAAATGCAGAGGAGGAAAGCGAGGAGTCAGGGAATGTAGAGGATGACGAGATGATTCTAACCTCGAGAGGAGGAGAGAAAGCGACGAAGATCATGAAAGTAGGAAAATAACCTGTGCCGCATGAAGTAAACGTGGAGATTATAAGAGCGCCTGTCATTGTTGGAGTGCAGCGGCTTTATTTGGTCACGAGTACAGCGTGGAAAGTAAGAGGAGACCTGAAGATTGTAAAAACAGTATCATAGTGCCATTTTTTAAAGAAGTGTTGCATGAAAATATGTCTCTATTACAGGGGAATTATTTTGATGTGTCATGTTGCCAAAATATTGGAGAATATTGTAGAAAAGAGAGTATGTAAGATAGTAGGAGGAGGACCGAGACAGCAACAACATGGGTTTAGACCACGAAGGTCGACAGTGGATCTGAATTTTAGTGTAAGATAGCCCCAAAATCGGCACTACGAATACGGAAAAGATTTAGTAATGACGTATTTGGACAATGAGAAGGCGTGCGACAGTCTGAAAAGAAGCAAGGTTTGGGAAACCCGTCAGAAAAGAGGAATTCGAAGGTTGCCTATGAGAAGAATAAAGGAAATGCATGAAGGAAGTGTGAGCTACGGATGAATTAATGACAGGTGTGGTAGCGCTAATAGCAGACAATAATATCAAAGGAGTGGTGTTTGCAGATGATTTAACGGGTAAGTTAGAAGGACAGGTACAACAAAGGTTGAATATATGGGAGGAACTAATGAGACAGTATAGACTGAAATTTAATGCAAAGAAGTGTGGAGTGAACGTGACAATGATGAATAAGAGGAAAGTAGCAACGTATATAAATATTAGAAGGGAAGTACTAGAAAAAGTGAATAATTTCAAGTACATCGAGAGCAAAATAGAGGAAATGGGAGGAATGGTAAAGAGGTAAGTGAAAAGTTAGCTGTCGGCTGGAGTGGCCGAGTGGTTCTAGGCGCTACAGTCTGAAACTGCGCGACCCCTATGGACGCAGGTTCGAACCTGCCTTGGGCATGGATGTGTGTGATGTCCTTAGGTTAGTTAGGTTTAAGTAGTTCTAAGTCCTAGGGGCTGATGACCTCAGAAGTCAAGTCCCTAGTGCTCAGAGCCATTTGAAAAGTCAGCTAGTCAGTACTTTCCTACAGAGTGGAAGAAGCCTGGTTTGAAGCACGGATGCGCCGCCAAAAAGAAAGCAAGTGTTATACAAGGTGTTTTACGCTCCAGTAATCACGTGTGTATCAGAAACGTGCATAATGGAGAAGACACAGGTGAGCAGGATAGAGGCTAGTGGCCAGAATAGGAGTTAGTAGAATGTATGAAGAGAGGAATGAGATAGGGAGAGAACTACGGAAAGATAAACCATACAAGAGACCGTAGAAAAGACAAAATTAAGATGGTATGGACATGTTAAAAGAATGGGAGTTGCCGGGATACCTAGACAGGCTCTTGAAATGACCATAAGAAGTAATAGACCTAGAGGAATAGAAGAATACTGAGAGACAGGTGGGTCACTGGAGTGATGGAATGTGTGGTGAAGAGAGAAGAAGACTGGGGCAGAGTGGTGAGATAAACGTGGTGGAAGGACAGGGAAAGATGGAGAGGCTCACGCTCTGAACAGAGCCAGTCAGGAGCTGCGATCTGTAGAAGACGATGATGACGAGAACGTTTGACTAAGTAACGCACGTACGCAAGCGAAGTTGTGACTGGACTGAGGATTTGTTGGTATGAAGAGCACGTTGTCATGGACGGGGAATGATCAACAGATGTAGAAATAACTTCCGGTGTGCCCCAGGGAAGTGTGTTAGGACCCTTACTGTTCATATTGTAAATTAATGATCTTTTAGGCCAGTCGTCCACAGCCTTTTTGAGACCATTGCCCCAGTGTGCAATCAAATATTAGCTAATACAGCCCCCCCTTCCCCCCTCCCCCCACCATTATCAACATCAGCGCCTAACTGAAGTTTAGAATGAAAAAGAATTCTCTTTCATCACTTTCTTTTTTTAAATGACAAAAGATAGATGATATTTAGTTGTTATTAGTGTTTTATTAAACCACTGTCTAACGAACCAATGAGACAATCCGTGCTCCTTATTTGTAACAACCTTCTTTCATGGAATGATGAAGCAATTCTCAGAGCATTCCGAGTGCTGCCTATAACTGACTCTCTGAAAAAAAAAAAAAAGCACATTGAGGGTAGAAACTTGTTACAAAACATGGTTCCTCTGGATCACTCCTCTCCATAGTGGCACTTGTTTTACCCACATTCTGCAGATCTATTTAAAATCTGTTATTACCTGACGAAACTAACATCGTCCGGTCATAGTTGTGGGTTCTTTGATCGCTCTGCGAAATGGTTGATCGTACCTGCAACACACGAACATTAGTTCAATTTATTACAAGAATGATAAAAAGTTCTACTTAACTCTGTACAATCCATTGTCACCGGAAGGTGCTGAATATTTACAACTGTCTTTTAACAGTAATGCGTCACTTGTTCCACCAAGTACAAACTCTTCTCTCGAAATATAAGTTCAACATTTACAAAAGTACAGTGCCATCTGAGACTTGAATAGCACTGGTGTCCTAACTAGATGACGTTGACCGCTTCAACGAGGCTCACAAACTAGGGGCAGACTGAGTCCATGCTCGCCTCTATATCGACCTCTGTGTGATGGCGCTGCAATGCTGAGGGAGAGGGTGTGTCTTCAGGAGCCCCACCCATTCGTCGCTGCGGATTGCAGCGAGACTTAACTAATGTCCTATTTTATCGATGTGCCTTGCCTCCTTTCTTGTGGCACCGCGATCTTTGGGTGATACAACAATATCAGTCAAGTTACAATATGTCCACTGTACTTTGTTTGTAAATGATTTGATTGCTGGACTCCTTACTTTTGAACTGGCAGAAATTAGAAGGCTTCAGGCTGTCAATGTTTTGATTCTGATTACTTCCACTAATAAAGATAATAATAACACAGTGTGGGGCCTACAGCAGTGCAGTAGCCATTACATAGTTCCTGTTGTGTAGTGCTGTCAATTAAATAGTTTTTGTTCCAAAGTGAATAGTGAAGTAATATCTGATCTATTTCGGAACTACCAACAACTCGGAGAAGGCATTTTCATGAGATATTAAGGCATATGTGACGTACGTGCGTCGGTTTTACTCTCACACATGGATGGTACCAGGGCTTAATTCGGCCGGAACGGTGCCACGGGTAATTTTTTTTTTCAGTTCAACTGGAACAAGTCGGCGACGGAGATTTAATATAGTATACGTGTATTAAATCGCAAACATTGAAGCCCCAAAGAAACTGGTATAGGCACGCGTAATCAAATACAGTCATGTAAACAGGCAGAATATGGCGCTGTGGTCGACAACGCCTATATAAGACAACAAGTGTCTGGTGCAGTTGTTGGATCGGTTACTGCTGCTAAAGTAGCAGGTTATCATGATTTAAGTGAATTTGAACGTGGTATTATAGTCGGCGCACGAGCGATGGGACACAGCATCTCCGAGGTAGCAATGAAGTGGGGATTTTCCATACGACCATTTCCAAGTGTACCTATTATATCAGGAATCAGGTAAAACAACAAATCTCCGACATCGATGCGGCTGGAAAAAAGAACCTGCAAGAACGGGACCAACGACTACTGAAGAGAAGTGCAACCCTTGCGCAAATTTCTGGAGATTTCAATACTGGGCCATCAACAAGTGTCAGCGTGCGAACAAGTCAACGAAACATCATCGATATGGGTTTTCGGAGCCAAAGACGCGACACTGACATTGGAATGCTGATTGCTGGAAACATGTTGCCTGGTCGGACGAGGCTCGTTTCAGTTGTATCGAGCGAATGGATGTGTACGGGTATGAAGACAATCTCATGAATCCATGGACCCTGCATGCCAGCAGGGGACTGTTCAAGCTGGTGGAGGCTCTGTAATGGTGTGGAGTGTGTGCAGTTGGTGTGATGTGGGACCCCTGATACGTCTACCGTCTAGAAACGACTCTGACAGGTGACACGTACGTAAGCATCCTGTCTGATCATCTGCAACCATTCATGTCCATTGTGCATTTCGATAGACTTGGCCAATTCCAGCAGGACAATGCGACCCCCCCCCCCACACGTCCAGATTTGCTACAGAGTAGCTCCAGGAACATTCTTCTGAGTTTAAACACTTCCGTTGGCTACCAAACTCCACAGACATGAACATTATTGAGCATATCTGGAATGCTTTGCAATTGATGTTCAGAAGAGATCTCCACCCCTCGTACTCTTAAGGATTTATGGACAGCCTGAAACACGTATGTAACGCAGCAGCGATGGCGAGGCATTGTAGCATCTGTGACCAGAGAGTATGCGCTTGACCGCGCGAGTGTTGCGAGCGGTTCTCAGTCTGTCAGTCAGTCGTTGCGAGTCGGTCAGTAGTCGTTGCGAGTCTGTAGCTCTGTCTAGTTGAGAGCTGTACTCTGTCAGTAGTCGTCGCGTGCAGTACGCTAATAGTCGTCATGCAGAGCGGTCGGTCAGTAGTAGCAGCCCAGCGCGGTTGTGTGATGTAGGCGGTCGGCAACACTGGTCAAGATAGTGAATAAGGTCAGAACAAATCAAAAAAAATGTCTTTAGTATTTTTGCAATAATGGCAAAAAAAAATCATGTCCAAAGTGCGCACACACTGGAGAAATGTCTTTAGCATTTTCACAACAAATAAACATAATGGCAAAAAATCATGTCGACCAGTGACATAAGTGTACTCGCACTGGAGTTCAGCGAATCGAAAAAAATGTATAACCTACGAACAGAAATGATGTTACCAAAAAATGATTTTCATTATGTGACAAGAATTAGGATAGGAAAGGGAAGGATTGCATCATAGTTGTAGCACTTTAGATTGCACACAGCTGTTCTGAAAGTCCATATCTTTCCACAGAAGTACAACACCAAGTGACACAACTTGAAGTTCTTTTCTCATCAGAATTTATCAGTGTAGCCAAGACACTGAACTGTCGTAGTAATGTTCCATATTTTCATTTTGGCAGTACATTAGGTACACCAAACAGTGGGACCATAATAATGTCTTCATCGCTCATGGTGGTGGACAGCATGTCGTGTCAACACCACGCTCTTACAAGGCACACCAACGTAGAATTAGTGCAAAACCAAAGATAGTGCTCCATGATCACTAGGATAAACAGGACAAATGGACATTGCAATAATTCAGGGTAGTCAGCTTATGAGGTGAAGGACATCAAGTCACATAATATTGACAATTAGAGACTTAATTAGTTTGTGGCATCCATAGCCCAGTTATTGAACATTTCTGTACCAAGTATGTAGTATTACAGAAAAATGTTCATTAATTGTTTTACATGGAATCAGTAGCCTTCTTTTCCTGGTTACAAAGCATTATTAAATAATCGCATTCTTTTCAGTTACAGAGTGTAATTAAGAATCATTAACCTTCTCCTAATTACAGTTAATTAATCATTTGTCATTCCAATAATAATCATTAGCCTTTTCCTAATTACAGTTAATTAATCATTTGTCGTTAATTAATCATTTGTCTAATTACAGTTAATTAATCATTTGTCGTTAATTAATCATTTGTCATTCCAATAGTAAGAATTATTAGTCTTCTCCTAATTACAAAGCATTATTAAACAGTACCATAGTTAATTAATTATGTGTCATTCCAATCTATTAAGAATCACTAGCTGGCATCATGGGTAATCGTATTACAATAAACAGTGGCGGTCCTTGGCCAGTTACAAAGTATATTTAGTATGACAGAATAATGTTCATCAGAAGTCTTAGTTGAAAAGGAGAGTCAATTATTGGCCTAGCATTAACATAATACATTGAGTGATACAAATTATTGGCACTCATTGGCCATTAACCAAAACATGAAAACTCAACATGGAAAAAAAAGGGCTAATTAATGGCATAATTAATAACAATTCTTCAAGTGACATTAATTATTGGCACTCAGTGGCCAGCAAGTATTGAATAGAATCATCATTCAGTATTATTCAGATTATTACGAAGTCATTATTAAAAATCAGTTAATTACAGTCATAGCATTAATAATCACAGGCATTATAAGTAGTCTCATTACAATAAACAGTGTTTCTCCTTCAGTAGTATTCAGATCATTACAAAGTCATTATTAAAATCAGTTAATTAGTCATAGCATTAGTAATCATAGGCATTATAAGTAGTCTCATTACAATAAACAGTGGCAGTTATTAACTAGTGACAAAGCATTATTTTAAATATATACTTTTTTTTGTCTCATTAAGAAGTCATTACTCAAGCGACATACTATTCAGAGCTAATCAGTATTATTCAGAATTATCATAAACTAGTGACATTATGTGGGACTGGTAATACATTTTTTTTTTTTTTTTTGTTAGCAATGCATTGCGTTGGGATCGATAATTGATTGCTGAGGCATAACACTATTTGTTTTTGACCTATTGCTGCAAATGAGGATAGGTAACGTCATTCGTCATGAGTCAGCTGTAGCAAGATCATGGAACAAGGCAGTATATGTGATCACATTTATAAATGATAGACACAAATGGGTAAAAAATAAAAATGCAAGTACTAGAACAGGTATAATAACTAACAGGTTTAGTAAGTATCATGAAAAGCTTCTCCTGGAAAAAATACAAAAAGGATTATTGACCTGAAAGAAGAAACGCACACTATGCTGAAAAGTAGTGAACTTCGAATTAACAGGTAGTGAAATGTGTTAAAATGTGTTCCATAGCTGTCCTTTCCAAAACTTTCTGTCATCCTACTATGCAATGTAACACCTGCTGTCAAAACAAACTGCAACAAATACTTAAATAACTACATAGCATAAATACACAACTTCAACATTATCCTCATCTGTAAAGAAAACTTCATTATCCATATCATCATATCTTCATTATCATCATCACCTGTAAAGAAAAACTTCATTATTCATAACACCATATCCTTCATCATTATTCATCAGTATTCATTATCATCTGCAAAAAAAATCACTTCATTACTCATTATACAACTGTTCCTTATCTCTAGCATATTTCATCACTAAAACTAAGATGTGTAGTTCTGTCTGAGAGCCTGCATCAATTACCTTGTATTCTGAAAGAAAAAATTAGTTAAGACTGCTATTCTATGATGAGTATTGTATATTCTTGTTAATGCTTGTTAATCCTGATCCATTTACTCTTCCTCATAAAGTTATTGCATCTCCTTTCGTTTATTCCGTAGGTGAAATTCCCATTTCTGTTGAATTTATTTCTTACATGCATCATTTCTTTCTGAAATTCATGAACAAAGATTAATGTCCTGCATTTAAATCATATACCCACTAAATAATGACTGGTTTATGGTAACATACTTAAGCATACAGCATAACATGACAGAAAACGTAATATGTCAAAGACATTGACAGTGTTCAGATGCGAAAATGTACAGAGAATATCACAAAGCAGCAGCAAAAAATGTAAAACAGTCACGATGTTGAGATATCATAGGGCAAAAAAAATCTCAAAGTCAACTGGTGTGTTATATCTTAACTATTTCACAGTGCATACAAACAAAACTGGAGTGCAATCATATACACAAAAAAATGGAAAATATGCACGGTCTGATGTGTAACGACAAGAAAAGCGACCTGCTAACCTTACCTTGTCGGCCACTTGCCAAGAAAAAATACGATAATCATCAGTAATTAGTCAGGTGAATATAATTGCATTAGTAAATGGCATCATAGTGTGTTGAATCATAAAGTGTCTTCATTCAATAAACGGTTTAATGTTTGAGATATGGTGATTGCCTTTCGATTTTCTGGTTCTCAAAGTTTCGACGTGTACAACATTGGGGTGAGGGATGCTGCGAATCCGATATGGACCTGCGTATAGAAGTTCAAATTTACTGCACTTACCTTTTAATTTGCTGGATAAATAGTGTGTACGTACTAATATCTTCTGTCCAACGTGAAAGTCTCGGCGTCTACAAACCTGTTTTTGCTGTCTTCTCCGGCGCTCTGCGGCACGTTTGATGTTGTTCAGCGCAATGTCAATTATTTCGTGGTGTCGTAATCGACGAGATGTAGGAAATGTTATCAATTCTTTAATTTTGTTAGGTGGTTCAGCATTTTTCAGTATAACAGACGGAGATAGCATAGTGGATTCATTTGGAATGGAATTAATTACATCTTGGAATGAGAATATGTGTGTGTCCCAATCAATATGTCTTTTGTGGCAGTATATTCGGCACAGTTTACCAATTTCTTTCATTAATCGTTCACAGGGGTTCGAAGAAGCGTGGTACTTGGATATATAGATCGGAGAAATGTTTCTGGCTCGTAACATGCGTGTCCATACGCTACTACGAAATTGTGATCCATTGTCAGAAATTACTTTCATCACATGCCCTACATGAGATAGAAAATGTTTTACAAATGCTTTCGAAACAGTTTTAGCAGTAGCTTTGCGTAACGGAGTGAAAGTAACAAATTTTGAAGTGAGCTCAACAGCGACAAAGATGTAGCAAAAACCTCTGTTAGTTCTGGGAATCGGACCAAAAATATCTACTGCGGCCATGTGTCTTAATTTAACAGGTATAATGGGATATAATGGAGGAATGTGTGAAGTGGTGTCTGATTTAGCTTTCTGGCAAATTTTACAAGACGCTAAAACTCGTCGTATACGTTTCTCCATGTTGGTAAAATAACAGTTCTGTCTCAGTATAAGAAAACATTTTCTTGCTCCGTAATGTGCGTAACTTAAATGAGTGTACCAGATTAATTTGTTGACCAGTTCGTCAGGTATGCATAATAACCAATTGTTGCTGTCAGGATGAGAGCGGCGAAACAGAATGTCATTGCGTACAGTGTAGTGGTTTCTAATCGTAACATTATTCCTATCTTGCCAAAGGTGTTTAATTTCTTTCCACACATTGTCTTTATTCTGTTCTCGTGCTATGTCCTGTAATGACGATGAAATAAAATTTTCAAATGCAACTTGCTGAATGTACATGACACTGAAATTTGTTTTGCAGAAGTTGGTTGCTACGTCTTGCTGATTGTTGCCGAGAGAACGCGATAGTGCGTCTGCTATAACATTTTGCGTGCCGGGAATGTGAACTATTGTAAAATTAAATTCCTGTAAATATAGTTTCCATCTGCTTAATCTATCGTGCGTGAATTTGGCCGAAAGTAAAAATTGTATCGCTCTGTGGTCTGTGTACACGGTGGTATGTCTGCCATAAAGAAAATGCCTAAATCTCGTAAAAGCCCATACAACACATAATGTTTCCAATTCTGTAACAGAGTAATTTCGTTCAGCGGGTGACAAAATGCGACTTGCAAATGCGATGTTTTTAATTACTGTTGAACCATGTTCTTCTATTTCCTGGAAAATATGTACACCTAAAGCGGTGTTGGAACTGTCGGTGGCAATGGAAAAATTTCTGGTAAGATCTGGGTGCGATAAAAGTGGAGCATTCAACAAAGCATGTTTCAAATAACATTCTCGTGAACAAAATTCTGCGTGTCAAAAGTAATGTTTGCGTTACTGTAATACGCAATCTGTACTGTGTCTGGTCAAATTCTGTCGTACGTGCTATTATTTACGGGAGAATGTTGTGGCATATCCACTATATGAACTGTTCTGTTATTTCTTACTGACCTATTACGCTATCGATGACACCTATTGTCTGTTTCATTCATCATTATTCGTTGTTGCTGATGTTGTTGCTGCTTATAAGACCGACTGTTATTAAATGTACGCTGAAAATTGTGCTCGTTATTTTTACGTCTGTCGTAATAGTCATTCCTATACGGTGTATTGCGATGGGAATTGAAATACTGTCTTCTTTGTACATAGTTGTTTCCTTGCTGCCGTGCATTACTATTTGTTGGACCAGGGACTATACGTCCACGCGGCGAAACATTAAAGCCTGGTTGACCTTGTAGACTGCATTGTTGGTTACGTATGCTAAGCGGCTTACTTTCATGCTGTTGTGGTGAAAAACATCTATTGTTACAAAAATATGGTTCCTATTGCTGATAATTTTACACATACTGATGATTACGATTTTATCCGTTATTAAAATTACGCTGGTTCTGGAGTGCCTAATGAAAATTGTCACATTCGGAAAAAAATTGTCATATCGGGTTTTCTTTAGTCATTTTTCTTAATTCTAGGTAGAGCAATAGTTAAAGAGCAGTTTGGATAGATATAAAGGATAGTAGAAGAAAAGGCAGCAGTGCAGAAAACTAAAGATGAAACAGCACTACTACAGCTCGGGGCCCTATGCTCGCTACGGCACATATTCATTAAAGCGTAATGAATCCCCTGAGGTCAATTACGCACTGCAAATAAATTTTAGCTTTTGCGTTACAGGCAATTGCGGTATAAATTCAAAAGCAAATAGTTGTATCCAAGTTAAATCTAGTTTCTTCATTATAGGCAATGCTGTTGTAAATACAAAAATAAATTGTCGCATCTGGTTCAAAGCTAGTTTCTGCATTACAGGCAATAGTGGTGAAAGCAAAAAAATAAATTGTCGCATACAGTGCAAATCGTGTGTCTGTGCTCTGTCATTATTAAATTCTTTACATTTTCTTACAAATGCAAACTGCTTATTATCAACGTTCTCGTCACTGAATTTGTGAACACGTTCGGGTTTGTGTGAGAATTTGTTCGTCTGTGTCATTTCGGATTTCAAGTTGCATAGCTTTTCAGATTTTAAGTCGCGTAGTTGCTGTAAATTTTTCACATTATACACGTTGCGTGAGTCAGTCACATGTTCGCAACGTGGCGGGTTCTGTGACGTATTGGTGACTGAAATAATTGTTAATTCTGTTACTTTACTACTTTCGTCAATTTGGTTGTTCTGACGTTCAAATTTCTCGTCAGCTTCCGTGTTCGGAGTGTGTGATACTTCCACTGACTCTAAATTAATTTCGTTGCGAATCTGTACTTCGTTTCTAGGGCATTCTTCAGTGACTGCATTAATTTCGTGTATCTCTGTTGCGTTTGCTGAACATTGTTCAGTGACTGCAATAACTTCGTCTTTATGTAATTCTGTTGTGCCTACACGTGTGCTACTTGATTCTTGTGCAACAGTGCCAACTTTTTCATTACTGTTATTAGCACAAGTCTTAGTGTTCACACGTAATTGTCCTCTACCATCATAATTTTGCGCGGCAATGGCTTTAACCTGTTCCTCAAGCTGTTCATTCCGTTCACTAAGTTGTTTGATTTTTTTTATTAATGTTGTCTTGTTCTTCATTCGATTGTTTATACCTTTCATTAATTAATTCACGTTGTTTGCGATCGTTTTTCTGTATTTCAGTCATTAGTTGTAACATTGCCAAAATTTGATCCAATGCAACATCCTCTACTCTATTATCTGTGCTGATTGATTGCGTACCTACAATTGTCACGTTTTGTGCGACCATTTGGTCATTCTGTAATTTACAAAAACGTTTGTCACTCGAGTGTACATTGTCAGTCACCATTTCGGAATTAAATAAATCCGTCCTACTTTGAGTATCCTGATCACTTTCATTAGAAAAATTTGTCTGTACATCACTTGAATTTTCCGAACCGGGTGTGTTAAGCTGGGGAGCGCTCATTACAATAGCGTGTCCCGCGTCATCAATTGTCGTCAAATTAACAGAAGAGACAATTGAGTTCGTTTGTTCATCATTAAGATAAAAGTCATCATTAATGGTTGTAATGCACTGATTGTTAGTGAACGCAGGATTGTCATCATCACACTGCGTGTCACAATTACTATCGGTCACGCTGTTTAAGTCGGTAATTTCATTCAAAATACCTCGCGATACACTATTCATAGTCTTTCGCGGCATTTTCACAATAGTCACAAATATTCACAAAACAAATAAGCACAATGCAAAAACAACACACAAATACAACAGAGCAAACGAATTGTCGTTGATCTGTGGAAAGAAAGTCACAAGTTAATAAAAGCGTTGCGCCAAATCCTAATTATATCTAAGCAAATAAGAGCAGATATCTGACTGTTGTTCAAAAGATTCTCAACGACATACGATCCTGGACCCAGGGTCGCCAAGTGTAACCTCCCCACCGAAATTTAAAAGAAATAAAGAGACAATACTTAATAGAAATGGGAGCCGAGTGTAACCTCCCCACAAAAAATTTAAAAAGGGCAATATTATTTAGAAATGATAATGGCCATTGCTCTATGTGTAACTTTCCCACAATGGAATGTACTGACAATGGCAACAAAAATGTGAAATACGCAATCTGACTCGAATGTAAATCCTTCAAAAAAAAAAAAATTAAAGTCCGTTCAGTGACAAGAAAATTCAATTAAACCGAAATATCGGTCTTTGGCCCTGTGCAAAACAATCAGAATTAAAGTCTTACCTCAGAATAAATGGATGTCACATTTCTGCTCTTGTTGTTGCGCACCGCTTGGAGGAACTGCATTGCAAATAATAATATTCTCTTTTTTTGTGCTTCTAGTGAAATTTTTCTTCAAAAGAAGTAGAATGAAATGGGAAGTGCAACGAAATCTTTAGTTCAATAAAAAATTAAATTTTTAAAAAAATGCTTTTGAAATAAAAATTATTATTGGGGAACTTGTTGGAGAATAATTACAATAAATAAAATTTTTCATTAATTAATGATTATATTAATTAACAGTATACCTTATTCACTATCTTGACCAGTGTTGCCGACCGCCTACATCACACAACCGCGCTGGGCTGCTACTACTGACCGACCGCTCTGCTTGACGACTATTAGCGTACTGCACGCGACGACTACCGACAGAGTACAGCTCTCAACTAGACAGAGCTACAGACTCGCAACGACTACTGACCGACTCGCAACGACTGACTGACAGACTGAGAACCGCTCGCAACACTCGCGCGGTCAAGCGCATACTCTCTGGTCACAGATGCTACAATGCCTCGCCATCGCTGCTGCGTTACATACGTGTTTCAAGCCCTGCAGGATTCATGTGTCAGTTCCCTCCAGCACTACTTCAGACATTAGCCGAGTCCATGCCACGTCTTGTTGTGACACTTTTGCATGCTCGCGGGGGCTCTAAACGATATTAGGCAGGTGTACCGGTTTTTTGGCTCTTCAGTGAATAATCTGCGGCTGTGTCGGCACCAGTGAACATGACAGTGGGTGACCAATATGTTGCAATGGGCCATGGGGCGAGGTACTGTGTGTGTGTGTGTGTGTGTGTGTGTGTGTGTGTGTGTGTGTGGCACACCCAAGATAAGATGAGCTTTGTTCGGAAGTTGTGATAGTTACACATCGCCTTTTGTTTGCGACTACTAGCAACCTCAGCCATCTATTGGCATTGCGACGTCTCGTGTTATGTATGTCAATGAGAAATAAATAACGTAAGGAGTATATTAACATGACATCTGTATAACATGTATTCACAAAATCTTGTTTCTTCCATATCGTAATTTATGCTGTAGCTGCTGATCAGTTGCGTGCACGAGGCACGCATGGCTAAAAATGTGCAGCCTTTCGAGCCGATACAATTAAGATCTTCTCCTCTGTCCCAATCCTGCATCCTTGCTAGAATACAAGTAGACGCTCAACTTATCTTGGATTACCTATGCAGCAGAGGGGAGCTCACGAGGGGGATATTTTCAACAGCGGGGTTGAATTGTGGTTGAAGAGACGCGTTCCGGCACCTACATTTTAGAAATTAAGCACTGTATGGTACAAAGCACAAAGTATGTATGTTGTGGGTGGACTATGTGAGGAAGACATTGCTCATGCCCTCGTTTCACAAGCTTAACCTTGATAACTTATGTAGTCAGTATTGCTGTCTTATGAAATAATGATAATAATAATGATCTTTTAAATAGCAATTTAGTTTCGTGACCAAAATATAATCGAACCCTTTTGTTTTTATTCCTCCGTATTTCTGGAGTTCCGGAAGGCTTTTGATACTGTAACACACAAGCGGCTTGTAGTAAAATTGCGTACTTATGGAATATCGTCTCAGTTATGTGACTGGATTTGTGATTTCCTGTCAGAGAGGTCACAGTTCGTAGTAATTGACGGAAAGTCATCGAGTAAAACAGAAGTGTTTTCTGGCGATCCCCAAGGTAGTGTAGTAGGCCCTTTGCTGTTCCTTATCTATATAAACGATTTCGGAGACAATCTCAGCAGCCGTCTTCGGTTGTTTGCAGATGTCGCTGTCGTTTATCGACTCATAAAGTCATCAGAAGATCAAAACAAATTGCAAAACGATTTAGGAAGGATATCTGAATGGTGCGAAAATTGGCAGTTGACCCTAAATAACGAAAAGTGTGAACCATCCACATGAGTGCTAAAAGGAATTTGTTAAACTTCGGTTACACGATAAATCAGTCTAATCTAAAAGCCGTAAATTCAACTAAATAGCTAGTTATTACAATTACGAACAACTTAAATTGGAAGGAACACATAAAAAATGTTGTGGGGAAGGCTAACCAAAGACTGCAAAAAATAGCTCTGAGCACTATGGGACTTAACTTCTGAGGTCATCAGTCCCCTAGAACTTAGAACTACTTAAACCTATTTAACCTAAGGACATCACACACATCCATGCCCGAGGCAGGATTCGAACCTGCGACCGTAGAGGTCGCGCGATTCCAGACTGTAGCGCCTAGAACCGCCCCGTCACCCCGGCCGGCCCAAAGACTGCGTTTCATTTGCAGGACACTTGGAAAATGTAACAGATCTACTAAGGAGACTGCGTACACTACGCTTGTCCGTCCTCTTTTAGAATACTGCTGTGTGGTGTGGGATCCTTACCAGGTAGGACTGACGGAGTACATCGAAAACGTTCAAAGAAGGGCAGCACGTTCTGTATTATCGTAAAATGTGGGAGAGAGTGTCACAGAAATGATACAGGATTTGGGCTGGACATCATTAAAAGAAAGGCGTTTTTCGTTGAAAACGGAATCTTCTCACGAAATTCCAATCACCAACTTTCTCCTCCGAATGCGAAAATATTTTGTTGACACCGACCTACATAGGGAGAAACGGTCACCACGATGAAATAAGGGATATCAGAGCTCGTACGGAAAGATATAGGTGTTCGTTCTTTCGCTATACGAGATTGGAATAATAGAGAATTGAGAAGATGGTGCGATGAACCCCCTGCCAGGCACTTAAATGTGATTTGCAGAGTATCCATGTAGATGTAGATGTAGAATATTTCGATAATTACCCCGAACTTGGGAACCACTGTTTTAGACAATAACAACAATGGCGTCAAGAAGGACGTTAGGCCACCTACAGGCACTAGCATTGTCACAACCCACATAACAAAGCCGACACCATTGAGAAACGGTAACAGTCAGCGAAGAAGAAGAAGAAAAGGAAGGAGAAAACAATATTAATAATGGCCCCAGGCTTTTCACAGATACAGCAGTTATCCAAATCTCAACACCAAAAAATAATTAATATAGAGTAATTATTGCAGGTACTAGTAGATGGGAACAATGGCAGGAGGGTGTCCACAATGAGGAAATCAAAGAAAAACTGGGAATGAACTCTATAGATGTAGCAGTCAGGGCGAATAGGCTTAGGTGGTGGGGTCATGTTACACGCATGGGAGAAGCAAGGTTACCCAAGAGACTCATGGGTTCAGCAGTAGAGGGTAGGAGGAGTCGGGGCAGACCAAGGAGAAGGTACCTGGATTCGGTTAAGAATGATTTTGAAGTAATAGGCTTAACATCAGAAGAGGCACCAATGTTAGCACTGAATAGGGGATCATGGAGGAATTTTATAAGGGGGGCTATACTCCAGACTGAACGCTGAAAGGCATAATCAGTCTTAAATGATGATGATGAATGAAATTTCGGAAATATATTTGACTAGATAATATATTTAAGCGATTAACTTTGCAAGACCACAGGTTAATGTAAGCGCGAGGTAAGCCATTGCAAATGTGAAATTCTGGTACATTAATAATATGTGTTAACAGCCAGAATGTTGAATGCATTGCGCTCTATAGGTGCCGGATGTTAGTTTGTGTGGCGGTGTTTGACGCCTGCTGCACTTGATCGATCGGTACAGGGATGGTTAATGTTGATAGTGGATGACGCTTGAGCTGTCGTCCGATGATGTCCCACAGGTGCTCGCCTGTGGACGGATCTCGTGATTGAACAGGCCAAGGCAACATGTCGACACTCTACGGAGCATGTTGGATTACAACAGCGGTGTATGGGCGAGTCTTATCCTCTTCCAAAACACCCCCTGCAACGCTCTTCGTGAATGGCAGCATAACAGGTCGAAGCACCAGTCAACGCATAAATTTGCAGTCAAGGTGCGTGGAATAACCACAAGAGTGCTCCTGCTGTCATACGAAATCCCAGACCGTAACTCTAGATGTAGGTCAATTGCGTATAGCACGCAGATAGGGTGGTTGCTGGCCCTCAGCTGGCATCCTTCCAACCAGCAGACGGCCATCACTGGCACCGAGTCATGGCCAGCTTTCATCAGAAAACACAACAGACCTCCACCCCGCCCTCCAGTGAGCTCTCACTTGACACTACTGAAGACGCAAATGGCGGTTTGGGGTCTGTGGATTGCACACTACAGGGAGTCTGGCTCGGAGATGTCCTCGAAGTAACCGACTTGTAACAGTTCGTTGTGTCACTGTGGTGCCAACTACTGCTCAAATTGCTGCCGCAGATGCAGCACGATGCACCATAGCCATACACCGAACACGATGGTCTTCCCTCTCGGTGGTGCCAGGTGGCTGTCTGGAGCCCGGTCTTCTTACGAGCGTACTTCCCCGTGACCACGTCTGCAAGCAGTCATATGCAGTGGCTACATTCTTGCCAAATATCTCCGAAATATCGCAGAAGGAACATCCAGCTTCTCGTAGCCCCGTAAACCTCATTCAAACTACGCTACTGGCCATTAAAATTGCTACACCAAGAAGAAATGCAGATGATGGGTATTCATTGGACAAATATATTATACTAGAACTGACATGTGATTACATTTTCACTCAATTTGGGTGCATAGATCCTGAGAAATCAGTACGCAGAACAACCACCTCTGGCCGTAATAACGGCCTTGATAGTCTGGGCATTGAGTCAAACAGAGCTGCCCATGCAGCTTCAACACGATACCACAGTTCATCAAGAGTTGTGACTGGCGTATTGTGACGAGCCAGTTGCTCGGCCACCATTGACCAGACGTTTTCAATTGGTGAGAGATCTGGAGAATGTGCTGGCCAGGGCAGCAGTCGAACATTTTCTGTATCCCGAAAGGCCCGTACAGGACCTACAACATGCGGTCGTGCATTATCCTCCTGAAATTTAGGCTTTCGCATGGATCGAATGAAGGGTAGAGCCACGGGTTGTAGCACATCTGAAATGTAACGTCCACTGTCCAAAGTGCCGTCAATGCGAACAAGAGGTGACCGAGACGTGTAACCAATGGCACCCCATACCATCACACCGGGTGATACGCCAGTATGGCGATGACGAAAACACGCTTCCAATGCGCGTTCACCGCGATGTCGCCAAACACGGATGCGACCATCATGATGCTGTAAACAGAACCTGGATTCATCCGAAAAAACGACGTTTTGCCATTCGTGCACCCAGGTTCGTCGTTGAGTACACCATCGCAGGCGCTCCTGTCTGTGATGCAGCGTAAGGGTAACCGCAGCCATGGTCTCCGAGCTGATAGTCCATGCTGCTGCAAACGTCGTCGAACTGTTCGTGCAGATGGTTGTTGTCTTGCAAACGTCCCCATCTGTTGACTCAGGGATCGAGACGTGGCTTCACGATCCGTTACAGCCATGCAGATAAGATGCCTGTCATCTCGACTGCTAGTGATAGGAGGCCATTGGGATCCAGCACGGCGTTCCGTATTACCCTCCAGAACCCACCGATTCTATATTCTGCTAACAGTCATTAGATCTCGACCAACGCGAGCAGCAATGTCGCGATACGATAAACCGCAATCGCGATGGGGTACAATACGACCTGTATCAAAGTCGGAAACGTGATGGTACGCATTTCTCCTCCTTACACGAGGTATCACAACAACGTTTCACCAGGCAACGCCGGTCAACTGCTGTTTGTGTATGAGAAATCGGTTGGAAACCTTCCACATGTCAGCACGTTGTAGGTGTCGCCACAGGCGCCAACCTTGTGTACTGTAACCTACTTCCTTTGTTTTCGGATTGCATTTCCTTAGGATTCTTCCAATGAATCTCAGTCTGGCATCTGCTTTAACGACGATCAATATATTTTAAATCACTCCTAATGCCTACTCCCAGGTAATTTATGGAATTAACTGCTTCCTGTTGCTGACTTGTTATATTGTAGCTAAATGATAAAGGATCTTTCTTTCTATGTATCCGCAGCACATTACACTTGTCTACATTGAGATTCAATTGCCATACCCTGCACCATTTATCAATTCGTTGCACATCCTCCTGCATTTCAGTACAATTTTCCACTGTTACAACCTCTCGATGTATTACAGTATCATCTGCAAAAAGCCTCAGTAAACTTCCCATGTTATCCACACGTACGTGGAATGGGATGAGGCCTGATAACTGGTGCAATGGAAAGTACCCTCTGCCATGTATTCCACAGTGGTTTTGCAGAGTATGGCTGTAGATGAGGAGCAGTGGACCTGACAGTCAATTGGAGTCACGTCTTCGAAGGAATCACTTGAGAATTCACGACATCCAGTAACAGATGGCCCTAGTATGACTATATCGATTATTTTGGAGAGGTACATATGTGGCCTGAAGATGGTATATTGAAATGCCGAAACTGCTAGCGAAAATAAAACAAATAACTTCGTTATTCGCACGGCTGTTTGGCGAATTTCTTTGTTAAATATTTGACCGACCGCTGTCCCACGTCCACAACAGATCGATAGGGACTGAAGTCCTCAGGGTGTGCCCGTCCCGGAAGAGTGAGATAGGATCTGGTCTGGCGGCAGCCGGCAATCTGCGTGCGTCGCACGCCACGCGACGCTACGCAACGCGTGCCGGCTGGACCAGCGAGCGCCACCTGCCCCACACCTGCGAAGAAAGTTGCCCCGGCGTGTCGGCCAATGAGGTGCGCGCTATTGACACGCCGGCGACAAGTCCCCGTTCTCTCTGTACCGCCGCCGCTGCAGCAGCCGCCGCCTGGGCCGTCCCACCCCACCGGTCCTCGCCAGCTCGTTCTCGCCGTAATTGCTATTTACCCAGAGACGCCGTTCCCCTCATTAAACTTGATTCGGTGCAATTAGGCCCTCGCCGGCTGCCGCGGACACCAATTTGAATAATAATCGCGCGCAATACCAATCTACCGCTTCCTCTACTTTCACGCCGCGGCTGATTAGCTTCCCCGTGCCGGCTAATGGCGTCCGTTTTGTTTCGGTCTGTGCCTCGCGGGACACGCTCCTTTGGCAGGATATCCCTCTTTACGTACACTCTCCTTCTGTTATTTGTTTTCGGCTGCGGCGCGACCGGCAGGAAATTGGGTAATCGCTGCCTTCTGGATTCGCGGCCGTTTCACTACCGTCCCTGTTTACTCCTGGATCGTTTTGATTAATGAATGCCTTTAATCTGCAGCTGTATTACATCTGCTGCTGTCTTGCTCTTATCGTCATAGCCTTGTTTACACCGACTGTAGCTGCTACTCGTTTGACTAACGGTGCAATTACTACGGAATTCGTAACCTGTGTCCATGCTTCCTTCTTGATAACAGCAACAATAGGTAAGACGCTCGAGCAAAAGTGTAGGCCATGCTCAGTTTTGCTTTTTTCGAGTAATGAATTCTTGCTTGTTTCCTAGACGGATACCTGAGGTGTGCATAACTCTCCACCGTCTGTTGACCTTTTGAGTCTAGCAATATAAAGAATTACTGAAATTTAAAATTTCTCTCAAAATTGGCCTCTGTCATAGTAGTCAGGCCGGTATTACACAATCATACTTCTTTGACAAAGAAATATGCTCAAATATTCGTCAAATTTCTTTGACAAAGACATTTGACGTGACGCTAAAAAGGGGTATTACACTGTCGTCATATTTTACATCAAATTTCGAGATGGCGGACAACAACTTATTATTATGCACTACAGTTCCTGGTACAACGATTGCACTGCGTGTGTATTTGGAAGAAAAGTGACGGAAAATAGGGAAACATACTTGGATGAGGCAATTGGTATTACGTCGAGGTAGTGAACGCATTCAGCAAAATTTGATCAAAATGGCTCTGAGCACTATGAGACTTAACTTCTGAGGTCATCAGTCCGCTAGAACTTAGAACTACTTAAACCTAACTAACCTAAGGACATCACACACATCACACACATCCAGGATTCGAACCTGCGACCGTAGCGGTCGCGCGGTTCCAGACTGTAGCGCCTTGAACCGCTCGGCCACTCTGGCCGGCAGCAAAATTTGTTACGAGAGCTGCTAGTGGAGTACGTCAAGCCTTAAACATACATCACTTACGAATCGATGAGAGTGTATTTCACTATTTGCTCAGTAAAGTGGCTTCTCATATTACAGAACAGAGTACTCTCTTGAGAAATGCTGTATGTGCAGAAGACAGGCCAAATGTGACTCTGGGATTTCTTCATATAGGAGAGAGCGACTCTAGTTTACAACACAGCACTGGAATATCACATTGCACATTACCCAAAATAGTTCCAGAACCGAGTGAAGCGATTTATAAAGCACTGAAGGGGGATATGTTAAGGTAAACAAATGTTTAGTACACTATATGGGCAATAAGAACTATTTTTATTTTTGAATACTTTAATTAATGGTATTAGTGTTCCAACAACTACAAAATTATTAAAAAGTACGAAACAGATGAAGCACTTTTTAACTTGTGGCATCCAGAGTTCAAAAATAAAGTAGAACGGAAAGCCAAGAAAGAATTTTTTATTTTAGAGTGTGACCACATCCTCTGTTCCGGATTGCTGAAAATCTACCTCGATGTTACCAGGAGTAGAGGTGGATGGCTGTAGCTGTGATTGTGGACATGAAGTCGCCTGCACCACATTCCACCAGCCCATCAACACACAATTAATAGCATGCACTGTGCTCCTTGCTCACCTCCCACCCTAGTCGAATTATTTTTTTTTTTCAAGCGGTTACACCATATTACACTGAACAGAAGACGCACGACTTTTATGATCAAATCTACGGCTAGGCCCTAGATTTGATCATATTTATTTGACGACAGGCGAGATTTGATGAAGTTCCCTATTACGCCATCAAAATTTTTTTGACATAATCATTTGACATATCAACTTTGACAAAGAAATATAATACTGTAATACCAGCCTAAGCGATGAATACAAGAAGAAATTGGCAGAAAGTAAACAATCTATTACTTTAAGGAAGTGATTAACTTTGGAACATAATTTTACAGTTTTTCACAGAACTAATTCATTATTACAGAAAGCAACGAATACTAGAAGACGTGACAAAAAGTAAACAATCAGATGTTTTAAGGTGTTCGTTTCGCTTTGGAACTACTAGTTTTCAACCACCCGTCAATTTCATGAAACGTATTTGAAAGCAATTTCGTATTTTTCCTAGACACAGTTTCACATTTCGAAACTTTCATGAACTCATAATGCGTAAAACAAGTTACAGTCCTCAATAATAAGTAGAATGGGCCTAACATTTAATAAATGTATATCAAAAGTGCATACTGGCCCATTAGTTTCATTCCGAAATCACTCATAAAACATAACTACAAACTCAGTATCACGCTATAGGAACTTTAGATATTTAGTATAAGAAAACAAAGTGTCACTATTTCAAAATGGCTCTGAGCACCATGGGACTTAAAATCTGAGGTCTTCAGTCCGTCACTATTTCCTACAATCATGTAGCACCATTTTCGCTGCGGCTGTCGCTGTGAATGCTGTGACTGTTAGGATACAATGCATTCGTATGAGTCCCTCAGTACCACTAGATGTCTCTGTCTTCCAAGAAAATTCGTGGTTTGATGCGAAAGGCACTGGTACTACAAAAAATAGTGATGATAAAACGATGGATTCAGGCAGAAACGACTGGTAAGCAAATGAGTTAACAGATCTGTGAGATCCTTTGGTCAGTAATACATACTGGATCATGTCCATCGATTGTTGGCACTACAGTGCATTGTGTATTTGTAGCCTGTATTCCAACTTTTCAAGTTAAAATTTGTATATAGGGGTATAGGATCGTAACTTCAGGACAACGTTTCATACTGAAATGTTCTGTATATAGGGATTTTGCCGGGATAAAAGAATCGCAGTCCATTACAAAACTGCCCTTTTTCATGAAGATTTTAACCTGTCTTTCCATATTTCAAAGAAAAGGCGCTTTCCAAATGTGAATCAAATTTAAAATTGGTAACCAGACTGCGAAAGAAGGACGAAGGGACGCAATGAAAAATGGTGGTAAGCAGCTAGAGAGGAAGGTAGAGCCGCTTCTGTACCTTTTCTGATGATCTCTTTCTGCCACGAGAGAGAGAGAGAGAGAGAGAGAGAGAGAGAGAGAGAGAGAGAGAGAGAGAGAGAGCAAGCATTAGCGAAAGTAAAGAACGTCAATAAACTTCTTACATAGCCAGTGTGTACAATTCTGTCTACCTGAATCTGATCTCATAGAAAGGCGTTAATGAAGAAGATAAGAGATACCATTGCTGAAAATGAAGATGAGTAAACTAGCAGCTTAAGTGCTGGTAACGAGGAAAACACTATGCTTTCGTTAATGTTTATGTACGCTTTCCACTGAAGGTATTTTCTTAAAAAATTCTCTCAATGAAAATATACAATGCGGTCGTGATCCAGCTGTCCTGAAAATCCGAGCTACTGTACAATAATAGCCAGATTTTTTTTTGCCAAGGTAACTAGATGAAGACAAAATTCATAGTAACTGTGATTTTCTTATTGTTGATGATAGTCTAACAAATGTAATAAAACAGTGTTTTCATCTATATTACTAAAGGGCTAAAACACAGACATCCACTTGTCTATCTAACGGCTTCCAGTGGCAACAAAAATTAGATTTTGAGTGTTTCGTATAATTTTTGATTGAATTTAAAAATTGAAATTGCTATCATAATCTACTCATAAGAGGTATACGTTAGATGTATGACACAATAAGTATTGAAGTTAGAAATCGCCGGACTGGGTGTTGTGTGATGTCCTCAGGTTAGTTGGGTTTAAGTCGTTCTAAGTTCTAGGGGACTGATGACCATAGATGTTAAGTCCCATAGTGCTCAGAGCCATTTGAACCATTTAGAAATCGTCATGAGACAGCGTAATTTATAGCCCAGAAATTAACGAGTCTACTACATCCACCATTTGAGAATGAGAGCACTTAGCGGACTGCCTACAAACTTTACACATAACTTCAAACTTTTTCTCGCTGACGCCTCACAAAATTATGAAAGCAAAAGAAAGACTATCGCTTACTGCATTTTTGCTGCTCATGCAGTAAAACTTCAGCAACTGGCATAATGTTTGCATTTGTTGTTTCTTTACTACTAACTCCATCCCCAACATATTTCGCAGGCGGTATCCGCATATACCACTGAGTGCACCTGCAAAATTACAGAGTGATTGTAATTAAAGTTAAACTTTCAAAACGCTGTAGAAATAATACCATTGGTCAGAATGACACCAAATTGCAACGGAATATTATCGGAGAAGGGGGGAAATGTATGGCAGAAGAAAAAAAATTATGTGATAATTGATCAATAGATGGCGCTGTATGTATCAGAACATGTAAATGAAAACACGCGTCATGCACACGACCCATTGAAGCTGGTATACTCCGGGTACACGGCTTTTCCTCCTTTTCGCGTCTGCGACTTTCGTTATGACTGTCTCAATGTACGATCGCGCTCTGCTTGTAAAGCTATATTACAAGAATGATGACTGCACACGTCGCTCTGCAGAAGTTCCAGACAATGAAGGATTTGAAAAAAAGCGTTGGTCCGATGACTGAGGTGGGTCTGGAAAAAATGATTCGGAAATTCTAAAAGACGGGCTCTTTTGGTGTGCAACCTGGTAGGGGGAGGAAAGGAATTGATTCGTCAGTGGAAGCAGTGGCTACTGCAATACAGGAGGAGACGAGTGGTGGTGTGCAAACGTGTAGTGCACGGAGAATTGCCCGAACGTTGGACATACCCGTGAGCACGGTGCGTAAAATTCTACGAAACATCCTTCTTTGTTATCCATTCAAAATTACCTATGTGCACGAGTTGCTTCCTGTTGACCTGCCAGCAGGAGAGACCTTTGCTATAGAATTTCTTGCTTGCATGGAAGTGGTCAATAATTGCCCATGGAAGATTTTGTGGACAGACGAAGCCCACTTCCATCTGACAGGATATGTCAATACGCAGAATTGTCGAATAGGGGCAAAGGAAAATCCACAACCAAATCAACCAGTACCACTTCATCCTGAAAAGTTTACTGTGTTGTGCGGGTTTACGACATTTATCTGGTGCACCTCCGCACATTGCAAATTCAGTTAAGCAGCTGCTGAAGCACCATTTCGGAAATGCTAGAATTACCAGCTGACATTTCCTTACAGCCTGGCTGTCCCGATCACCCGATCTTATTCCGTGCGACTTCTGGCTGTGGGGCTGTCAGAAAAATAGTGTGTTCAGTGTTCCGATTGCAAACTTCTCTGCATTGAAGGCACGCATTGCGCAACACATTCTGAGCGTGACCCCGGAAACATTTCGATTAGTTGTGGAACATGCTGTTTCTCAGTGTCAACTTCTTGCAGAAAACGGTGGACAGCATGTTGAACATGTTTTGCGCCAGTCACAGGGAAAGTAATAATCCGATTTGATTTTGATTGATGCTTTTTATGCGGTTTTTGGTCTCAGCACAATTAAAAACCGATGTGATAGATGCTTTTTATGCTGTTTTTGGCCTCAGGACAATTAAAAAACGATTTTTCCCAAACGATGTCATATGACTTTGCAGTGGTGGACGGGCTTACACCCATGCACACTGAGTTGTACAGTTCGATTAACTACCAAGGTACACGTTTGGCATTGCTGTATGATTCATTTGTCATTGTAGTCGGCCACTATTAAAGTATGATGCTTACAGCGGCGTGTACTACTACATTTTGTAACTATTTATTTTTCTTCTGCCATGTGTTTCCCACTTCTCCGATAATATTCCGTTGCAATTTGACGTCATTTTGACCAGTCGTGTTACTTCTACAGTGGTTTGTAAGTTTAACTTCAATTAGAAGCACCCTGTATATCATTGTCAACACACAGTCTAGGAAACATGACATCATAAACAATGATATTCGTGAAAAACACTTTTCCTTGAAACGGTGCGCAGTTCACCCAGACTATTCTCATCCAGTGTCTGGTTTTGACTTTTTCAGTAGACTACGGGCGAATGATCCTAAATTAATGAAACAAACATCATTAAGTCTTACACGCTTAACGTCAAACATTTAATACATTAACTCACGTGTAATGTAATAAAACATTTGCAGCTATTTTATACACGGCATTCGATTCAGTAAAGAATCAGGTGCAGGAGTAGGAGTTATTGGTGTATGTTATTTGATTATTTGCGATAATCAAAGAAAAGTATATGCAGAGTAAGGACGTGATCCATTTTTTAAATTCAAGTACCCATTTACTAATCGGAACGTGCGGGGTTCCAGTTTCCGCATATCTATTCTCATTAGTTTAAGAAATTTTATTAGGAACATTGAAACAATGGCCTAAAATGAGTGTGTCATCGGATGCCTAAGGAAGCATTAGTGTCAAGTTCATGGGGTCGAAAAATAATGCAGAATCAATTCAATTGGAACACTTTTAATGTGTTGCTACGGTACATCATACCATTATATACTAGTAGCATTACTGTTACAAAAGGGGCTCAATATTGCGCCAATCAGTGTTCAAAAGAGTCTGCAAGCGCAGGATTGCATTCTACACAGCAGAACGAACCATGTCCGTAGGTATGCTGGCTACCTCTGTTGATACGCTGCGCATCAGATCAGCACATGTGTGAATGTTCCGCTGGTAAAAAGTATCCTTCAGGTAGCCCAACAACCAAATCGTAGGGAGTGAGAACAGGTGCAAACGTTGTGTTGATAATTCGATCTTTTCCAAATGTGTTTCGGAGAAGCAGGGGAACTTCACGAGCGATGTACGGTGGGGCCCCATCTTGCATGAAAACTGTTGAGATCAATGCGTCTCTCTCCTGTAGGGCAGGTATGACATGCTGGCGAATCATATAGCAGTAACGCTGGCCAGTCACACCTCACGTCTTTGGTCCTTGAGTGCCAACCTGTTCAAAAACGAATGGGCCAGTGATGGACGTAGCCCTGAAGTCACACCATACGGTGACACGTTCACCATACAGAGGAAATTCATGCGCAGTGACTGGAGGTGAAGATACCCACACTCGGCAGTTCTGTGTGTTCACCTCACCCGTCAGAGAAAAATGAACTTAATCTGTCCATAGGATGGTCCAGGGTCAGCCCTCGTCAATCCTTGCGAGAAAGTGGAGAGCGATGTCAACAAGTCGTTGCGCGTCCTATGGTTCTAGTTGCTGTACGATATGAATCTTGTACGGATACCATTTGACAATGGTTCGAAGTACCTTCTGCACAGTGGAGCATGGGATGTTCAATTGTCGTGGCAAGGCTCGCGCGCTGCCTGACGATCGGGAACTGCACGTAGCGTTGTCTATCATAACAACACCGATTTCATGAGCCACCTGTGGTGCAACCGGTCGTCGGTCTCTTCCCAGAGCGATGCCCAGTTCTCCAGTTCATTCGAACTTCTTCATCATGCTTCGCACAGCAGGTGGAGAAAGAGAACCCTTCCGTAATCCTTTCAGCAGGAGGAATTTTCGAAATGCAGCTGCAGCATTACTATTGTTTTGATGATAGAGCTTCACCAATAATGCCCTGCTCCTTTTGTCCAAGCTCATGTTGACACGTCAAAAAGTGCACTGCAACGGGTCAGGTGTGTGAGACTACGAACCACGATGACCGATGACGGCACCTGCTGGCCATAGTTGGACGGTGGCGCTGTGACGCATGGAAATCATGCACCCCGTACTCTGGACATTAATGGTAGCAAGTCTGGTACTCGTACGGTAATTAGTTTCCGTGTTATAACGTGTCAAACAGGGAAAGTTTAATTATAACCACCCAGTATAGACTGGTATGCAAAATTTAAGGACAACAGTAACTTTCGCATGACATATTACTTCCAAGTAACATAGCTAGATGAAACTTGGGCCGTACGTGGTAAGAACTGCTACACTATAGTACAATCTTCCTGCTACAGGGTGGGGTGACTTGCGTGCCACAACGACACAAATATCCCTAATGTACGTTGAACCACAGTGGAGGGGTATCTGCGGAGAGGAAAGTCTAATCAGATTCTCCTGAGGAGGGGAAGCAGGATTTTCAGATATGACACCTCTGAACACTATCCAACTCAGATCTGCAGGCAGTATCACACGAAATCTTAATGCTGCTCTTGATGATCTTAGCTGAGAAATGGTTCGATCTACCTGCTGTGTGTGCAGTAGTATTTGCGAATGTTTCAGTATTATGAAATATACAAGATAAAAAAAAATGGTTCAAATGGCTCTAAGCACCATGGGACTTAACATCTGAGGTCATCAGTCCCCTAGACTTAGAACTACTTAAACCTAATAACCTAAGGACATCACACACATCCATGCCCGAGGCAGGATTCGAACCTGCGACCGTAGCAACAGCACGGTTCCGGACTCATACTAGACATTCAAAGTAGGAAATGAGATATCAGTTACGACGTCCACTGCGGAAAGTGGCCAGAATCTGTTCCCGCGGCCACCGTAATTGCGATGCTGTTGCAGGGACAGAGAATGACTGCAGCATTCGTACATTCTTGTAAGCCAGCTGACACACATTGTTGCCGCAGCTGCAGCATAAACAGCATTAAGCTATTGTGTGCAGTACCACCCCCTAACTACAATTCTCGTTAGCAGTAGATCTTCCGAGCATCCACTTCGTAGACCATTCCAGTGGGGCCACGATTCAGCGTCACGAATAGTAGGGCGAGAGACAGCGCGACGACATTGCTGGCCAAGTGCTATTCTTTTAAGGCAAGTCCTAGGCAATCAGAAGAAGACTTTCGCACGATCTATTTTATAATTTTCAGCAGGATTAGAATATTTATACAAAATAAATAAGCACCATAATCTGAAACTTACCCTTCACTAACAGACCCGTACCCAAAGACTGGAAAGTTGCATAAGTCACACCAATACTCAAGAAAGGCGATAGCAGTAATGCATTAAATTATAGTCCCATATCATTAACGTCGATATGCAGAAGGATTTTGGAACATATATTGTGTTCGAACATTATGAATCAGACCGAAGAGAACGGTCTATTCACATATAGTCAACATGGATTTAGCAGAGATCGTTCTTGTCAAACACAGCTGGCTCCAGATTGTACCTCACAAGCTGATTGTAATCAAACTGCGTGCTTATGGAATATAGCCTCAGTTATGCGACTGGTTCGTGATTTCCTATCAGAGAGGTCACAGGTCGTAGCAATTGATGGAAGGTCATTTAGTAAAACAGAAGTGATTTCTGCTGTTCCCCAAGGTAGCGTTATAGGCCCTCTGCTGCTCCTTTTCTATATAAATGATTTAGGAGACGATCTGAGAAACCGTCTTAGATTGTTTGCAGATGATGCTGTCGTTTATCGTCCAGTAGTCATCAGAAGATCAAAACCAATTGCAAAACGATTTAAATAAGATATATCTGTATGGTGCAAAAATCGGCAATTGACCCTAGATAATGAAAAGTATGAGTGGATCCACATGAATGCTAAAAGGAATCCATTAAACTTTGGTTACTCGATAAGTTAATCAAATCTAAAGGCAGTAAATTCAATGAAATACCTAGGAATTACAATTACGAACAGCTTAAATTATAGAGACCACATAGAAAATGTTTTGAGGAAGGCAGATCAAAGATTGCGTTTTACTGGTAGAACACTTAGAAGATGCAACAGATCTAGTAAACAGATTACCTACATTACGCTTGTCCGCCCTTTTTTGGAGTAGTGCTGCGATGTGTGCCATCTTTACCGGATAGGATTAACGGAGTACATCGGGAAAACTCAAAGAACGGCTGCACGTTTTGTATTATCGAGGAATAGGGGAGAGAGTGTCATGGACATGATACAGAAAAAGAGGTGGACATAATTTAAACAAAGGCGCTTGCCTTTGCGGCGGGATCTTCTCGCGAAATTTCAATCACCAACTTTCTCCTCTGAATGAAAAAATAATTTGTTGACCCCGACCTACATACGGAGAAACAATCATCATAGTAAAATAAAGGAAATCAGAGCTCGCACGGAAAGATGTAGGTGTTCGTTTCTTCCGCGAGCTGTTGCAGAGTGGAATAATAGAGAATTAGTGTGAAAGTGGTTCGGTAAACCCTTTGCCAGGCACTTAATTGTGATTTGTAGAGCGGCTATCTAGATGTAGATGTAGATAACTCAGTCCCTGTGCTACATTCAGTGTCACATTCACGCTTTCAACGTCTCACGTAGTCTCGAAGCTGGATCATAGATTACCTGTGACGTCATTAGTCTTCCAGCCAGGCCTGTGCCAAGAAGAACCTGTGCCAAGAAGAACAGTTACCATCTGAAATCGTTTTCGAAGCTTCCAGATCACGCATCGCTAACTGCAGGTGGTCTAACGTTCGAACTTCTAATGGACTAACTGGTACGAATCTTGAGCTAGTAGCTATGCCACCATATTGCCCAGACTGGCCTTCTAATATTCCCTTCGTGATCAAGAGCATCAGTAAAGCGTTGTAACTTATTCATCTGAAATCGTTTTCGAAGCTTCCAGATCACGCACCGCTAACTGCAGGTGGTCTAACGTTCGAACTTCTAATGGACTAGCTGCTACGAATCTTGATCTAGAAGCTATGCCACCATATTGCCCAGACTGACCTTCTAATATTCCCTTCGAGATCAAGAGCATCAGCAAAGCGTTGTAACTTATTAGTATTCCCACTCTCATTGATGGTAGTCCTATAAAACCGTTTGTTTTCTGTACCGCAAGATACATCCAAACCCTTGTAGTTACATGCCCAAGTGAGAGTCCCGTGAAGTGGTGTTTGGGTTCGATTCCACAACCACTAAACACTGATGGATTAGGTGGATAATCTGTAGGTTATATTCAGAGTTCATACCTGCTCAAAGACGACGGCGAGTGACTTCATACGAGATGTTGCGAGCCAGCCGTTCTGTTGTTCGTCATCAGGAGAGCATGAGCTGTCCAAAGAGATTTGCAAGAACATAGCGAGGTAGTCAACAATGGGCTAGTATGGCATGTTCTGACCAGCTTCATATGGCGGAGTGGTCTACTGTGGTGCTCACAGCGGCGGACTTCGTACTTCACCTGACGTTACTTTGCCATCCAATGAGATGTCCTACGTTGGTCATATCGACACCCTCAAACGTTGGTGCATGTAACAGCTCTGTCTTCGCCGCTGTTGGATGATGATGCAGTGTTGGACGAGTGAGACCTTACAAAATGTTTGGAAGTGTTGAGTGCATCACCTATTGCGCGATCGTGATAGATGCGTATTTAAAGAGCTGCGTAGGAGCGGTGGACAATTAAAATCGTCATCTGTAAGCGAAATAATCTTTGCACAAACCATCACGTCCTCGTGAACAACGGAACTGGTTGACGTGGAGGTGGCTTGCATGCCTCAACGATACAGATAGCGTCCCGCAGGTGCAGCCACAACAGCGGAGTATTTGTGGAGAGACCAAACTAACCTGTGCTTCCTGAGGAGAGACAGTAACTGCATAGACAGCTGTCGGGATAATTTTCTGACGTGGCCCTGTAACTTTTAGCCAACGTAGCCTTGCTATGTTCGTGTTACGAACGGCTGAAAGCAAGGGAAACATGCAGTCGCTATTTTTTCGAAGACATGCAGATCTACTGTATAACTTCACAATGATGTCATTCCCTTGGATAAAATATTGGCGAGATAAAATAGCCCCCCACTATTCAAACGGTTCAAATGGCTCTGAGCACTATGGGATTTAACTTATGAGGTCATCAGTCTCCTAGACTTAGAACTACTTAAACCTAACTAACCTAAGGACATCACACACATCCATGCCCGAGGCAGGATTCGAACCTGCGACCGTAGCGGGGCTAATTAGTGGATGTTGCCATCAGGAGACAAAACTGGCATTCTACGGGTCGGAACGTGGAATGTTAGATCCCTTGATCGGGAAGATGGGTTACAGAATTTAAAAACAGAAATGGGTAAGCTGAAGTTTAATAAAGTGCGAATTATTGAATTGCGGTCGCAGGAACAACAGAATTTCTGGTCAGGTGAATACAGGGCTATAAAGACAAGATTACAGATAATGGCAAATGCAGTGAATGAGGAATCAGGAGTTGAGAGGGTTCTGAGTGGCCAAACCGTGAAAAATTAATTTTGTTCCAGTATCTCCCTTTTAAATACAGGGCGTCCAGGAGGAATGGTCAATATGCAGTGATATAATAGGAACAATCCTTCGAAGCAAAAGCGTCTAGTAAACTTGGGCGCTAAAATGTATACCTTAAGAGCTATGGGCACTTGTTCATCTTAAGATACTGCGAAACAAATTTCTTCTCCTGCAAGACCTATGATTCCCATATTTTGAGAGATGGTAGTATGGACCCCACGTAGCGTTCTTCCGACGAGATTGTGTTTGTGTTTCAGTATGCGTCTTCTGTCCCCTGCTGCAGCACAGGCAAGTATCACGCGCGGACATTTCCTTTATTGTCAATAGCAGGCGCTCCGTCGGAAGTACTGCAGAACGAAATGTGACACTGTATTTTCCCAATGCATTTCTGGAGCAACATGATTATCTACAAAAAGTCACAACATTCCAAATTCACTATCCCTCCCCTGCCTTCCACTTCACTTGGATGGGTTGTTCAGAAGGGGTTTCAAAGATATGTGGCACTGGACTTTAATATGACTGGTGGAAAAAGGTTGAAAGAGCGATAAAGACATGGCAACGCACGGTTGAACCGGAATTACTAGAAAAAGGGAAATACACTACTGGCCATTAAAACTGCTACACCAAGAAGAAATGCAGATGATAAACGGGTTTCATTGGACAAATATATTATACTAGAACTGACATGTGATTACATTTTCACGCAATTTGGGTGCATAGATCCTGAGAAATCAGTACCCGGAACAACCACCTCTGGCCGTAATAGCGGCCTTGATACGCCTGGACACTGAGTCAAACAGAGCTTGGATGGCTTGTACAGGTACAGCTGCCCATGCAGCTTCAACACGATACCACAGTTCATCAATAGTGACTGGCGTATTGTGACGAGCCAGTTGCTCGGCCACCACTGACCAGACATTTTCAGTTGGTGAGAGAGCTGGAGAATGTGCTGGCCAGGGCAGCAGTTGAACATTTTCTGTATCCAGAAAGGTCCGTACAGGACCTGCAACATGCGCTCGTGCATTATCCTGCTGAAATGTAGGGTTTCGCAGGAATGGAATGAAGGGTAGAGCCACGGGTCGTAACACATCTGAAATGTAACGTCCACTGTCCAAAGTGCCGTCAATGCGAACAAGAGGTGACGGAGACGTGTAACCAATGGCATCCCATACCATCACTCCGGGTGATGCGCCAGTATGGCGATGACGAATACACGCTTCCAATGTGCGTTCACCGCGATGTCGCCAAACAAGGATGCGACCATCATGATGTTGTAAACAGAACCTAGATTCATCCGAAAAAAATGTCGTTCTGCCATTAGTGCACCCAGGTTCGTCGTTGAGTACACCATCGCAGGCGCACCTGTCTGTGATGCAGCGTCAAGGGTAACCGCAGCCATGGTCTCCGAGCTGATAGTCCATGCTGCTGCAAACGTCGTCGAACTGTTCGTGCAGATGGTTGTTGTCTTTCAAACGTCCTCATCTGCTGACTCAGGGAACGAGACGTGGCTGCACGATCCGTTACAGCCATGCGGATAAGATGCCTGTCATCTCGACTGCTAGTGATACGAGGCCATTGGGATCCAGCACAGCGTTCCGTATTACCCTCCAGAACCCACCGATTCCATATTCTGCTAACAGTCATTGGATCTCGACCAACGCGAGCAGCAATGTCGCGATGCAATAAAACGCGATACACAATAAATCGCGATACAATCCGACCTTTATCAAAGTCGTAAACGTGATGGTACGCATTTCTCCTCCTTACACGAGGCATCACAACAACGCCGGTCAACTGCTGATTGTGTATGAGAAATCGGTTGGAAACTTTCCTCATGTCAGGTCCCGGCGGAGATTCGAGTCCTCCGTCGGGCATGGGTGTGTGTGTTTGTCCTTAGGATTATTTAGGTTAAGTAGTGTGTAAGCTTAGGGACTGATGACCTTAGCAGTTAAGTCCCATAATATTTCACACACATTTGTACATTTTCCTCATGTCAGCATGTGGAAGGTGTCGCCATCGGCGCCAACCTTGTGTGACTTATCTGGAAAGCTAATCATTTGCATATCACAGTATCTTCTTCCTGTCGGTTAAATTTCGCGTCTGTAGCACGTCATCTTCGTGGTGTAGCAATTTTAATGGGCAGTAGTGTAGTAGAAGTAGATAAGGAACTTGGCTAAAAATGGAATTATTTGGAGGCAAGTCGGGAACATCCAAGGCTCCCAGGCGCTGCAGATACTGATGATAATGATTATTATCGTCATTAGCAGTGAAGGTGGAATGTGGTACTACATCTACATCTACACAGACACTCAGCGAACCACGAACAGCGCGTACTGAGGTACCCCCTACTATTACCGGTCATTTCCTTTCCAGTTCCACTCGCAAATAGAGTGAGAGAAAAAACACCATCTATATGCCTCCATATGAGTCCTACTTTCTCGTATCTTATATTTGTGGACCTTCCACGAAATATATGTTGGCTGCTGTAGAATCGTTCTGTAGTCAGTTTCAAATGCCGGCTCTCTAAATTTTCTCAATAGTGTTCCTCGAAGATAGCGTCTTCTTCCCTCCAGGAATTCCCATTTGAGTTCCCGAAGCATCTCCGTAACACTGGCATGTTGTTCGAATCTGCCAGTAACAAATCTAGCAGCTCGCCTCTGAACTGGTTCGAGTTCTTCCTTTAATCCGATCTGGTACGGATCCCAAACACTCGAGTAGTACTCAAGAATAGGTCTCAGTATTGTGCTATAAGCTGTCTCCTTTACAGATGAACGACACTTTTCTAGAAGTCTCCCAGTAAACCGAAGTCGACCGTTCACCTTTCCTACCACTGTCCTCACTTGCTCGTTCCATTTCATATCGCTTTGCAACGTTGCGCCCAGACATCTGCACGACGTGGCTGTGACAATCAGGACACTACTAATGCCGCATACGAACATTACGGGTTTGTTTTTTCTACTCTTGTATCCTCCTACAGTCTCTCAACTTCAACACCTCACCGTACACCACAGTACGATTAGCAAACAACAGCAGATTGCTGCTCACCTTGTCCGCCAAATAATTTACGTATTTACAGAATAATAGTGGTCCTATCACACTTCCCTGGGGCACTACTGACGGTACCTTTGTCTCTCATCAACACTCGCCGTCGAGGACAACATGCTGAGATCTATAACTTAAGAAGTCTTCGAGTAACTCATTTATCTTGAACCTATTCCATATGGTCATTGCTTCTTTAAAAGAATGCAAAGGGATATCGTGTCATATGCTTCTCGGAAGTCTAGAAATTTGGAAACTGGCTGTTGCCCTCATCCATAGTTCGCAGTATATCATGTGAGGAAAGGGAAACCTAAGCGACGCTTTCTGTAACCTTGATGATACGTGTACATAAGTTTATTGGTATCAAGGAATTTTATAACATTCCAGCTGGGAATGTGTCCAAGGATTCTGCAGCAAAGCGATGTTAAGAATATTGGTCTATAATTTTGCGTGTCTGTTCTTTTGCCCTTCTTGTAGACAGGAGTCACTGCGCTTTTTTCCAGCCGCATGGGACTTGCGCTGGACGAGAGATTCGCGATATATGCAAGGTAGGTAAGGGGCAAATGCTGTAGAGTACTCTTTGAAAAACTTCCCTCTTTGAAAAACTGTCCATTACACACTAACCAGTTTCAGTTTCTGTTCTTCTGCCTATTGCTCCAGTCAGACAATACGACATATCAAACTTATTATGCAATGATTTGCCACTTCTATGTTCGTACATTATTTGGTAATGTAAGTACATTGTTTTTCTGGGAATCTGGTGTTACTCCGATATTTCGTACGTCAAGGGGTCTGGCTTATTGATGTTCCGATTTTAGTGAACCAAATGTAAACGTGAACGTCATCGTTAGTTTATGTTGCATTTTAGTTGATGACTGTTGAAAGAAATAAATATAAGCTGAAAATTTACTTTCCACAAAATGTTGCAGTCCGGTTGCGAGTCCAATAGTGACTCATAGTTCTGTCCTGAATTCACAGTGACAATTATACTTTGAGTCCTGTAGTTTCCTCTTTAGAATTAGGATTCGTAGCCTACGTCTGCATCAGTACACATACCCCAGCAGTCGGAAAAGTGACGAGACTGAATTGATAAGAAAAATAGAGGAAGTTAAGATAATGGTTTCTATGCTTAGGTGTTCTACATCGTCTCCATCCACTTGAGTATAAAGCACAGAACGTTCATAGAGCCGTAAGTAACTGCCAGAGAAGTCCTTTTCTGGGATGTTGTTCAAGTTGCACGTAACAGTGGTCTGAAAGTGGGTTGTGTCGCCAAAGCGTTGAACTTTCACGTGGATTTGTACACTTTGTCGTTTTGTCATTGGTTCGTATAGATAACACCAGATCTCATCACCCGTGACGATTTTTTCCAGAAAAGAGTCGTCTGTGTTCTACGTTTCAATCAGGTCGTGGCAGGCGTACACGCGGCGTCGTTGTTGTTGTTCGGGAGTCAAGGTATGCGGGACAAACTTTGCGCACACTTTTCTGTTCTTCAGAACGTTCTGGAGATTGTGGTATAGGCTCGATTTAGAGATGTAGCTGCATTTAGATTTCCTGCAAAACAATATGTGACGCACTAAGTCTGCACTTCCTGGACACAACTGGCTGGTTGAACGCACATCTGTTGTTCACAGTTATTAGTTCACGCTGCGTCCATAGTGACTGCGCTGACGACGCTTACACTCCGGGACAACAATTAGTCTTGGTACTTTTTGCATGGACTGTGAACTCTTCAAATCACTGACCACTGTTAAGTGCCTGTTAATGGTTCTTCCCGTTCGATTTGCAGTGTGCTGAATTACAGGGTTTCCACAATTAAAGGTCCTGTTTCAAAACGCTGTAGAAAGAGAACCGCTGCTCAGAATGGCGCCAAATTTGAACAACGTATTATTGACGCAGGGAGAAACGTCATGGAACAAAAAACATTTAACGAAAGTTTTACCAATAGATGGCGCTGTAACCGTCTTAACGTAAAAAGCGCTTGACTACAAATGATCAATGTATTGCAATACGAACGTCTGTGGTTTGAACTTCAGATTACACGATCTGTACGGTTCACAGTGGTGGCACTTGGTTGGGTAAGGCCATCCACGACGGTGATGTACCACATCGGACGAGAAATACCGGTGTCGAGAATTGTGGTATGAAAGGCGAATGGTCGACTTCGGTTTATTGGGAGAATTTATTAAAGAGCGGTTCATCTGTAAAGAAGGCCACAAATAGGACGCTGATGCTATCTATTCGTGAATACTACTCGAGCGTTTGGGACCTGTACCAGGTCGGATTGAAGGAAGACATAGAAGCAATTTAGAGGCGGGCTGCTAGATTTGTTACCGGTAGCTTCGAACAACACGTAAGTTTTACGGAGATGTTTAGGGAACTCAGACAGGAATCCCTGGAGGGAAGGCAACGATCTTTTCGAGAAATGCTGTTGAGAACATTTAGAGAACCGGCATTTGAAGCTGATTACCGAACGATTCTACTGCCGCTACCTTGCGCGTAAGAACCAGGAAATTAGGGCTCTTACGGAGGCATACAGACAGTCGTTTTGTAACCTCCCCACAAAATTTCATTCACATTTTAGTATAACCTCAAAACAGAAAAATTCCTAAACTTCTCAACAGTAAAAATTATAATTATGTCGTTCACATTCTGTGTAACGTCCCAATACAAAATAAATTCAGTAACCTGGTAATAATAGAATGTAACTAACCTCTCAATTAAATTGTCGCTCACTTAGAACTTTTCAATAATTGACTGTGAATTTAACCTGGTAAATTTTGGACGTCAGCAGTGCTGCGTCATGGCCCTGAAAGATCATTCTGAATGAAAAAAAGAAAAATTCTTACCTCAATGAAGTCGCCGGATAACGCATATATGTCTGCTCTTACAATAAATTTTTCTGGCACAGCCCTGTGCAATGCTGGCCGATAGATTTGTCATTTATGAAAGGAAACAACTGATTTTTCTTTTGCAATAATCGGGATGATCATGGATTGGAGAAATTAGTAAATTCTTTAAATTGAAATGAATCGTTGTTAAAAGTTATTTTTTATGAGAAAGATTATTATTAGGACATTTTTTAAAACATTTACATGGGACTTGAGATAACAATACTACATATGCGCGAGGCTACTTTTTACCTTATACAATAATGCTCAGGCTCCGGCATCGCTGCACCACGACCGGCCCAGCCAACACGATACACCAGACCAGACTGCTAGCAACAACTTACTGCTACAGGTACACAGTTCCTACTGCAGTCAACGCTGCTCTCTGGTCTGAGATTCTCTTATACCTTACATATCGCAGGCAGCTCGTGAGCAATACATCGAAATTACATCTGCTCGGACCTCTTACATAAATAACCCTTCACTGGGGGGGCAAGAATTTGGCAGTGATGGTGAGTCAATTGGACTTGCCATGAGCAACAAATTTTTCTAAAATCTATTTAGTTACTAAGTCTACAGTCACAGAGTATATACATTATTGATAAGTGCAGAACATATTAAGTAATGAAATAGAGTGCACGCGCACTGAGTACAGAATATATCAAAAAATGACAAAAAGTATACGCAATGAGTACAAAAGATATTAACAAATAACAAAGTGCACACGCACTGTATAAGTCTTTAGCATTTTTACATAACATATCATGAAGTGAAATAAAGTACACACGCACTGAATACAAAATATATTAACAAATGACATAAAGTGCACATGCACTGTATAAATCTTTAGTATTTTTATGACAACTGATCTTATTAACAAATGAAATAAAGTGCACATGCACTGTATATATCTTTAGTATTTTTATGACAACTGATCTTATTAACAAATGAAATAAAGTGCACACGCACTGTAAAAATCTTTAGCATTTTACAAGAACTGATTACCCTAAAAATGAAATAAAGTGCGCACGCACTGTAGAAGTCTTTAGCATATTTACAACATGTCATGGAGTGAAATAAAGTGCACACGCACTGTAGAACTCTTTAGCATATTTAGGACGACTGATCATATTAACAAATGAAATGAAGTGCACACGCACTGTAAAAGTCTTTAGCATATTTCAAGAACTAGGAAAGGAATGGGAAGGATTGCATCATGGTTGTAGCACAGTAGGTTGCATGTAGCTGCACTGGAAGTCCATATCTTTCTACAGAAGCACAACACCTAGTGAGACAATCTGAAGTTCTCTTCCCTGAAGTATTTATCAGTGTAGCCAAGACACTGAAATGTTGTATTAATATTGTATGTTATCATTTTGGTAGTACATTAGGTACACCAGACAGTAGGACCATAATGACATCTCCATCGTTCAAGGTGGTGGACAGCTTGATATGTCAACACCACATTCTTGTAGAATCCATACTCTCACATCAACGTAGAATTAGTGCAAAAACCAAATATAGCGCTCCATGATCATGACGATGGACAGGACAAATAACAAATTTCTGGTAATTAGGTCAGAAGGTGAAGGACATTAAGTCTTATGCTAGTCATCATTGAGAATTACACTAGTCTATCAACCGATTTGAGTAATTATTGGCATTCATTGGCTATTTACACAGTATTTAAGTAGTATGTATGGAGTTTTACAGAACATTATTCATAAGTCATCTCAATATAGCAATTATTGGCACTCATTGGCCAGTTACAAAGCATTGTTTTATGCATTATTCAAAAGTCATCATTCAAAATGAGTTAATTATTGGCATAGCATTTATACATAATTCATCTAATTATAGTAATCACTGGCATTCATTGGCCAGTTACTAAACATGTAGCAAGTGTTGAATATTACAAAACACTATTCTTAACTCATCTGTCATGATAGTCATTTCTATATGGTGCGTTGCGATACGAGTTGAAATGTTGTGTCTTATGTACGTAGTTATTTCCTTGTTGCTGTGCGTTACTATTTGGTGGAGCCGACGCTATACGTGTAGGCGGCGAAACATTAAAGCTTGGTTGACCTTGCACATTATATTGTTGGTTAGGTATGCTAACCGGCTCGTTTTGATGCTGTTGCGGTGAAAAGCCTCTATTGTTACCAAAATGTGTTTGCGATTGCTGAAAATTTTGTACATACTGATGATTAAAAATTTGTCTTATTAAAATTATGCTGGTATTTCTTTTTATTTCGCGAGTGTCGAATGAAAACTGTCACTTTCGGTAAAACTTGTCATATCAGGTTTTCTTTACTCATCCTTAATCCTAGATAGATCGATAGTTGAAGAGCTGTTTTGATAGATATAAAGGATAGTAGAAGAGAAGGCAGCAGTGCAGAAAACTAAAGATGAAATAGCACTACTACGGCTCGGGGCCCTGTGCACGCTACGGCACATATTCATCGAAGTGTAATGAATCCCCTGAGGTCAATTACGCGCTGCAAATAAATTTTAGTTTCTGCATTACAGGCAATGCCGGTGAAAATTCAAAAACAAATTGTTGTATCCAGTCCAATTCTAGTTTCTACATTACAGGCCAAGCTGGTGAAAGTACAAAAACAAATTGTTGTATCCAGTCCAAAGGATGTATTTGTGCTCTGTCATTTTTAAATACCTTAGATTTTTTTACGGATAAAAATTGCTTGTAATCAACGTTATCGACTCTGAATGTGTGAACTGGTTCAGGATTGTATGATAATCTGTTTGTCTGTGACAGTTCTGAATCTATGTCACGTACTCTCTGTAAATTATCTAAATTATACTGACTGTGTGAGTGTGAGAAATGTTCGGAATGTGGCGTATGCTGTGTCGTGTTAGAGGCTGAAACATTTTTCATCTCCGTCAATTCGTGCTGTAAAGATGACAATTTTCTACGTAATGTATTATTGGACGAACCTATCTCTCTGATCGTCTGCTGTAAATTTTGGAATTCGGGTGTTTGATTAAGCGAAACTAGTGACGTATCGTCTGATTTGGTGTCATTATTATTTTCGATAACATCAATACGACTGGCCAATTCATCATATTTTTCAGTCAGTGCTTTTAACTGATCATCGTTTTTAGTATCAAAAACATTAATTTGTTTTCGTATTTTACGTGTGGTTTTGTTTAATTTTTTAACGTCTGCTTTGATGGCATCGGAATCCTGTATTAGTTCCAACTTTTCAAGTCTGTTGGTCATTGTCTGAAAGTCTATTGTGTGTGTGTCTGTTTTTGTTTTAAGATCGGAGATTTCATCATGCAATTCGGTGTTCAACTGTTTGATTTCGTCTGATACTGTAGCAATATTGTTGTCTACGTATGTTTTTGCTTTCGTAAACAATTTACGCTTATCTTACTGTCTCTGTGCAGTAATTGTTTCCATGACTTGTTGCTTTACTTTATTCTGTTCCTGTATAAATTTACGGTAACGCGTTTCACTGTTTTGTAGGTGGTGATTAAAACGTTCGTCAATTTGGCTGTTCTGTTGGTCAAATTTCGCGTCTACTTTCGCATCCAGTGTGCGTGAAAGTTCTGCTGACATTAATTTAAACTCGTCGCGTAACTGTGTTGCGTTTTCAGAACATTGTTTAGCAACTGCACTAATTTCATCTATAAGTAATTTAGTTGTGGCTGCATGTGTAGTACTTAATTCTTGTGCCACAGATATAATTTCTTCACTACTGTTCCTAGCACAAGCCTTAATTTCCTCACGTAATTGTTCTTTAGTATCATGACATTGCACGGCAACGGCCGTGATCTGTTCACTAAGTTGTTTGAAATTGGTGTCTTGTTTATCATTCGACTGTTTGGAATTGCTGTCTAGTTTTTCATTAAGTTGTTGTTTGAGATTTTCATTACGTTGTTTGTTCGATTCAATGAGTCGTTTGTAATTGTTGTCTTGTTTTTCACTGAATTGTAGTAATAATGCTACATCTTGATCCAAGCCAAAATTACCGACTCTATTCTCTGTGCTGTTTAATGGCGTACCTGCAATTGTCACGTTTTGTGTAACCATTTGGTCATTCTCTGATTCTTGAAAAGGTTCGCCAATTGGATGTGCACTGTGGGTGACTACCTCGGAATCAAATAAATCTGACGTATTCTGTCTACATTGTTCATCTTCGTGGAAGAAATTTATCTGTTCACAATGCAAATTTTGCAAACCGGGTATGTCAAACTGGTCAGCGTTCATTGTATCAGAACGTGCCGCGTCATCAATTGTTACATTTACTGTGGACATAATTGAATTTGTTTGTTCATCATTAGAATTAAAATCATTACTAGTGGTCGGTACGCACTGATTATCAGTAATTAGAGGATTATCGCTATTACACTGAGTGTCGCAAGTATTATCGGTCAAATTATTCGAGTCGGCTATTTCACTCATTGCACATCGCGATGTACTGTTAACAGTTTTTCGCGGCATTTTTCACAAATCAAAATTAAGCATAAAAATGGAACAAAGACGAAGCAAAAATGGAACAAACACAATTACAACAAAGAGCAATAAATTGCCGATGATCTATGAAAGAAAGAGTGACAAATTAGTAAATGCGTTGCGCCAGATGCAAACTACATTTAAGTAAATAAGAGCAGATATATAATTGAGTACTTCTCAGAAATTCACAAAGAAATACGATCCTGGCCGGTTGTCGCCAAGTGTAACCACCCCACAAAATTTCATTCACATTTTAGTATAACCTCAAAACAGAAAAATTCCTAAACTTCTCAACAGTAAAAATTATAATTATGTCGTTCACATTCTGTGTAACGTCCCAACACAAAATAAATTCAGTAACCTGGTAATAATAGAATGTAACTAACTTCTCAATTAAATTGTCGCTCACTTAGAACTTTTCAATAATTGACTGTGAATTTAACCTGGTAAATTTTGGACGTCAGCAGTGCTGCGTCATGGCCCTGAAAGATCATTCTGAATAAAAAAAGAAAAATTCTTACCTCAATGAAGTCGCCGGATAACGCATATATGTCTGCTCTTACAATAAATTTTTCTGGCACAGCCCTGTGCAATGCTGGCCGATAGATTTGTCATTTATGAAAGGAAACAACTGATTTTTCTTATGCGATAATCGGGATGATCATGGATTGGAGAAATTAGTAAATTCTTTAAATTGAAATGAATCGTTGTTAAAAGTTATTTTTTATGAGAAAGATTATTATTAGGACATTTTTTAAAACATTTACATGGGACTTGAGATAACAATACTACATATGCGCGAGGCTGCTTTTTACCTTATACAATAATGCTCAGGCTCCGGCATCGGTGCACCGCGACCGGCCCAGCCAACACGACACACCAGACCAGACTGTTAGCAACAACTTACTGCTACAGGTACACAGTTCCTACTGCAGTCAACACTGCTCTCTGGTCTGAGATTCTCTTATACCTTACATATCGCAGGCAGCTCGTGAGCAATACATCGAAATTACATCTGCTCGGACCTCTTACAGTTTCTCCCTCGCTCTGTTTGCAAGTGGAACGGGAAAGGAAATGACAGGTGGTAGTACAGTGTACCCTGCATCAGCCGTACGGAGCATCTATGTAGATGTAGACATAATTGTCCTGATGCCAAAATTCGCATAAAAGCGAACTGACATCTGTTGTTAATTGTCCTGGGGACAGAAAGCGCATAAAAAGCAAAATGACATCGGTTTTTAACTGTCCTGGGGACAAAAACCGCATAAAAAACAAATTGATTTCTAATTGTTGCGAGACTGCTGCAAGACATATGTTCAGTATGCTGTCCACCGATTTCTACCGCAAGCTGAACTCGAGAAATAGCATGTTCCACAACAGATTGGAGTCTCTCAGGGTCACGTTCAGAATGCGATGCTCAGTGTGTGCCTTCAGTCCAGCTACTTTCGTAACTGGAGCACTGTAACATGGATTAAGGTCAGGTGATCTGGACGGCCAGGCTGTAGGGAAATGACGGCTTATAATTCTAGCATTTCCGAAATGCCTCTGCAACAGCCGCTTCACTGGCTTTGCAACGTGCGAAGGAGCACCATCTTGCATAAAAACGATCTTACCAACACATGCACGGTGTTGAAGGGTCGGAATGTTACTGATGCACAGAAGACTCTCATATCGTTTACCAGTGACGGTACAGGTAACAGGACCCGCAGGACTCATCTCTTCGAAAAAATACTGTCCTACGATAACACGCTATTACTGTTGCAGAAAGTAGTACCTGATGATGTGAGTGTGGGTTTTCCGTTGCCCATATTCCGCAATTCTGATTATTGACAAGTCTTTGAAGATTGAAATGGGCTTCATCTGTCCACAGATTGTTCCACGGCCGTTCATTGTCCACTTCCATGCGAGCAAGAAATTCCAGAGCGAACGTTTCTCTAGCTGGCAGGTCAGCAAGAAGCGACTCCTGAACATGGGTAATTTTGTATGGATAGCAATATAGGATGTTTCGTAGGATTTTAGGCCCCGTGCTCGCAGGCATGTCCAGCGTTCAGGCAGTTTCCCGTGCACTGTATGTTTGCAATCCAACGCTTGATGCCTCCTGCAATGCTATGGCTACATCTTCGACAGATGTCGAATCAACTGCTTTCCTCCCCCAGCTACATTGTATTTCAAAAGAGCTTGTCTTTTCGAATTTTGTAATTATTTTCTCCAGACCCTTAGCAGATATCGGACCAATGCCTTTCTTCACAGCCTTGAGTGTCCGGAACTTCTGCAGGGCTACTCACACACATCACCATTATAAAAGAACTTAACCAGCAGTGCTCGATCCTTCATGGAGACAGTTATACAGGGCGTCTCGTATACAAACTGAGGAACAGCCGAATGCCGCGCGTCTGTTTGTGTGCATATTCTGACATTTACAGCACTATCGATTGTTCAAAGTTTCATTAATCTTTTTGTTCCATGACGGTTCCACCTGCGTCAATAATATGGTGCGCCGAGCGGTTCTAGGGGCTCCAGTCTGGAACCGCGCTACCGCTAAGGTCGCAGGTTCGAATCCTGCCTCGGGCATGGATGTGTGTGATGTCCTGAGGTTAGTTAGGTTTAAGTAGTTCTATGTTCTAGGGGACTGATGACCTCAGAAGTTAAGTACCATAGTACTCAGAGCCATTTGAACCAGTAATATGGTGCACAAATCTGATGTCATTCTGAACAGTGATTCTTTATCTACAGTGTTTTGAATCCGAGCGAGGTGGCGCAGTGGCTAACACACTGGACTCTCATTCGGGAGGACGACGGTTCAATCCCGTGTCCGGCCATCCTGATTTAGGTTTCCCGTGATTTCCTTAAATCGCTTCAGGCAAATGCCGGGATGGTTCCTTCGAAAGGGCACGGTCGACTTCCTTTCCTAATCCGATGAGACTGATGACCTCGCTGTCTGGTCTCCTCCCCCAAAACAATCCCAACCCAAGTGTTTTGAAACTGGAACTTTAATTATAGACAACCCGTACTTATATATTCCTAGATTCTTCACGTAATACAGATTCTTGACACTTGTTTGTGTATGCTCAATATCCTTGTATGTGCTATACGGTAGAAGATCCACAGACTTAAGAAACATTCTGAGTTGAGAGGCAGAAATGCTTTGTAAACACTCTCCATTGTAGACTGAATACGTTTTCCCGGTACGCTGCCAATGAACTGAAGTCTGCCACATGCAGTTACCTTCGACTGAATTTATATGATCGTTCCATTCTTTATACCTACTACTTATTACGCAAGATATTTGTGTGAATGATTTCATTTGTGACTTTACGAAGCGTGGCCATAGGAAACTACTTCTTTACTTTTAGTGAGACGCACAATTTTACAGTTTTATACATTCTAAAGCGAATTGCCAGTCTTTGCACCTCTTTCAAATCTTATCAAGACCTACCTAGTTATCTGTGTAACTTCTTTCAGATTCTACTTCATTACAGATAACTGCACCTCTGAAGAAAGTCGGAGCTTATTATTATACTGCAACTGATAAAAAATGTGAGGCACCCAGAAGGAGAGAAAGACGCGAAATAAAAATTTGGGTTCATAAAAAGGTTATACGATGTTGTTACAGTGATTACAAAATCGCTTAGCGGGTCTAAAGTTCCATCCAGGCACTCGTTGGCCATTCTGAGTTGGCAGTTGAAGACAGCAAAACGAAAGCGGAAGTTTTAAATTTCACATTTAAGAAACCTTTCAGGTAAGAGAATGTTACAAATGTACCGCCGTTTGAACATCGGACAGAATACCGTGTGGACGACATAGTAGTAGGCATCTCTGGCATAGAGAAACAGCTGAAAGAGTTGAAAATAAATAATTCTCAGCGTCCGGATGGATCCACAGTTCGGTTTAACAGAATGTATTCTACGGCATTGGCCCCTTAATTAGCACGCATTTATCGCGTATCTGTCGCCCAGCGCGAAGTCCCAAGCGACTGCAAAAAAGCGCAGGTGATTCCTGTCTGTAAGAAGGATAGAAGAACGGAACCATAAAATTACAGACCAACATCGTTAACATATGTCTGCTACGGAATCTCTGAATATATTCTCAGTTCGAATATAACAAATTTTCTTCAGACAGGGAAGCTTATGTACACGAATCAGCACGGTTTTAGGAAGCATCGCTTGTGCGAAACTCAGCTTGCTCTTTTCTCACATAATATACTGCGAACTATGGTTGAAGGGCAATAGGCAGATTCCATATTTCCTGACTCCTGGAAATCATTTGGCACTGTGCTCGACTGCAAAAAATGGTTCAAATGGCTCTGAGCACTATGCGACTTAACTTCTGAGGTCATCAGTCGCCTAGAACTTAGAACTAATTAAACCTAACTAACCTAAGGACATCACAGACATCCATGCCCGAGGCAGGATTCGAACCTGCGACCGTAGCGGTCACGCGGTTCCAGACTGAAGCGCCTTTAACAGCACAGCCACACCGGCCGGCCGCTCGACTGCAGACTATTAACGAAAGTACGAGCATATGGAATAGGTTCCCAGAGATGTGAATGTCTCGAAGTCTTCTCAAGTAATAGAACCCAGTATGTTGTCCTCGACGGCATGTATACATTACAGACAAGGGAGTCGTCAGGAGTGCCCCAGCGGAGTGGTACAGGACCGCTGTTGTTTGCTGTGTACATAAATGATCTGGCGGACAGGATGAGCAGCAGTCTGAGATCGTTTGATGATGATGCTGTGGTGTACAGGAAAGCGTCGAAGATTGACTGTAGAATGATGCAAGGTGACTTAGATAAAATTTCTGTTTGGTGTGATGAATGACACCTAGCTCTAAATGTAGAAAAATGTAAGTTAATGAGGATGAGTATGAAAAACAAACCCGTAATGTTCGGATACATCATTAGTAGTGTCGTGCTTGACGCAGTCACGTCGTTTAAATGTCTGGACGTAACGTTGCAAAGTGATGGAAGCATATGAGGATTGTGGTAGGGAAGGCGAATGGTCGACTTTGGTTTATTGGCAGAATTTTAGGAAAGTGTGTTTCATCTGTAAAGGAGACCGCATATAGCACGCTAAGGCGACTTATTTTTGAGTACTGCTCGAGTGTTTGGGATCAGTGCCAGGTCGGATTAAAGGAACACATCGAAGCCATTCAAAGGCGGACTGCTAGATTTGTTACTCGTTGGTTCGAACAACACGCAAGCCTTGCGGAGATGTTTCGCGAACTCAAATGGGAATCCCTGGAGGGAAGGAGACGTTCTCTTCGAGGAACACTACTGAGGTCATTTAGGGAACCGGCATTTGAAGCTGACTGCAGAACGATTCTACTGCAGCCAAAATACATTTCGCTTAAGTTCCACGACTATATGATAGGAGAAGTAAAGGCTTGTAGCGACCACAATTAGCAGTGCAGCGCAGTGCAGTTCGGTACATGAGTGCATCACCCGAGTGTCGCGTCGCAAGTGTTTCATTTTGCGCGGATAAATTAGTTCCGTGCCGGCCGCCAGGAGTGCTGGGTTGTGTCCGTTACTCCGTGCCGTTTATTCTTATTATATAGTTATTATATAGTTTTTCCGTGTTCTTGTTTTCTCCATGTTAATTCTTAAGAACCTTTTTTATACTTAGCTCCTTAGTAACCAGCCAACAAGTCACTCATTCGTTTTCGCGCTAGTTTTGCCTTGACGTATACTGCGTCTAAAAGACGTCCTGTATTAATTGCCGAACGAACGAATAAACATCTTGTCATCTCAGCATTGGATATATCGTTGTGCGTTATTTTGTTGCAAACTAGCAGGCTAACCGGTCGGACGGGCCAGAACCTAGCCTACGGCCAAAGGCTCATGCGGAAGCATGTAGATAGTCCTTTCTCACTCACTCTGTTTTTGAATGGAACAGAAAAAGAAACGTCTGGTGGTGGTATATCGTTCCCTCCGTCGCACACAGTACGGTGGCTTGTAGAGTATGTGTGTACATGCAGATGTACAAAAAACTCAGCTGTATGAGACACTTTGAAGAAAGATGTTGCACTTCATCTGGTTTGAATGTATGCACTAAATCTGTTGGGATGGGTGTCTTAAAGGCGTTGTAGCCTCTCCTGTGGCACACTGGCCCACAAGTGTTGTAACTGGTTCTCGGTATCCTGGACACTGGCCAACACGTTTTTTATCCGGGGTAGACCTGGGGAACGGGAGGACGCCAACATCAGGCAGACTGTTCATAAAGTCACATGCCGTATGTGACCGAGCAGTATCCTTTTGAAAGAACGCTGAGCCGTAGTGAAGTTAGCTTTGAAAAACGCGCCGCAGCGCGTAGCGTGAAGCAGTCGCCCTCCGTTTTCTGGCGGTGACGCCGATGTCGCAATTGAAGGCTTCGGTGTCTCCCTCCAGCGGGTAAGGGGAAAAGTGGGCTAGTCGCGTGGGTTTAAGAAGTGGCTGGATGGACTCTCGGGGAGGGTTGACAGTCGGGGCATCAAGAAGCGACTTCTCTGCTGGTGCTAGAGGGACAGCACGCAGACCGCGGCATCAGCGTAAGCTACGCTAGCAGCGGCTCCGTGGTATGGGGCGTTAGCTGCTCGTCGCGAAAGGAATCTTCCTGAGCGTGGGTCCGCGAGGGGCCTAGTTTGCAGTTAGGCCGTTTGCTGTCGACCGGCGAGGAGGTTCTGAAAATCGGCGCGCCTTCCTGCGTCCGTTGGAACGGCTGGCAGCGAGCGGCTGTGTTGGTTCAGTCCTGGGAGTCGTAATGCACCATAAGTTGAGTATTGATTGTTAACAGATCTTACGAAGTTTAATTGAATTCAATTTACTTATTCTTGTTAATTATACCAGCCGTATATTTTGGAGGGTTTCCCGACATTCATTCTCGTCTGCCCACCCGCGGGAAGGTGGTAATATTAGAAAGGGTGGCCGTTTGTTCCCTTTTGAGGACGAAAAGGGGGGGAGGGGATATTGCTTCTTTCCCCTCCTAGCTTACCTACGGGTTTATTCGACTGTTAGCCTCTGCCATGTCTGTGAAAGTCTAAGGCACCAATGGCTGTAGTGTTTAAAATGCAAGGCACTAAGACCTGATCCATTCTCTCGCCTGCCATAACTAGTATTACTAGACTCACGAGTAAAAGGTACTCTAAGAAAGAAGAAGATTCCTTTTGCCTCGTGGTAAGAACTAGTCAATTGCATAACGAATTCCTGCTCATCTGGAAGCTGTAACTTACGTAAAATTGTGTTTATGTATATTTGGCTATGATCAAGCAAGGTTGTTAATGTACACCGTAGTGGATTTTTTTAAATATTGTTTCTAGTCAGCAAAAACTGTTGTGTGTTTTTGCAATTCAATACCTTTTAAGGCTTTTACTCAACGTGCTTATGTGTTTTATACAGGTAGTTGTTATTAGTGTGTTTTCTTGCCATGCAAAAGTTTGCCATTTCATTACGGGTAGAAATTGTTGCCTTGAAAGGAGAATGTTGTAAAGGTTCGCAAGCGCTACCTTGCGAGCGTTTATGTTTGCCGTAAGTTAACTGGCAGAAATTTGTAAATTTTTTTTCTTTTTTGGAAATCTTAATGTTATTAACTGTGAGTGTCCCCCCGTGTGCATGATTCATGCGTTTTGGTTTTTCTTTTTTAGAACTTTTGTAAACAGGATTGTCTTTATATGTTGCAGACAAGTTAGATTCTGCGCCATTTAATGAGCCTGAGTGAGGCTGTTGTGGGCGGCCGTAGCTACAGCTGTTGTAACCAAATAGGAAATTTTGTCTGCCCAAAAGTGAAGCCATATATTCAAATTGTATTCATTTATTAATGGAGTGAAATTCACCTCTAATTTAGCTGAGCTTGAAACATTATACAGCGTCGCGTCGTATACGTTAAATTGCTTGCCTGTACTTGCCTTTTACTGGTGTGAAATTTTTTATAATAATTTAATGATTTAAAAGTCCTTTCCTATGTAAATTGTGACTTATTCTTTAAGTGATTGTTGGTTGTTTCTTTTTTAAAATATCGTAAAGTCTTGCACCAAATTTGAATAAAGAGTGTTACTGAAAATTGTGAGTAACTTCACCAGTTATTCCTTAGCACCTACTTCCACTTTACATTTTGTGTATTAATTGTGATTAATGATCTTAGGTGAACCAGTAGTAATTTTACGGTTCAAACGTACCCCGATACTGTCACATGAGAGGTGACACAGGAGGACGCATGGTACTCGTTATGTACCGTTGCGCCGTCAGAGTTAATTAGTTATTGCCAGCCTTGATCTGAAGCCATACACGATGGTTTCTCACACTATGTCAGTAACACCACTGTGCCTCTAAAGATAACTGGAGGAACTGGATCTCTCCCCAGGTTTCTGCATACTTGCCAACAACAGTCATCCGGGGTAGTGCAGAACCGCGATTTATAGTTGAACACAATGAGGCCCCATTAATCAGCTGTCCATGCATCCCGGTGACTGTAACTCTCCAAACGCAACCGTTGGTGTTGTAGTATTAACGGCAGCCTACTCATGGGACGATAATTCCTCAGTCCAACTGTTGCAAGTCTCTGACCAGTGAGGAGCGATGGCAGAAACGATTGCAAAGAGACCATTACTTGTTCTCGGATGCCAAACGCAGATGTAATGCAGTTACGATATGCTTGGTGGACAATATGGTGATCATCCTTTGCGGTGATCGGCTCGCGTTCTCATGCACTCTGACATCGGGTCAGTTTCACATCCGAATACCCACAAAGCTGGATATTGCACGATTAGACGAATCGGCTAAATGGAGATCTACAATAAGACCCCTTACAAACTCTGTCATTTGCTGATAAAGCTGTCTCATACGAATACGCGGCATCTCCGTGTCATTTAAAGTGCTCACTCAACATCCTGCACTGTTCCTTATATACCGTACCAAGCCTGGCAAGAACACTAAACATGAACAACATTATTGCACTCTGGTGGGCGTCACAGAAAATTGCATCTCTGATCTTTTACATACCACACATGGTTCTCAAGATGTCATATAAAAGCGTCACACAGCTGTAAGAAAATACACGTAATCCAGAACTGAGGTCTAAGTAACTTGGTGGGTAAAAAAGCTGTTATACTTCTTAAAAAAAAAGTAAAAAATTTAGTGCTGTCACTAAGGCAGATTATTACCAGTGAGAATCACAAGACGGTAGTTCTGGGCGGTTGTGGCGGACTAATACGTATTTATGGCAAGCATTAGGCTAAACGGTGAAATTAACGTTGAGGAATGGCTACGCCACTGAATAGGAGCGAACCGAAGGGGCATTTGTGCGCTTGGAAATTGATGCGGCTGCGTAAGGAGATGAACATGTAGCTACAAAACCTCCGCCTCGGTTATTACAGTCCGTCGCAAATTGAAAGCAATGAAGACGAGGAGCGGCCCACGTATGATGGCTCCCCCCTCGAGTCGGGCCGTAACTGCTCTTCTGATTGGTTCTAAGTACCGCAAAGCATGCTGTTTACAACTTCATCGGGTCCGAAACTGCCGCCGACCTTTCCACGGAAGCATCGTGCGGGCTCCATTAAAATGCTCCGCCTTCTGTTACAAGCCAAGAAACAATAATGAAGTGTCCGAAGTAGCATTCATGTCAGAAGACTAACGGAGCCTCTGTTTGAGTTGTATCGGAAGAAAAGCTTAGGGATTTACACAGAAAATTATCGCGTTTGCAATTATCGTAGTACCAGTATTTGATTATTAACGGTTTTTTGGAATGTAATTCAACAGTTTCGGCATTAGGCAACATCTAAACATATAGATAGCCACGACCTCTCAGACGCAAGCTTAGTTGTTATGAATGGATGGCTTATATTGTTCGTCAATGCATCGTTCTGTTCTTCTCACACAAAATAAGATAAAAAATCCAAAGGTTAAAAATTGATGTGTTTTACCAAAATTTTAGGACGTTTTGAGATCGAATACTATTTATGTTAGAAAATAACTGAAATATATACAATACTCAGAGAACTCAAAATTAAACACCAAAAATTATGAAAACAATACCACTGGAATGTGAGAACATTAGTCGTTGCCGAATGTAGACCCAGTCCTACGTCGAGAAAAATAAATCGTTGCATTGCTACAATGAAGTAAACAATCACTTGTACGATAGTGTAAGGTACATTAGCGTGTTCCAGCAGACTGTAAATACTTTGAAGTACAAAAGTACTAGACAAACAGATTTTGATATAAATGTCATACAGCAGGCGTGATAAACGGATCACAAAAGCTACGTGAAATTTATGTAATTATTTCATCAGATTTCTGACGTGTGTGGTATATGGAACAGCGGATAAAATCGCATCACCGACTGCTCTAACAAAGCATTATTGAATGGGTTATAACATCCTGTAATGCTTGAGAATGACCACGCGTTGAAACTGCAGTCGCAATAAATATTGGTTTAACAGCCTAAGCGGCATGATTTCATCTAAAAACCTAATCGTTTGCACACCCGCCGATAGTGTACACGTACAGTGACATCCAACAACGTCTTCTGAGAGCTTCACTTTTGTTCAAAAAATGGTTCAAATGGCTCTGAGCACTATGGGACTTAACTTCTGAGGTCATCAGTCCCCTACAACTTAGAACTACTTAAACCTAACTAACCTTAGGACATCACACACATCCATGCCCGAGGCAGGTTTCGAATCTGCGACCGTAGCGGTCGCACGGTTCCAGCCTGTAGCGCCTAGAACCGCTCGGCCACATCGGCCGGCTCACTTTTGTTGTCGGGCAGTGTAGTTACAGGTCCAGTCAAATAATAGATGTACCTTACAAAAGATGGAATGTAAGATTTTATTTTTTAAATTCTTTCATAAGGTTGTAAAGATTGTTAAACGGAGTTTTGCCAACAAAATTTATGTTGGTTAGTCTTTCCGTAGCTAAAAAAAAGTGAAAATTTCGGACTGTTTTCAGTGTTTTCAAAAAAATAAAGTTTCTTGAGCGCCTAGCGCTTTGGCGCCTACTTCCTTTTTAAAAGCGCACAAAACATTTACAAATTTGCTAACTACAACTTTTTTCTGCAACCAGTACGAAGGACGTTACAGTTCGACAAATCTAATGGTATTTCAAACTTTGTCCAAAATGACAACATACCTAGGTTTTGAGCACTTTTATTTCAGTTTCTGTTTATGCTGTAGAAATAAATTATATATTGTGTTATATATTGGAACTGAACATCTCACTTTGTGGTATTCAATTACTCTGTGCATTTGATTCCTTTGCATCCATCTACTGTGATTCGTACATCACTAGTCGAAGTCAAACTCCAGGACACTTCAGCAGTGACTCGCGCACATTTATAAAACTGTATCATGTACTCTTTATGTTACATACAATGACGGAAACAAATAACAACACTAAAAAATAACAAATGTAGTGTAATTAAACTTTTTGTCGAGGTAACACATTTAAGTGATTGACGTTGCAAGATCACAGGTTAATGCGAGTGCGAGACAAGCGATTGTAAATGTGAAACGTAGGTACAGTAATAACCGTTGTAACTGCCAGAATGTTGAATGCATGCATGCAATAGTGCGTGCATTGTGTTGTACAGGTGCCGGATATCAGATTGTGGGTTGGAGTTCCACGCCTGTCGCACTTGGTCGACCAATAAAGGGACGTTTAATGCTGTTTGTGGATGACGCTGGAGTTGCGTCCTATGTTGTCCCATATGAGCTCGACTGGAGACAGATCTGGTGATGAAGCAGGCCAAGGTAACATGTCGACACTCTGTAGAGCAAGTTGGGTTACAAGAACGGTATGTGGGCAAGCGTTATCCTGTTGGAAAACACACTCTGGAATGCTGCTCATGAATGGCAGCACAACACCTCGAATCGCTAGATCGACGTACAGTTTTGCAGTCTTGATATAACTCCTGATATACGAAATCGCTTCCCAGTCCATAGCTCCAGGTGTAGTTACAGTCTTGCAAGCGTCTAGGTTGGCTGCAAACCCTCAACTCTCCTCCTTCTAACAAACACTCGGCCATCACTGGCACCGGGGCAGAACTTCATCTGATTTTAGCAGGGTCATTTGTCAGCGCATTTTATCGCTGTGGCATACCGATTGGGCTACACTTACTGACAACAAACTTCGGGCCTTGAAACCCCTCCCCACGGCTTGGACGACCACTTCACGCCCTTCTCGGCGGGAGAAGGTCGTTCCGGTCCGGTTACGAATTGGACACTGCCGGTTCAGCCATCGCCATCTGCTGACGGCTGCTCCGGCGCCCTTCTGCCCATGTGGGCAATTGCTGACGGTATGCCACATTTTAAAGTCCTGTCCGAATTTTAATACACTGCGCATTGATCTTGGCCTGCCATGTACTCTGTATACCATTTTAGCGGATGACCTGGGAGCAGCTGCTCGCGTTCTTCGTTTTATCCACTTGACAAACCTGTCCCAGGACATTTGATTATGCTGTTTTCTTTTCATCCCTTGCCTGTTAATCTGCCTTTTATAGTGTTGTCCTTTTTAGTTGCTGTTTTAACCTTGTGCCTCTCAGTGCATTCACAACTTAGTCTGGGCGCTAATGACCACTGTAGTTGTGCGCCCTAAAACCACAAAAAAAAGAACTAGTTTTCATCAGAAAACACAACAGACCTCCATCCTACCCGGCAATGAGCTCTCGCGTAACACCACTGATGTCGCAAATGGCGGTGGTTTGGGTCAGTGGTCGTGATGACTGGGTGTTGTATGATGTCCTTAGGTTAGTTAGATTTAAGTAGTTCTAAGTTCTAGAGGACTGATGACCATAGATGTTAAGTCCCATAGTGCTCAGAGCCATTTGAACCATTTGGGTCAGTGGAATGCACAGTGACACCTAGCTCGGAGCTGTCCTTGAAGTAACCGATTTGTCGCAGTTCGTTGAGTCACTGCGGTGCCAGCTGCTGATCATATTGCTGGTGAAAATGTAGTACGATGCGCCACAGCCATACCGGAACACTATGGTCTTCCCTCTCGGTAGTGAAGCGTGGCCGTCCAGAGCCCGGTTTCTTGCGACCGTACATTCTCATGACCACCGCTGCCAGCAATCATGACGAGTGGCTACGTTCCTGCCAAGTCTTTCTGCAATAGCGCAGAAGGACCATCCAGCTTCTCGTGGTCCTATTACACGAGCTCGTTCAAACTCAGTGAGCTGTTGATAATGGCGTCTTTATTGCCTTAAATGCACTCGTGGCTAACGTCAACTCACCACGCCAAATCTCAACGGTAACTAATACTAACGACCGTTACACCGTGTATTTAAAGCGAACCTGATCTGCATCCTGATAGTGGCGCTACTAGCGCCAGTCGTATGCGACTGGCCTGAAATCTGAACAGACATCATCTTTCAGATGTAGAAACACGCCTACCAATTTTCGTTTCTGTTGCACAACTCCTTCTTGGTGTTGCGGTTTTTTTCCGTCAGTGTGTATTAATCAGAGACAGTTAATTGAACAATTATTAGCTGAAATAGGCAAACGAAAACAGGTAGATCATGATACTCGAATAAAGAAACCATGCAATGCAAATGAAACATGGGTAGCTTTATTATAGTTAACAACGCATTCATATTTACCAACAATCATTTTTATCACTTGTGAATGCGTGATACATCTGACAGCGTACTTCAACCTTTGACACACTTGAGCTAGATATGTGGGTCACTTTCGACGTTGTACTGAGCCAAGTTCTTCGGTATCACGAGAAATGCCTTGACCAGTAGAATAAGGGCGGGTCAAATATCGACTTGTTCTTCCAACAGTGAGTCAGCGTATTCCGGTTAGTTGTTTTTGACGTTTGTTTTCTTAACAGTTTTCATTAAATTTACTTCTTTTTCACTTTTTTCATACAGAAAATAATACATGCAATATTGACAGCTAAATAAAAATTCCTACAAATTTACTCTTATAACTGATCTTTAACGTCATTCAACCGTAAAACATGTACGGCACCTGTATGCAGTTGGTATTATTCGTATATGTCACAGAAAAGAACCTTCACGCATTCTAACCTGTCTGTGCTAGTTGTTACTGAATGTAATGTCAGCGATGCTGTATAAGCTGGTCACGATGCGAATTTAGATGTTCAGTTCCAGCGTATAACATAAGATATGAGATACAGGGTGTTCGTATAGTCCCTTTACAACTTAAAAATTGTATTACAACGGCAGTTGTTGAAATATTTTAACAACATTTCTTTTATTGTAGCCAGTCTTTATAAAAGATTTTTTGACAGCGTTTAATAGACCTCTATCTGGGTGCCTTTATTGGAACGAAGCACATCAAGACGGTACTCGATTTCTTGCCGTGTTCACTGTAGCATGGCGTTATAAATGGTGGCAATGGCATTACGAATCCATTGCTTGAAGTCAGCAAAGTCCTGTACCTGTGTTTGACACACGATATCTTTTACATATCTCCATAAAAAAAGTCCAAGCGAGTGATACCCGGCGAACGCGGTGGTCAAGGAATTGGCCCATCCCTCTCAATCGATCTGCCTGGAAATGTTTCATTGAGGAACCCTCGAACAATCACTCCCCAATGTGGTGGTGCACCATCTTGCTGGCTGCCTCGGGCATGGGTGTGTGTGATGTCCTTAGGTTAGTTAGGTTTAAGTAGTTCTAAGTTCTAGGGGACTTATGACCTAGGATGTTGAGTCCCATAGTGCTCAGAGCCATTTGAACCATTTTTGAACCATCTTGCTGGAAAATGATAGTTGGTTGTAAGTCAATCAGTTGTGGTGCTGCATATTCTATCAGAAGGTCGAGATAAACATCTGCAGTAATTGGTAACTCGTTGAAGGAAAATGGACCAATTATTCGGTTGCACATGATTCCACACCACACATTCACTTTTGGACTTTCCCGGTGAAGCTCCCTAGTCACATGGAGTTGTTCAGATCCCCAGATTCTCACATTGTATCTGTTTAATGCCCCAGAAATATGAAATGTTGCCTCGTCACTGAAACAAACTCGCTTGAGAAATGCTTCATCCTGCAAAGGCATTCCAGCATGTTGAGTGCAAACTCTGTCCGTTTTGGCTCGTCATTTGGCTCAAGTGTCTGTAACGGTTGCACTTTGTAAGCGTACAACCGTAAGTTCTTGTGGAGGACCTTACGCACAGTTGAACGTGGTAGCTGCAATCGTCTGGCATCAGTGTGGATGGACTTCGTAGGTGAACGAGTAAAGAAGTTTAAAACGCGATCGATTTTTTCCTCGGATGTTCTTGGTCGCCCGCTCCTCCCTTTATCCAACACTGTCCCTGTCTCCATAAATTTTTTGTGCCATACACGGATTGAAGGGCGCGATGGTGGGTCTCTTCCATACCGAAGTTTTGTTGAGTCTGAACATCCGATTTTGTCTCAGTAAACCGGGACACACATTGTGCCTTCTCTTGAGGAGTTGTCATTTTATAGAGGATCAGTTCTTTCCATCAATAGAGTATCTGAAACACAAAATTTTAGTATATATAAAAAATTTAGTAAACAGTGATTACAATAAAAGAAATTTTGTTAAAATATTTCAACAACTACCGTTGTAATAAAATTTTGAAGTTGTAAAGGGACTTCATGGACACCCTGTATTTCTACTATATAAAAATAAACTGAACCAAAAGTGTTCAAAAAGTTGGTGTTTTGAATTTTGTACAACATTTGAAAAATCGTTGCCTTTCGACGAACTGTAGTACCCTTGGTAATGTGTGAAGATAAAAGTGGTATTAATGGAAATGTAGTACCCCTGATATTAAATGGAGATAAGAGTGGTACTAATGTAGTTTGTAGAGAATTTTGTGCTCTCTTAAAAAGGAAATAGACGCCAAAGCGCTGGAAGCACAAAAAAATTGGCCAAGTACGAGCAGGACTCGCGCACTGAAGGTTCCATACAAACTAAATTATCAAGAATCTAAAAGATTTTTGCCTGTTTTCGATATAGACGCTGGCTGGATATCGGTGCCGGGAATTTAAAGACCGTATCAAAATCTGTACAGTAGTTTCTCAGAATAGACCGGACAAACAAAGAGAAGCGAGCAGGGGACTTCATTTAATTTTTGTAGAAAGAGAAAATTTTATAAAATATTTTTTTATTTGCTTACTAAGACATGAATACAACTTACATTTTATGTGTGTATGCAGTAATGTTCGTCTGACGGGTGATGAATGCAAAGCATGTTCTAATGGCAAAACGATATTTTTTTATATGATATAGCAACAATTTAACAATTTTCGAAACTTTTTTTTACTTTACTTGTAGTGTGAAACCCTTCTTCTTGCCAAATTTCATGATGCTACGTCAACGAGAAGTACCATACAAATTTTGATGAGTTTGTTTGTATCAAAATATGTAATATAAATGGTCATATCTCTTTATTGTATTGTCTTAGAAGCTGAACTTTTTTACACTGCAAAGGGGCTGTAAACCTTAGTACGTGACATAAATTTCATCCTGATTCGCTTGCCTGTTCAAGAAAAAAAGGGGTCGTAACAGATGAACAAACAAACAGACGGATGTAAAATGACAAAAATATTTTTTTGTGTTATATAACTGCAAATTAACAGTTTCTGGAGTTTTTCCTTTACTTGTACTGTGAAATCTTGCTTCTTGTCAAATTTCATGATTCTACGTCAACCATACAGATTTTGATGAGTGAGTTTGTGAGTATCAAAATATGTGAGATAAATGATCGTATCTTTTGATTAAAATGAATTAGATGCTTTACTTTTTCACACTGCGAAGGAGCTGTAAACCTTAGTAAGTGACATAAATTTCATCTTGATACGTCAACCTGTTCAAGAGTAAAAGGGGTCGTAACAGATGGACAGACAGACAGACGGATGAAACACGACAAAAAATATTTTTTTGTGATATATAATTGAAAATTAACAGTTTTTGGATATTTTACTTTACTTGTACTTTGAAATCTTACTTCTTGCCAAATTTCATGATTCTATGTCAACTGAAAGTAGCCTATAGGTTTTGATAACTGAATTTTCGAGATTTTTTTTTTTTTTTAAATTGAGAAGAATCAGAAATTTTCACGCTTTTTGGTGTACAGAGAGATTAGCCAACATAAATTTTCTTGACAAAGCTTGGTTTTCAAATATTTGTAACCATATGAATGAGTTTCAAAAAATAAAATCTTTTACCCCACTTTTTGCACTGTAGTCTACAGGCTAGTCCGACTGTTTGACTGGACTACGCATAGTGATGACTAGTTTAGCATAAGACAGGAAAAGATGGAAGACAGTAAAGAATCAAAAGGAAGTTTCAGGCAAAAAGAAAAAAAAAGTGATGCTCTTAGATCTACATCTACATCATACTCCGCAAGCCACCTAATGGTGTGTGGCGGAGGGTGCTTTCGGTACCACTATATGATCCCTCCAACCATGTTCCACTCGCGAATAGGGCGTGGGAAGAATAATTATGGGTAAGCTTTGATACTGGCTCTAATTTCTCGAATTTTCTCCTCGTGATCACTAATCGAGATGTATGGATATATGTCGGGAGAAGTAATATGTTGTCAGACTACTGAAAAGTGTCCCGAAATTTCAATAGTAAATCTCTCCGTGATGCACAACGCCTCTCTTCTAACGTCTGCCAGTGGAGTTTTTTTAACATCTTCGAAATCTTGCTTCTCGCCAGCTAAACGATCCGGTGACGAAACGCGCCGCTCTTCGTTGGATCTTCTCTATCTCCTCTATCATTCATACCTGATAGGGATCCCAGACAGATGAACAATGCTCAAGAATCGGGCGAACAAGCGTCTTATAACCCAGTTCTTTCGTGGATGAGTTACATTTCCTTAAGATTCTTCCGAAGAATCTGAGTCTGGTATCTGCTTTTCCCATTATCCGTCTTATGTGGTCATTCCACTTAAGGTCGCTCTGGATAGTTACGCCTGGATATTTTACGATGGATTCTGTCTACAGCTGTTTGTCATCAATAGTGTAGCTGTACAGTAGTGGATTTCTTTTCGTATGTATACGCAATATGTTACATTTATTTACGTTCAGGGTCAACTGCCAGAGCCTGCACAATTCATAAGTTCTCTGCAGATCGTTCTGCAAATTCTTGCTATCTTGTGGCGTTGTTACTTTTGCATAGACAACTGCATTATCTGTGAATAGCCTTAAAGAGCATCCGACGCTTTTTACTAGAGCATTTATGTATATTGTAAACAGCAACGGTCCTATCACAGGGACACACACACTCATGGAGAAACAGAGCGAGGTGAGTTTCGTAGGATCTTTGTTTGAAAAAAAAAAAAAGAAAAAAAAGAAAGAGAAGGTTCAAATAGCTCTGAGCACTATTGGACTTAACATCTGAGGTCATCAGTCGCGTAGGACTTAGACCTACTTAAACCTAACTAACCTAAGGACATCACACACACCCATGCCCGAGGTAGGATTCGAACCTGCGACCGTAGCGGTCGCGCGGTTCCAGACTGCAGCGCCTAGAACCGCTCGGTCACAAAGGCCAGCTGTTTGCGAAATCTATGTGGATTTTTATAGAGGACATGTTCATTTTCGAAAAACGTCATAATTCCTGAGCATAAAACATGTCCCATAGTTCTACAACAGATTGAGGTAAACTGTATAGGTCTATAAATGTGTGGATCTGTCTTATGGCCTTTCTTAAAAACGGGAATGACGTGCGCTTTTTTCCAGGCGTTAGGTACGTTTCGTTGCTCAAGCGATCAACGATCTACATCTACATCTACATGGATACTCTGCAAATCTCATTTAAGTGTCTGGCAGGGGTTCATCGAACCACCTTCACAATTATCTATTATTCCAATCTCGTATAGCGCGCGGAAACAATGAACAACTATATATTTCCGTACGAGCCCTGATTTCTCTTATTTTATCGTGGTGATCGTTCCGCCCTATGTAGGTCGGTGTCAGCAAATTATTTTCGCATTCGGAGGAGAAAGTTGGTGATTGGAACTTCGTGAGAAGATTCCGTCGCAACGAAAAGCGCCTTTCTGTTGATGATTTCCAGCCCAAATCCTGTATCATTTCTGTGATACTCTCTCCCATATTTCGCGATAATACAAAACGTGTTGCCTTTCTTCGAACTTTTTCGATGTACACCGTCAGTCTTATCTGGTAAGGATTCCACATCGCGCAGCAGTATTCGAAAAGAGGACGGACAAGTGTAGTGTAGGCAGTCTCCTTAGTAGGTCTGTTACATTTGCTAAGTGTCCTGCCAATAAAACGCAGTCTTTGGTTAGCCTTCCCCACAACATTTTCTATGTGTTCTTTCCAATTTAAGTTTTTCGTAATTGTAATACCTAGGTATTTAGTTGAATTTACGGCTTTTCGATTAGACTGATTTATCGTGTAACCGAAGTTTAACGAGTTCCTTTTCGCACTCATGTGGATGACCTCACACTTTTCGTTATTTAGGGTCAACTGCCACTTTTCGCACCATTCAGATATTTCTTCTAAATCGTTTTTCAGTTTGTTTTGATCTTCTGACGACTTTAGTAGTCGATAAACGACAGCGTCATGTGCAAACAACCGAAGACGGCTGCTCAGATTGTCTCCCAAATCGTTTATATAGATAAGGAACAGCAAAGGGCCTGTAACACTACCTTGGGGAACGAACGAAATCGCTTCTGTTTTACTCGATGACTATCCGTCAATTACTACGAACTGTGATATCTCTGACAGGAAATCGCAAAACCAGTCACATAACTCAGACGATATTTCATAAGCACACAATTTTACTACGAGCCGCTTGTGTGTTATAGTTTCAAAAGCCTTTCGGAAATCCAGGAATGCGGAATAGATCTGAAATCCCTTGTCAATAGCATTAGGCACTTCAAGTGAATAAAGAGCTAGTTGTGTTTCACAGGAACGATGTTTTCTAAACCCATGTTGACTGTGTGTCAATAGACCGTTTCCTTCTAGGTAATTCATAGTGTTCGAACACAAATGGCTCTGAGTACTATGGGACTTAACTTCTGAGGTCATCAGTCCCCTAGAACTTTGAACTACTTAAAACTAACTAACCTAAGGACATCACACACATCCATGCCCGAAGCAGGATTCGAACCTGCGACCGTAGCGGTCGCGCGGTTTCCTGACTGTAGCGCCTAGAACCGGTCGGCCACTCCGGCCGGCGTTCGAACACAATATATGTTCTAAAATCCTGCTGAATATCGACGTTAACGATATGGGCCTGTAATTTAGTGGATTACTCGTACTACCTTTCTTGAATATTGGTGTGACCTGTGCAACTTTCCAGTCTTTGGGTACGGATCTTCCGTCGAGCGAACTGTAGAATATGATTGTTAAGTATGGAGCTAATGCATCAGCATACTCCGAAAGGAACCTAAGTGCTATATAGTGTGGACCGGAAGACCTCACTATTCCGAGGATATTTACTTCTACGTTACTCTTGTTGGCAGCTGTTCTCGATTCGAATTCTGGAATATTTACTTCGTCTTCTTTTGTGAAGTCATTTCAGAAGGTTGTGTTTAGTAAATCTGCTTTGGCATCACTGTCTTCGATAGTATCTCCATTGTTATCGCGCAGAGAAGGCACTAATTGTTTCTTGCCGCTAACATACTTCACATACGACCAGAATCTCTTTGGATTTTCTGCCAGGTATCGAGACAAAGTTTCGTTGTGGAAACTGTTATAGGCATCTCGCACTGAACTCCGCCCTAAGTTTCGAGGTACTGTAAAGGATCGCCAACTTTGGGGATTTTGTGTATGTTTAAATTTGGCATGTTTGTTTCGTTGTTTCTGCAACAGTGTTCTAATCCGTTTTGTGTACCAAGGAGGAGCAGCTACGTCGTTTGTTAGTGTGGTGTCACCGCCAGACACCACACTTGCTAGGTGGTAGCCTTTAAATCGGCCGCAGTCTGTTAGTATACGTCGGACCCGCGTGTCGCTACTATCAGTGATTGCAGGCCGAGCGCCGCCACACGGCAGGTCTAGTCTAGAGAGACTCCCTAGCACCCGCCCTAGTTGTACAGCCGACTTTGCTAGCGATGCTTCACTGACTATATACGCTCTCATTTGCAGAGACGACAGTTTATCATTGCCTTCAGCTACGTCATTTGCTACGACCTAGCAAGGCGCCATATTCCGTTACTATTCTGAACAGATAATATTGTGAATCATGTACCGCCAAGAGCGACATCCATCATTAATGGATTAAAGTTAAGTACCAAACTAGCTACTTCCGCTTTCTGAATTCTAATTCCTTGTCATGTTCCAGATCTCAAGTCAGTATAGTTCTTCCCTCCTCACGCCAGCCTGCGTGAGCTAAAACGCGTGCATTTCGGCCTCCTCTAGTAACACGGTGTTGGCTCTTCTGCCAACACAACAACAACTGGCAGAAGTAAAGCTGTGAGGGGCGGGCGTGAGTCGTGCTTCGGTAGCTCTGTTGGTAGAGCACTTGCCCGCGAAAGGCAAAGGTCCCAAGTTCGAGTCTCGGTCGGGCACAAAGTTTTAATCTGCCAGGAAGTTTCATATCAGCGCACACTCCGCTGCAGAGTGAAAATCTCATTCTGAACACAACAGATAGTTTATCTGGTATAAAAATGGCTCCGAGCAGTATGCGACTTAACTTCTGAAGTCGTCAGTCGCCTAGAACTCAGAACTAATGAAACCTAACTAACCTAAGGACATCACACACATCCATGCCTGAGTCAGGATTCGAACTTGCGACCGTAGCGGTCGCTCGGCTACAGACTGTAGCGCCTAGAACCGCACGGCCACTCCGGCCGGCTTATTTGGTATAAACCTCTCAATTGCTACCGATACTATTTCTTTGAATTTAAGCAACATCTGGTCTACACTTATATCGTTACTGCTAGAAGGGGAGCAAGTTCTTTCCCATAATCTTTATATGATGTTATAGGTCCTGAAGCCTTTCCACTACTAAGCGACTGTAGCTGCTTTTCAATTCAGCGATCGGTTACTTTGTTGTACCACATTTTTTGTTCTCGTCGATTTCTGAGTATGCAGGTGGAGATAGTTTCGCGTCAGCTGAGTCTGACGGCACAAAACGGGACAGTTGGACGCCGGTATTCTCCACCGGATTGATATTTTCCTGTTTCCCTTCGTCGTCCTGCACTCGCGGGCGCGTGCCTTTCCTGCTTTCGCACGTGTCATTAGAGAGAGACCGGCAGCGCGGCGTGAAAGCGGTCGCAAGAGCTCAGCCAGCATGTGCTCCCAGCTCCGCAGCCACTGTGCGCGCCGGCCCGGGCGGAAGGCGCGGCGACCGCAGCGTGCTGCGTGCGGTCTGTGGAAATAGCCGTCTTCCGGCGGCGTGTCCGACACGCCGGGTTTCCTGCGCGCTCTGGCGGTGCTGCGGGGCTCGTAACGTGGCGCAGACCACCGCATTAGCGGCGCTTAATACCAGAGGCCGGGCCACCCGCCTTACGCAAACAGGTCCCGGAGGGACACCTCACGCTCTAATTTGTGACCGCGGCCGGAAATCGAACACGTGCCGGCCGCCGACAAGGACAGGCAGCGAGAGAAACAGGGCGGGGAGGAGGGGGGAGGGGGTTGGGGTAGAAAAAAAATGCTGAAACAATTATCTCATTTACATAGGTAATGTAAACACAGAGAAAGGAAATTACTTTCCATTTATCCGTCCGCTGCATTAGGAGAAACGCCGACGAGAGACAGTTTCTTACCGCCGTCATTCAATTAAGAGGCTGGAAGGGCGGCGCTGGACGGGAGACGGACATTAGGGCGCCGTCCGTCCGCCACGGTTTTTACCGCCGGCCGTGTCGGCGGACATCTGCCGGCCGCTCTCGCCGGACACCTTGCGGGCGAGCTACGCGCGCGCCGCCGGTATCTAGGTTACGCCGCTGTTACACGCTGCCGGAGAACTCTCCGTGCCGTCGCAGCGGCAGCGGCGGGAGACACGGGCCCCTTTGATTATCCGCGGCCGCTATAGGCTCGTTACGGCAGCAGAGGTTTCCGTAGGCGCTGACCCAGATTCGTAAGCTCGCGTGCAGCTGCCCGCGCGGCGACAGTGCGGCGCGGTTACCGTTGGCTTAAGCACGCGATGATTACGCGCCCGTGTTATTTAGGAGCACCCGCGGCGCGTTTAAGGCTGACCTGTAATGGAGACTGGGCTGCTCGGGAATTTCGTCGTCCCGTTCCAGTTTACACGTGACGCAACATGAGGAAAGGGTCCCTAATGATTGAGAAAACGAGCAGATCATTCACGTTTTCAAGAAGGGTCGCAGAACAGACGCCCAAACTGCAGGCCTCTACCTCTGCCGTCGGTCTGTCGCAGAATTTTAGAACATGTTTCATGCTCCTTTATCACGACATCTCTAGAGTCGATACAGTTCCGCACTGTCGCCTGATAAACAAAGGAAGACCCTACGGAGTATCAGACCAACTGTGTAGCTGGATTGAAGAGTTCTTAGCAAACAGAACACAGCATGTTGTTCTCAATGGAGAGACGTCTACAGACGTTAAAGTAACCTCTGGCGTGCCACAGGGGAGTGTTATGGCACCACTGCTTTTCAAAATATATATAAATGACCTTGTAGATAGTGTCGGAAGTTCCATGCGGCTTTTCGAGGATGATGCTGTAGTATACAGAGAAGCTGCAGCATTAGAAAATTGCAGCGAAATGTAGGAAGATCTGCAACGGATAGGCACTTGGTGCAGGGAGTGGCAACTGACCCTTAACATAGACAAATGTAGTAGTTGTTGTTGTTGTTGTTGTTGTGGTCTTCAGTCCTGAGGCTGGTTTGATGCAGCTCTCCATGCTACTCTGTCCTGTGCAAGCTTCTTCATCTCCCAGTACCTACTGCAACCTACATCCTTCTGAATCTGCTTAGTGTATTCATCTCCTTCTACGATTTTTACTCTCCACGCTGCCCTCCAATACTAAATTGGTGATCCCTTGATGCCTCAGAACATGTCCTACCAACCGATCCCTTCTTCTAGTCAAGTTGTGGCACCAACTTTTCTCCTCCCCAATCCTATTCAATACCTCCTCATTAGTTATGTGATCTACCCATCTAATCTTCAGCATTCTTCTGTAGTACCACATTTCGAAAGCTTCTATTCTCTTCTTGTCCAAACTATTTATCGTCCATGTTTCACTTCCATACGTCGCTACACTCCATACAAATGCTTTCAGAAACGACTTACTGACACTTAAACCTATACTCGATGTTAACAAATTTCTCTTCTTCAGAAATGCTTTCCTTGCCATTGCCAGTCTGCATTTTATATCCTCTCTACTTTGACCATCATCAGTTATTTTGCTCCCCAAATAGCAAAACTCCTTTACTACTTTAAGTCTCTCATTTCCTAATCTAATTCCCTCAGCATCACCCGATTTATTTCGACTACATTCCATTATACTTGTTTTGCTTTTGTTAATGTTCATCTTATATCCTCCTTTCAAGACACTATCCATTCCGTTCAACTGCTCTTCCAAGTCCTTTGCTGTCTCTCACATAATTACAATGTCATCGGCGAACCTCAAAGTTTTTATTTCTTCTCCATGGATTTTAACACCTACTCCAAATTTTTCTTTTGTTTCCTTCACTGCTTGCTCAATATAGAGATTGAATAACATCGGGGAGAGGCTACAACCCTGTCTCACTCCCTTCCCAACCACTGCTTCCCTTTCATGCCCCTCGACTCTTATAATTGCCATCTAGTTTCTGTACAAATTATAAATAGCTTTTCGTTCCCTGTGTTTTACTCCTGCCACCTTGAGAATTTGAAAGAGAGTATCCCAGTCAACATTGTCAAAAGCTTTCTCTAAGTCTACAAATGCTAGAAACGTAGGTTTGCCCTTCCTTAATCTAGCTTCTAAGATAAGTCGTAAGGTCAGTATTGCCTCACGTGTTCCGATATTTCTACGGAATCCAAACTGATCTTTACCGAGGTCGGCTTCTACTAGTTTTTCCATTCGTCTGTAAAGAATTCGCGTTAGTAATTTGCAGCCGTGACTTATTAAACTGATAGTTTGGTAAGTTTCACATCTGTCAACACCTGCTTTCTTTGGGATTGGAATTATTATATTCTTCTTGAAGTCTGAGGGTATTTCGCCTGTCTCATACATCTTGCTCACCAGATGGTAGAGTTTTGTCAGGACTGGCTCTCCCAAGACTGTCAGTAGTTCTAATGGAATGTTGTTTACTCTTGGAGCTTTGCTTAGATTCAGGTCTTTCAGTGCTCTGTCAAACTCTTCACGCAGTATCATATCTCCCATTTCATCTTCATCTACATCCTCTTCCATTTCCACAATATTGTCCTCAAGTACATCGCCCTTGTATAGACCCTCTATATACTTCTTCCACCTTTCTGCTTTCCCTTCTTTGCTTAGAACTGGGTTTCCATCTGAGCTCTTGATATTCATACAAGTGGTTCTCTTCTCTCCAAAGGTCTCTTTAACTTTCCTGTAGGCAGTATCTATGTTACCCCTAGTGAGATAAGCCTCTACATCCTTACATTTGTCCTCTAGCCGTCCCTGCTTAGCCATTTTGCACTTCCTGTCGATCTCACTTTAGAGACGTTTGTATTCCTTTTTGCCTGCTTCATTTACTGCATTTTTATATTTTCTCCTTTCATCAATTAAATTCAATATCTCTTCTGTTATCCAAGGATTTCTACTAGTCCACGTCTTTTTACCTACTCGATCCTCTGCTGCCTTCACCACTTTATCCCTCATAGCTACCCATTTTTCTTCAACTGTATTTCTTTCCCCCATTCCTGTCAATTGTTCCCTTATGCTCTCCCTGAAACTCTGTACAACCTCTGGTGCGACAGTTTATCCAGGTCACATCTCCTTAAATTCCCACCTTTCTGCAGTTTCTTCAGTTTTAATCTACAGTTAATAACCAATAGATTGTGGTCAGAGTCCACATCTGCCCCTGGAAATGTCTTACAATTTAAAACCTGGTTCCTAAATCTCTGTCTGACCATTATATAATCTATCTGAAACCTGTCAGTATCTCCAGGGGTCTTCCATGTATACAACCTTCTCTCATGATTCTTGAACCAAGTGTTAGCTATGATTAGGTTGTGCTCTGTTAAAAATTCTACCAGACGGCTTCCTCTTTTCGTTTCTTACCCCCAATCCGTATTCACCTACTACGTTTCCTTCTCTCCCTTTTCCTACTGACGAATTCCACTCACCCATGACTATTAAATTTTCGTCTCCCTTCACTATTTGAATAATTTCTTTTATTTCATCATACATTTCTTCAATTTCTTCGTCATCTGCTGAGCTAGTGGGCATATAAACTTGTACTACTGTCGTAGGCGTGGGGTTCGTATCTATCTTGGCCGCAATAATGCGTTCACTATGCTGTTTGTAGTAGCTTACCCGCATTCCTATTTTCCTATTCATTATTAAACCTACTCCTGCATTACCCCTATTTGATTTTGTGTTTATAACCGTGTAGTCATCTGACCAGAAGACTTGTTCCTCCTGCCACCGAACTTCACTAATTCCCACTATATCTAATTTAAACCTATCCATTTCCCTTTCTAAATTTTCTAACCTACCTGCCCGATTAAGGGATCTGACATTCCACGCTCCGATCCGTAGAACGCCAGTTTTCTTTCTCCTGATAACGACATCCTCTTGAGTAGTCCTCGCCCGGAGATCCGAATGGGGGACTATTCTACATCCGGAATATTTTACCCAAGAGGACGCCATCATCATTTAACCATACAGTAAACTGCATGTCCTTGGGAAAAATTACGGCCGTAGTTTCCCCTTGCTTTCAGCCGTTCGCAGTACCAGCACAGCAAGGCCGTTTTGCTTAGTGTTACAAGGCCAGATCAGTCAATCATCCAGACTGTTGCCCCTGCAACTACTGAAAAGGCTGCTGTCCCTCTTCAGGAACCACACGTTTGTCTGGCCTCTCAACAGATACCCCTCCGTTGTGGTTGGACCTACGGTACGGCTATCTGTATCGCTGAGGCACGCAAGCCTCCCCACCAACGGCAAGGTCCATGGTTGATGTGGGGGGGGGGGGGGGGGGGACAAACGTAGTACATTGCGAATACACGCAAAGAAGGATCCTTTATTGTATGATTAAACGATAGCGGAACAAACACTAGTAGCGGTTACTTCTGTAAAATATCTGGCAATATGTGTACGGAACGATTTGAAGTGGAATGATCATACAAAATTAATTGTTGGTAAGGCGGGTGGCAGGTTGATATTCATTGGGGGAGACCTTTGAAAATGTAGTCCATCAACGAAGGAGGTGGCTTACAAAACGCTCGTTCGACCTATACTTGAGTGTTGGTCATCAGTGTGAGATACGTACCAGGTCGGGTTGACAAGATCCAAAGAAGAGCGGCGCGTTTCGTCACAGGGTTATTTGGTAAGCGTTAAAGCGTTACAGAGTTGTTTAGCAAACTCAAGTGGCAGACTCTGCAAGAGCCGGCCGAGGTGGCCGAGCGGTTCTAGGCGCTACAGTCTGGACCCGCGCGACCGCTACGGTCGCTGGTTCGAATCCTGCCACGGGCATGGATGTGTGTGATGTCCTTAGGTTAGTTAGGTTCAAGTAGTTCTAAGTTCTAGGGGACTGATGACCTTAGATGTTAAGTCCCATAGTGGTCAGAGCCATTTGAACCATTTTTTGACTCTGCAAGAGAGGCGCTCTGCATCGCTGTGTAGCTTGCAGTCCAGGTTTCGAGAGGGTGCGTTTCTGGATGTGTTATCGAATATATTGCTTCTCCCTACTTATACCTCCCGAGGAGATCACGAATGTAAAATTAGAGAGATTCGAGCGCGCACGGAGGCTTTCCGGCAGTCGTTCTCCCCGCGAACCGTACCCGACTGGAACAAAATGGTTCAAATGGCTCTGAGCACTATGGGACTTAACTTCTGAGGTCATCAGTCCCCTAGAACTTAGAACTACTTAAACTTAACTAACCTAAGAACATCACACACATCCATGCCCGAGGCAGAATTCGAGCCTGTGACCGTAGCGGTCGCGCGGTTCCAGACTGTAGAACCGCTCGGCCACCCCGGCCGGCTGACTGGAACAGGAAAGGGAGGTAATGACAGTGGCACGTAAAGTGCCCTCCACCACACACCGTTGAGTGGCTTGCGGAGTATAAATGTAGATGTAGAGACCGAAGACATCCTCTCTACGAATCAACGTGAGGTTTCGAAAGGAACGGCCGTGTGAGACTCAACTCTCTCTGTTCGCCTATGACACACAGACAGCAGTAGATACTTGTGCCCAGGTGGATGCCGTGTTCCTTGTCCACCGGTAGGGGCTCGGCATTTCCGCCTAGTGAACAAAATACGCGCCTATGGAATGTCAAAGGAGCTGTGTGAATAGACTGAAGAGTTTCTAGCAAACAGAGCACGTCACGCCATTCTCAACGGAAAGAAAGAAAATGGAATGAGCGTATGGCATTGTTGGCCGCAAATTGCAAGTCTTATTTCAGTCGATGCCACATTGGGTGACCTGAGTGCCGGTGATGAGGATGAAATGATGATGAGGACAACACAACACTCAGTCCACGAGCGGGGAAAAATCCTCAAAACAGCCGGGAATCGAAACCGGGACCGCTTAAACGATAGGCAAACACGTTACCACCCAGCTAAGTAGGCGGACTCAGTGGAAAGAAATCTTCAGACAGAAACCTAGATCTGGGAGTACCCCAAGACCATTACTTTTCACAATACGAGGGGCGTTCAGTAAATAAAGCAATACTTTTTTTTTCTAAAAGCAGGTTGGTTTTACTCAGAATTCCAATACACCACGCTACTCCCCACTCTTGTGACTACAAAACCGTATTTTTCAACATAATATCCGTTGAATGCGACGGTCTTAGACCACTGTACTCGGACGGCCTTACAGCCTGCATGGTATCACTTTACTTGTCGACGTCCGCAGCTCGTGGTCTAGTGGTTAGCATTGCTGCCTCTGGCTTATGAGATCCCAGTTTTGATTACCAGCCGAATCGGGGATTTTCTCCGCCCGGGTACTAGATGGTTGCGTTGTCCACAGCATTTCATCATCATTCATGAAAACGGCGAGACTGGGAAGTGTAAAGATAAGGAATTTGTACGGGCGCTAATAACCACGCCGTTGATCGCCCCACGAACCAGATTCATAATCACTGTCATCCTCTACGTGTCGACGTCGGAGTCAACACCTTGCTGCATCAATAATTTCCCCACCATCCACGTACTGCTTCCCACTGAGTGTATCCTTCACTGGGCCAAACAGATTGAAGTAGGAAGGTGCGATGTTAGGGCTATTGGGTGGATGGGGATGGACAGTCCAATGAAGTTTTGTGAGCCCCTCTTGGGTGGACGAGTGTGTCAGCACTACCAACAGAGACGTCTAGTTGTGCAGCGAGTGGCCTGATTGTGATCACTCGGTCACCTCGAATGAGAGTGTCCGCACGTTCCAGCACTACTTGAGTCACAGCCGTGTTCGTCCAGATGGCACTCGCGAGATCGTATAAATGTGCGCGAACTTGTTGCGTTGGTGTCAGACGCCTCGTCTAATGACTCGCCGTGCTTTTGTTCGCTGTCAGGTCTACGTAGACGTTCTGAAACCACCTACAAAGATCTGTGATGCTCTTGTTTTCTGCCAAAAGAAATTTGTAGCTCTCTACTTCTTTTCCGAAATTCACTGACTTTCAGGTCGTGACCATTAATTCATATTCAATAGTGGAATGCCAATTATGACCATACAAACGTAAGGACAACGTAACACCCAGTCCCCGAACGGAGACAATCTCAGACCCGGCCAGGAATCGACCCTTCTTCGCTTAATAACCAGGCGCTCTCGCCACGCAGCTACAAAGGCGGACATTCTCTCTGCTTGGAACGCACCTCCATTACGGACGCCAGTTTGAAGCCTACGTATAGCGCTGCCACCTATTGGAATTTCATGTAACTGAGGGGGCTCAAGCGGGAATATTCCACGATCTTAGACAACAAATTTCGCTTTATTCCAGCCGAAATGGACCTAGAACAAAAGAGTGTAGCATTGCTTACTGAACGCCACTAGTGGTATTTAAACGGCGGAGTGGATAACATCGGAAGTTCGATGAGAGTTTTCGTGGATGATGCTGTTGAATACGGTAAAGGAGCAACGAAAATAAAATTATAGCGAAATGCAGAAAAACCTGCAGAGGATCGACGCATGATGCAGCGATTGGCAATTGGCTCTAAACACAAGGAAATACAACTTACTGCGCATTAGTATGCAGAAAGACCCAGTACTGTATGATCACACGGTAGCAGAACAATCACTGGAAGGTGTCACATCCATAAAATATCTAGCGATTTGAAGTGGAACAGCCACATGAAACTAATTTAGAAAACATCGTTCTTGTGAAACACAACTAGTTCTTTACTCACGCGAAGTGCTGAGTGCTATTGAGAAGGGATTTCAAATTGACTCCGAATTTCTACATTTTCAGAAGGCTTTGAGACTGTACCGCACAAGAGGGTTGTAGTGAAATTGCGTGCTTATGGAATATCGTCTCAGTTACGTAACTGGATTCGTGATTTCCTGTCAGGGAGGTCACAGTTCGTAGTAATTGACGGAAAGTCATCGAGTAAAATAAAAGTGATTTCTGGCGTTCCGCAAACTAGTGTTATAGGCCCTTTGCTGTTCCTCATCTGTACAAACGATTTGGGAGATAATCTGAGGAGCTGTCTTAGGTTGTTTGCAGATGACGCTGCCGTTTTTCGATTAGTAAAGTCATCAGAAGATCAAAACAAATTGCAAAATGATTTAGAAGAGATACCTGCATGGTGCGAAAATTGGCAGTTGAATCTAAATAACGAAAAGTGTGAGGTAATCCACATGAGTGCTAAAAGGAATCCGTTGAAAAACCGGTTACACGATAAATCAGTCTAATCCAAAGGTCGTAAATTCAACTAAATTACAATTACGAACAATTTAAATTGGAAGGAACACATATAAAATGTTGTGGGGAAGGTAACCAAAGACTGCGTTTTATTGGCAGGACAGTTACAAAATGTAACAGATCTAGTAAGGAGACTGCCTACACTATGCTTATCCGTCCCCTTTTAGAATACTGCTGCGCGGTGTGGGATCCTTACCAGATAGGGTTGACGGAGTACATCGGAAAACTTCAAAGAAGGGCAGAACGTTCCGTATTATCGCGAAATATGGGAGATAGTGTCACTAAAATGACAAAGGATTTGGGGTGGACGTCATTAAAAAAAAGGCGTTTTTCGTTGCGCAGAAATCTTCTCAAGCAATTTCAGTCACCAACTTTCTCCTCCAAATGCGAAAATGATTTGTTGACACCGACCTACATAGGAAGAAATGCTCATCATGATAAAATAATGGAAACCGGAGCTCGCACCGAGAGATATAGGTGACCGTTTTTTCCGCGCGCTATACGAGATTGGAATAATAGAGCATTATTGTGAAGGTATTTCTTTGAACCCTCTGCCAGGCACTTAAATGTGATTTGCAGAGTATCCATACAGATGTTGATGAATCGCATGTAACACAGACGCCAGACTAAGATTCAATGGAAGTTTCCACAGGAAATGAAGTCCGCCGACAAAGGAGGTAGACCAATACTTGAATATTGCTCCTCGGGACCAGTACCATATACACTACTGGCCATTAAAATTGCTACACCACGAAGATGGCGTGCTACAGACGCGAAATTTAACCGACAGAAAGAAGATGCTGTGATAAGCAAGTGATAAGCTTTTCAGAGCATACACACAACGTTGGCACCGGTGGCGACACCTACAACGTGCTAACATAAGGAAAGTTTCCAACCGATTTCTCATACACAAACAGAAGTTGACTGGCGTTGCCTGGTGAAAGGTTCTTGTGATGCCTCGTGTAAGGAGGAGAAAAGCAGCGTACCATCACGTTTCCGACTTTGATAAAGGTCGGATTGTAGCCTATCGCCATTGCGGTTTATCGTATTGCCACATTGCTGCTCGCGTTGGTCGAGATCCAATGACTGTTAGCAAAATATGGAATCGGTGCGTTCAGAAGGGTAATACGGAACGCCGTGCTGGATCCCAACGACCTCGTATCACTAGCAGTCGAGATGAAAGGCATCTTATCCGCTTGGCTGTAACGGATCGTGCAGCCACATCTCGATTCCTGAGTCAACAGATGCGGACGTTTGTAAGACAACAACCATCTGCACGAACAGTTCGACGACGTTTGCAGTAGCATGGACTATCAACTCGGAGACCATGGCTGTGGTTACTCTTGACGCTGCATCACAGACAGGAGCACCTGCGATGGTGTACTCAACGACGAACGTGGGTGCACGAATGGCAAAACGTCATTTTTTCGAATGAATCCCGGTTCTGTTTACAGCATCATGATGGTCGCATCCGTGTTTGGCGACATCGCGGTGAACGCAAATTAGAAGCGTGTATTCGTCATCGCCATACTGGCGTATCACCCGGCGTGTGTGTATGGGGTGCCATTGGTTACACGTCTCGGTCACCTCTTGCTCGCATCGACGGCACTTTGAACAGTGAACTTTACATTTCAGATGTGTTACGACCCGTGGCTCTACCCTTCATTCGATCCCTGCGAAACCCTACATTTCAGCAGGAGAATGCACGACCGCATGTTGCAGGTCCTCTACGGGCCTTTCTGGATACAGAAAATCGACTACTGCTTTCCTGGCCAGCACATTCTCCAGATCTCTCACCAATTGAAAACGTCTGGTCAATGGTGCCTGAGCAACTGGCTCGTCACAATAAGCCAGTCATTACTCTTGATGAACTGTGGTATCGTGTTAAAGCTGCATGGGCAGCTGTACCTGTACACGGCATCCAAGCTCTGTTTGACTCAATGCCCAGGCGTATCAAGGGCACTATTACGGCCAGAGGTAGTTGTTCTGGGTACTGATTTCTCAGGATCTATGCACCCAAATTGCGTGAAAATGTGATCACATGTCAGTTGTAGTACAATATATTTGTCCAATGAATACCCGTTTATCATCTGCATTTCTTTTTGGTGCAGGAATTGTAATGGCCAATATTATAGCATTGATAGAGGAAGTAGAGAAGATCCAAAGAAGAGCAGCACGTTCTGTTAAGGTTCATTCAGTAAGCGCGGAAGCGTCATAGAGATGATGAGTCAACTCCAGTGGTAGATGCTGCAAAAGATGGATCTGTATCGCGGTGTGCTTTACCGTTAAAGTTCCGAGAGTGTACGTACCTAGAAGAATCAATAAACATATTTGCTTCTTCCTACGTGTACCATGCAGAAAGACCGTGAACGTAAAATGAAAGAGATTCGAGCTCACACGCATGCCTGCCAGCAATCCTTCGTCCTGTGAGCCATTCGCGGTAGACACAGAAAAAAGGTGACAGCGACACCAGTACGCAAAGTACCATCCCCCACACACCGTAACGGGGCTTGTGGAGTAGTGATGTAAATATCGATGTAGGTGTAAAGAAAGCTTGCGAAAACCAGCCGCCAGTGGCTCCGTGGAATAGGCTTCTAAATCCGCGCGATGCAGTCGATACGCGGCCAGCTATCAGTGGTTGATTGGTGAGTGGAAGGACTTGGTGATGGGGAAACTGAACATCACTCTTAACCATAACACAATTTACTAACAAGCTGCGACATCGTCGCGAAAAAACACAGTGACCCGTATATGTAATAAGTACCTTTAATTTACCTCTATGGTCACAATCTTTTTGTTTAACAGATTACCGGTTTCCGTCTTTAATGACCATCATCAGATCTGTTTCATAAAAACAAAGTCCTAATGTTCATGCATGCATGTGATGTGATTTATATGTATTTGACGATGCTGGTGCTGATTACGCATTTAACATTTGACGATGCCACTATGGCTGCAGTACATAAGGACTTTGTTTTTACGAAACAGATCTGATGATGGTCATTAAAGACCGAAACCGGTAATATGTTAAACAAAAAGATTGTAACCATAGACGTAAATTAAAGGAATTTATTACAATTTATTAAATTTCCCAATGTTGCGGCCGGTGTTGCCGAGCGGTTCTAGGCGCTTCAGTCTGGAACCGCGCGACCTCTATGGTCGCAGTTTCGAATCCTGCCTCGGGCATGGATGTGTGTGATGTCCTTAGGTTAGTCAGGTTTAAGTAGTTCTAAGTTCTAGGGGACTGATGATCTCAGATGTTAAGTCCCATAGTGCTCAGAGCCAACCCAATGATGCAATAAATAAAAAAAAAAAAACAAGATGACAGCTTTTATAAAACAATTATAAATACCAATTTTGATAACACAGTTACAAAAACCAGCTGCTTCAATACAGCAAGCCACTCGCCAGTGGCATGTCACGAGACAGGTTTCAAACCCCGACGTCGCCCACTAGTCTGGACGCGCCACAGTGCACAGTGGTCGAATAGCGCCAGCACTGGGCACTTGTAAAACACACAAGGATATCTTAAAACACATAAAACGAACAAACAAAACAAACATCGTTCAAACAGGCCTTGAAAGCCCAACGGTACCGACAGGCCGCCGTGTCATCCTCAGCCCTCACGCGTCACCGGATGCAGATACCGCCGACCATATGGTCAGCGCAATGCTCTTCCGGCAATTGTCAGTTTTCGTGAACAGTGCCACTGCTTCTCAATCAAGTAGCTCCTCAATTGGCCTCACAAGAGTGCAGCCGGCCGGTGTGGCCGTGCGGTTCTAGGCGCTACAGTCTGGAACCGCGTGACCACTGCGGTCGCAGGTTCGAATCCTGCCTCGGGCATGGATGTATGTGATATCCTTAGGTTAGGTAGGTTTAAGTAGTTCTAAGTTCTAGGGGACTGATGACCTTAGAAGTTAAGTCGCATAGTGCTCAGAGCCATTTGAACCATTTTTGAAGTCTATCTGAGCGTCGTTGTCCACAGCGCTATGAATCTCATGGAAGAACAGAGCGAGCTGAGTTTCGCAAGATCTCTGTTTGCGGAATCCAGCCGGCCGGAGTGGCCGTGCGGTTCTAGGCGCTACAGTCTGGAGTCGAGCGACCGCTACGGTCGCAGGTTCGAATCCTGCCTCGGGCATGGATGTGTGTGATGTCCTTAGGTTAGTTAGGTTTAATTAGTTCTAAGTTGTAGGCGACTGATGACCTCAGAAGTTAAGTCGCATAGTGCTCAGAGCCATTTGAACCATTTTTTTTGCGGAATCCATGCTGATATTTATAGAGGAGTTTTTTGTTCTTCAAAAACGTAACATGTTCCATAATTCTATAATTCTACAACATATTACGTTAGTGATGTAGGACTATAATTGTGTGCATGTGTCGAGTGGCCCTTCTTCAAAACGGGAATGACCTGTGCTTTTTTCAGTCGCTAGGTGCATTCTGTAGCTCCAGCGATCTACGATATACCGCTGCTAGACGGGGAGCAAGTTTTTTCGCATAATCTTTGTAGAATCTTATAGGTACCACATCTGATTCTCATGCCTTTTCACTTCTAAGCCATTGCAGTTGCTTTTCTATTCCGCGATCGATTAGTTCAGTACCTGCCATTTTGGCATTCGTGCGATGATAAAAGGCGGGACCGTGTTACGATCTTCCGGAGTGCAACAATTTCGGATGACTGAATTGAGTACTTCGGCCTTCTCTCAGTTATCTTTCGCTTCGGTGCCAGTATGGTCGCTGAGTGAATGAATATAAGATTTCAAACCGCTTACTAATTTTATGTATGACCAAAACGTCTTATGGTTTGTAAACAGATCGGTTGATAAAGTTTTGTTGAACATTAAATAAGAAGAGAAGATGAAAAGATAAAGCTGTCTGCAACGTGAAGGTCCGTTTGAACACTGCAGTGACTAAATAAGGATGGCCATGTTAGAGGTGGTACGCCTCTGCCTTCTTCCAATCTTTGATCTTTGACTTTCCCATTCAGTTGTAGGAGGACCTACAGTATAACGAGGCCACCGAACTGGGATCCTACTTTGCACAGAATATCTTCTCTTTCGAGTACTTTCTTGGTGGTGAAGCAGTGGCTGCTATGGCAGACTGCTGCGGCGATCATTTAGTTACTTAGAAGTTCCGTGGACCATAACTGCGATTACAGTGCGCTTCACTTGCGAAAAATATGGCAACATGCGGACCGTTTTACATGATTATGTTCGGTCTCTATCCCTCTCTTATTTTTTACAGGTATATACTAATTTACACTGATCAGCCAGAACATTATGATCACCGACTGCCTTTCGATATAAACCCGTCCACGCAATAGCATTGTCTTCTGGCGACGGATGACTGCTAGTCGGAAACAAACGCGATGCATGCAGCATCAGCTTGCGTGCTGTCCTTGTGTAGAATGAGGAATGCATGCGACAAATCTGGGCTTGATCGAGGACACATTGTGATGGCCTGGAGACTCGACAAGAGGGTTTCGGAAACTGAACAGCTTGTCGAGTGTTCGAGGATTGCTATGGTGAGTGTCTTCAACAAGTGGCGAAACTGAGGTGAAACAACGTCCTGACGTCGTAGGGTTGAGCGGCCACCACTCATTGCAGATGTTGGACGTCGTAGGCTGGGCAGGCTGGTAAAACAGGACAGGCGGCGAACTGTGGTGGAACTAACATCAGACTTTAATGGTGAGCAGAATACAAGTGTGTCTGAACACACAGTGCATCGAACACTACTAAAGATAGGCCTCCGCAGCCAACTACCCATGCATGTGCCAATGTTAACACCACGACATCTGCAACTAGGACTGAAATGGGCACGCGACCATCTGCACTAGATGTTGGCGCAGTGGCAGAGCGTTACATGGTATGATGATTCCCGATATCTTCATCATGCCTATGGGAGGGCGCGAATTCGTAGTCTTGCAGGAGAACAGCTCCTTGACAATTACCGCGAGACGGAGACAACATGGCGGCGGCTCCATTATGCTTTAGGGAACATTCACGTGGGCATCCATGGGTCCAGTGGAGCTGGTGCAAGACACCATGACGGCCAAGAAGTACGGTACACTGACTGCAGACCACTTGTATCACTTCATGATGACCATGTTTCCGAACAGTAGTGGTATTTCTCGCCAAGGTAATGCGCCATGTCACAAGGCCAGGAATGTGATGGAGTTGTTGCAGGAACACAGTGGCGGGTTCCAATTGATGTGCTGGCCCCCAACACGCCAGTTGTGAACCCTGTCGAACACAACTGGGATATGATTAAACGCATCGTTAGAGCTCATCGCCCCTCTCCCCGGTATTTAATGGAATAACGTGACTTGTGTGTGCAGATGTGGTGCCAACTCACTCCAGCGACCTACCAAGCCTCATTGGTTCCATGCCACTGCGCGTCGCCGCTGTTATCAGTGCCAAAGGTGAACATACCGGGTATTATCTATATGGTCATAATGCTCTGGCTTCAAAATGTTCGAGCTGATCTGTGTGTACTTAACTATGTTCAGTCTCCCTCTTCCTCTCTTAAAAATACACACACACACACACACACACACACACACACACACACACACACCACAGAACTACACACTCAGAAATTCTTCTATGAGTAGAAGGTTCTGTCAAGAAGATATGATTTCAGTTTGTGTTCGAAGTTAAAATTATCTGTTAATTTCCAGAATGAGACATTCACTCTGCAGCGGAGTGTGCACTGATGTGAAACTTCCTGGTAGATTAAAACTGTGTGCCGTACCGAGACTCGAACTCGGGACCTTTGCCTTTCGCGGGCAAGTGATAGTTCTGCAACGTTCGCAGGAGGGCTTCTGTAAAGTTTGTAAGGTGGGAGTGGATGAACTGGCAGAAGTAAAGCTGTGAGGACGGGGCGTGAGTCGTGCTTGGGTAGCTCGGTTGGTAGAGCACTTGCCCGCGAAAGGCAAAGGTCCCGAGTTTGCGACGACTTGATGATACACGTCCGGTCAGAGAACAAAGTGAGTAAGGTGGTTACCCTTCTTACTACGTACGGAGTAGCTGAGGGAAGCAGGGTCAACATGAATAAAACCAAGATCATTCACATCGGTCGAGGGCTGGACGCTCTGCACATTCCGTTTACGACGGTGGACATCTTGCGATGCTTAGGTGTCTTGTTCACCCGATCGCTACGGCAATCAGCGGCGGCGAGCTATCGACGTCTCAGCCAGCACGTCCGACTGCTCATACGCAACAGTTCACTCCGAAAGCACGATCTGCTCCAAAGGGTGGACTACACTAATGTTCATCTGGCCTCGCGACTGCCGCACCTGGCACAGGTACTGCCAATGCCACATGGTATTGCTGACAGATTAATGGCGACCTTTGGATACTATGTCAGCCAAGGAATGTTGTTTAAGATCAAATACGAGACTTTAACTCTCCCACACCATTCTGGAGGACTTAACCTCACGGATGTGCGGAACAAGGCTCTAGCTCTATACCTGCGAGCGACGCTACGATCTTGGAACCAACGGCAACACGCCATCACGTCGGCGATCCTGGATGTGCTTCTTCCCACGTCCTTTGAACCGCCGGTGGCGGTAGGCACAATATCGCCCTCTTTTTCTCACGTCACGCGATTCTTTGTTGATTTTAGTTATGTTCAGTTACAGATACCTTCTACAAGAATCCCCACTACCCGTGAAATATATCGATGCTTGCGGTGTCATCATGGCAGCAATGTTGTTGAACTTAAGTACCCAACGCGAGACTGGAGACAGATTTGGCGAGCTGTCCATACGCCTCTCCTCACCAAAACAGCGAGATCGTCGTGGTATACATTAATCAACCGCAAGACAGTCAACCACCAACGATTGTACGACATTCGTATGGTAGATTCCCCGCTCTGCCTTATATGTGGCATGCAGGACACCGACGAACATTCTCTGCAGTGCGGCGAGGCAAAGGATGTTTGGCGGCTGACGCAACGCATCATGCCACTCCTCCGAATCCACGATCACGACGGAAGCTCTATTTTTCCCTGACGCTACGGTCGCAGGTTCGAATCCTGCCGCGGGCATGGATGTGTGTGACGTCCGTACGTTAGTTAGGTTTAAGTAGTTCTAAGTCTAGGGGACTGATGACCTCAGATGTAAGTCCCATAGTGCTTAGAACCATTTGAACCATTTTATTAAGGCCGGAGTCTAATATTGTGGGGGACTGATGACCTCAGATGTTAAGTCCCATAGTGCTCAGAGCCATTTCAGAGTCTAATATTGTGATATTCCGTAGAAGTCAGCTTTAGATTTTGTGCATTCAAAGCTGTAGTCAGTCGTGAGGTCCTCTAGTGGGAGTAACGTGAGTTTTCCTCTGACAACTGTGGCGTATTGGTTCCAAGAGAAAATAGAAAGTTTCAGGTGGCTCTTACGACGCGTTGACATTTTCATAGTTTTAATGAAAAATGACAAAACATAAAAATTGTTTCTATTGATTTTGTTTCTTAATACATATGTTTTTGGATAGGGTCCGCCTTTAGAAAAACACAGTTTTGTTTTGTAACCCAAACATGTTTCACTGCAGTTGCAGCATCTTCAGTGGGCTTTTATTTTATGGCTGTTAAAGATAAAGAATGTTCTTTACTGTTTGTATACATGTAAATATTAGTTTTTAAATAGTAATTACAGATATTTGAAAAAATACATAAAATTATGAATTCATACCTTTTTACCACATGGTGTCGCTTTCCTGATGTATTATGTTTCTACGGTGACTTTTGTTTTGCAGTTTGTCATCTGCAACCACTTACACCTTAAAGTAGACAAATTACTTAAGCCAAAATTACGATTTGAAAATTGTTATGGCTATGCCTGAAAGTAATTAATTCTGTGTGTGCGCCTATTTACATTATGTTTCACTTACTTTTCTTTTTCCTCATCTTCATCGCTGTCAAAAACTATATATTGATCTGTCACTGTCACTGTTTCACTATTTCCCAGATGCAAAAACAAACATTGCGGACAGTTGAACAGCTGAAGGTGTAAAAGCAAGATGGCTGATGGTGGAACAGTTGAAGGTGTACATGGTGGTTGTTCTGAATCTTTCATAAGTGTTTGTGCATTTTGCGTGTGCGTGTGTGTGTGTGTGTGTGTGTGTGTGTGTGTGTGTGTGTGTGTGTGTGTGTGTGTGTGTGAGAGAGAGAGAGAGAGAGAGAGAGGGAGAGAGAGAGAGAGAGAGAGAGAGAGAGAGAGAGAGGGAGAGGGGGAGAGAGAGAGAGAGAGAGAGGGAGAGTAGTTTTGAGGAGTTTTCATTATTATTATTACTTCTTTGTTTGTTTGTTTGTGTGTGTATGTGCGAAAAGGAAGAGAGAGAGAGAGAGAGAGAGAGAGAGGAAGTAGGATTGAGGATTTTTCTTTTTCTCTTTTTTTTTCTTTGTATGTGTGTGGGGGTGGGGGGTGTGATCTCTATAGGTTGGTCTTGTCTAATAATTCTTTGAGGACAGAGAACAGAGTTCCATTGCAGAAAGTTGTGTATTCATTCATCACTTGTTTTCCTTTCACTATGGCTTTTTGTATCTGATAATTTTTTTCAATTAGTAGTTTTTGTGGAGGGCTGTTGCTGCATTTGAGTATTTTCAAATCAGTATTGATGTTTGTTGGGTTATCTTTCTTGTCCATAAGGTGTTCAGCAAATGTGGAATGACAGCTGTTACTTTTTAATGCTCTTCTGTATTCTGTGTATCTGGTATTAATGTTTCTGCTTATCTGTCCTATATAAACTGATTTGCAGTCCTGACATGTTAGTTAGTAAATACCAGATGTGTTGTGTTTGTCTGTGCTTTTGTTGGTTGTCCTTCGTTTTCTCTGTGTAGTCTGTCCTGTAGGCAATTTTTTACCCCTTGTTTTTTTGAGTATGTAACCTACTCTGTGGACTGTTTTGTTGTTGTAGGTTAGAGTGAACCACCCTTTTGTCGTTGTGGGTGTTTCTTGTTCATGTGTGCTCATATGTGTGTTCTGTGTGCTTGTCAGTTGACGAGGAGGCTTTTGTTTATGTGTGTTGGGTGTCCTTTTAATTTTGCGGTCCAGTTTATCTATAGTGTTTGTGTCATATCCATTCTCTTCAGCTATTTGCCTGATTGTCTGTAATTCATTCTTGTAGTTGTTATCAGTGAGTGGGGTTTTGTTTCGTCTGTGTAGCATATGTTGGAAGCCGGCTAGTTAGAGCGTAATCGGATGATTAGAATGTTTGTGTGTGTGTGTGAAATCTTATGGGACTTAACTGCTAAGGTCATCAGTCCCTAAGCTTACACACTACTTAACCTAAATTATCGTAAGGACAAACACACACACCTATACCCGAGGGAGGACTCGAACCTCCGCTAGGATCAGCTGCACAGTACATGACTGCAGCGCCTAAGACCGCTAGGCTAATCCCGCGCGGCTCAATTTGACAAACAGCGGCGGAGCATTTGGAGAAAGTAATAAGGCGCCATAGTTTTTACAGTTGCAGGCTTTGAACAAAATCTCATAATGAATTAAATGAAAGTAAAAATACGATAATCGTTGTCCAGCACAGGAACCGACACAGTGCACGTATGAATGGCAGAAAATGAAAGGACTGAAGTAACTAAATACCGATACAAAGTAGAAGGATATTTTAAACCAACTAACAGCAAGTGCGGGTGAATGTTGTCGTCTATAATACCTTTTACTCACCCATGGCTACAGACTACAGCTATTGATAAATCATCGAAATATCGATATTTACTCCAGAACATGACGATATATATCAGCGATACATTTTTCACTAATTTATCGATATCAGAAGGAAAATGTTGAATGCAGATATTTAATATTTGAAGTTGTAGTAGAATATAATTTTACTTTCATTGTGAGGAGGAGTCTTACTACCTCTTGAGCTTTCATCAAGTCCAGTCTTTATCTTTGATTATGTGAGGCAAGTATAGATGGCACAAAGAAGAGTGAATGGAATATCAAGATTTCCGATGTGAAGAAGTAGCCCACCTGTTGCTTTAAAAACAATTTTTTACACAATTAGTGTGATGTTTCTTTTCATCGTTACTTTTCGAAAGCACTTGCTGAAAGTGTTGAACAAAGATCTAAATGACAAGACTAGTCTTTGCGGTTGGTGGAGATGTGTGAGGGGAAATGTGACGTAATCGGCACTCGGCGCTACCAACAGAAACTGCAACGTATAGCTTCGGTACGCAATTTTGACACTATAACTGCTAGACCGCTGGCGTAGGTAGAAATGAAAAAAAAAAAAAAAAAAAAAAAAAAACAGGGAAGTCGATATAAATTGTTCCGGACAAATCCGATATGTGACGAAACCGAAAGACGGACTCATCGGAAACCTTTTATTGTGCCACTTACAAGGGAACCTCCCCATCGCACCCTCCTCAGATTTAATTATAAGTTGGCACAGTGGATAGGCCTTGAAAAACTGAACACAGATCAATCGAGAAAACAGGAAGAAGTTGTGTGGAACTAAGAAAAAACTAAGCAAAATATACAAACTGAGTAGTCCATGTACCAGATAGGCAACATCAAGGAGAGTTCGAGTTCAGGAACGCCGTGGTCCCGTGGTTAGCGTGAGCAACTGTGGAACGAAAGGTTTTTGGTTCAAATCTTCCCTAGAGTGAAAAGTTTGCTTTCTTTATTTTTGCAAAGTTATGATCTGTCCGTTCGTTCATTGACGTCTCTTTTCAGTGTAATAAGTCTGTGTTTTGCGACCGCACCGCAAAACCGTGCGATTAGTAGCCGAAAGGACGTGCCTGTCCAATGGAAACCGAAAACATTTGAGCGCAAGGTCACAGGTCAACCGATTCCTCCACAGGAAAACACGTCTGATATATTCTATACGACACTGGTGACGGCATGTGCGTCACATGACAGGAATATGTTGTCGATCCACCTAACTTGTACACTTGGTGAATGGGTAAAAAGATTCTTCTATCTTGCCCAATTTAGATTTTCTTGTGGATGTGATAACCACTCCCAAAAACGTGTGAAAACATAAGAGCTTGTCACATAAACTGCAACAAATGAATGCAACAGTTTCACAGTCGCACAGTTTTGTCTGTGCTCTGTCAAAATATATGTTTTTAACGTTTTCAAATTTTTCCGTGTGTAGACCGTCAAATCCTGCATATGTCCAAGCAAATCTGAACATGTCCTGGAATTTTGGAGAGCGAAGTTGATTATATGTGAGTGCCTGAACTTTGATAATTGTCTGAAAATAAAAAATTAAAATTTTCTCCCGAAGGAAGGGTTGAACTAAGGACCTATCGTGCGACAGCTGCACACTCCAACCACGGGACCACGGCGCTCACGAGATTACGCTCACGTAGATGGTGCCTATCATACACATGGACTACTCAGTTTGTATATTTTGCTTATTTTTTCATAGTTCCACACAACTTCTTCCTGTTTTCTCGATTGATCTGAGTTCAGTTTTTCAAGGCCTATCCACTGTACCAACTTATAACTAATTCTGAGGGGGGTGCGATGGGGAGGTTCCCTTGTTAGATGCACTTTCCATTGTTAGCGAAGTGGTTATCGCCAAGCGTGGTCGCACATTGTTTTCCTTTCAACTCTTGCTCTTAGCGGGGTAGTGAAGCTGCTGTTGATATACAGAATATATAATAATAAATCAGTACTTAAATATGGAGATCTAAAATCGGCAGTACATTTACAATGTGCAGCCGATATTTTTACAGGCAGGTATATTAAATTTTTTCTGTCGATATATCGACACTTTATTCCGACATATCGAGAGGCAAGATAGACTTTTATATCAGATTACTCATATTTTACAGAATATCAACAGTGCTATTTCAGACCACTACCGATACATACTGCTGGGGTAGTAAAGCGCTCCGCGGAACGAATGAGTCTGTGGGGGCAAGAGACGCATTGCAGGGCTATTGAGGAACACGGCTGTATGTTACGCAGCCCATAACTCGCCGGCGGCGGATTAAAACGTCAGCGAGCGCCTTAGCCTCTGGTAATCAAGCTGCATAAGGCGGCCACCGATTATGAATGAGCCGCGCGTTTTGTTGGAATTCGTGGGCAGCTGCCCCACGTGATTTACTTCCTGCACCGCTTTCATTACGGGCCATGAATCGGCCCCGCGTGAAACGCCTGGCTGCCGAAATCGTCCTGTGATTACTCAGGCAGTGTAGTACAGAGTCCCTCCTGTTGCGGTGCTGTGAAACGGAGCCGCCCATTAAAAATACACCCCTCGTGTTACAAAGAAGAACTAATAGCGTTGTGTCGACACGTACAACATCTAATACTAAACTCTTTTTCAGTCACATGATCCACATTGCGATTGCCAAAGATGGCAAAACTAATAAACAGACGTTACGTATAGAAAAGAAGTTTTTCGAAATTTTAAATTCAGTGAAAATGTTACACGACAACACTGAGTATGCTATACACATGATCGTAGCGTCATGGCGTTAGGCTACAAGGAGCAGTCAAATGAAAATCGAACACCCGCCACAACGGGACAGTGGAATGATACCATTCAAAAATAATCACGACATGCCTTAAGACACTTATCCCATTGGCAGACCATTGGCTGACGGATCTATAACCGCGCCCATTCTTGCACTTCCTCGTCCGACGGAAACCGACGTCACCGCATGTCTTTTTCTTCAGGTTACCAAAGATATGTAAATCAGACGGTGAAAGATCCGGGCCGTACTGAGGATATTGCCGTGTTTCCCAACTAAACCGCTGAGGTGTAGCTCTCGTCAATTGTCAATGTCGGGGCGGGCGCTATCGTGCCAGAGGATGCTTCCTGCTGCCAGAGGATGCATTCACGGGTGTTTTGACTTTATGGTGTGTCGCAGTTTCTGCAGTGTGTCTTTATAGCACTGCGCATTGATTGTGGTTCCACGCTCGAAGAACTCGACTAGTGTAGGTCCCCTGCAGTCGAAGAAGCTGGTCATTGTGACCTTATCAGAACTTGAGTGAACAGCTTTGGATTTCTTTGGCTGGGGAGATGTGGGATGTTTCCACTGTTGACTTTGCCGTTTGTCCTCGGATTGGCGGAATGCTGTCGGACGAAATCATCCTGTTGCACCTTGTAATGTAACGGACTACTGAAACTACCGATACCACTTGCTGGCGAGGTGTGCGGTGCCGTCAATCAACTTGAAGGAGCGAGTGAACTTTAACTACGTCAACATAAACATATTATTATTTTGTTACAAAACTGTTAATATGAGGACAATCATGAGGTATATTGCCACAGAACTATATTATAAACACTTTTCATTTTTCATACTATAATATATATATACGTCCGATGCGTAAAATATCGATATACAACCAAGGTTGGCAGGACTGCACAGTTTGTAAGCTCTGTAAACAGGAGCCGGTGGTTGGCGGGTGTAGACACAATGGGCGGTTGGTGTTGAGATGCCTTGTAATACGCTTGCTTCGAGAGGGTCAAGGATAGGGGGAACGAAATGATGGTTCAAATGATTCAAATGGCTCTGAACACTATGGGACTTAACTTCTGAGGTCATCAGTCCCCTAGAACTTAGAACTACTTAAACCTAACTAACCTAAGGACATCACACACATCCATGCCCGAGGCAGGATTCGAACCTGCGACCGTAGTGGTCGCGCGGTTGCAGACTGTAGCGCCTAGAACCGCTCGGCCACCCCGGCCGGCCGAACGAAATGATGTACTGGAAAAGCTGTTACATTGAAAATTATTGAATATTGTCACGATCAGCATTTATAAAATAAAAGTTGGAAGTTTAAATATGTGTCAGTTCTTACGCAGCAGAATACACACCCTGGACCTCAAATTGATTTAACAAACAGCGGATGGCGAGATTCATCACTGGACCACGTGTGTGCAACAACGACCAATAAAGGTAAGAAAGTTATATTACTCTAAATTCAAATTGTGATGATACCTTTCTTTCTCCATGTCCTCAACCCTGTATGTACTCTGTTGTTAGAGTGAACAACGTGACGGGGACTTGTGGTCGACTAGGCACACCAGGGAGACCACACAGGTTTAAAATGATAATTTGTAGCTTAATATACTACTACTGATATAATTAATATATGTCCCCCGGAGAAAGAGGTGCATTACAACCTCCACAGTGCCAATCGGACTTCAGCGATTCGGTACAGCCCCGATCTTTCACCGTGTGGTTTTCACATCTTTGGCGACCTGGAGAAAGACATGCGTGGACGCCGACTTCAGTCGGATGTGGAAGTGCAAGAGTGGATGCAGTTGCGGATCCATCAGCAGCCGATAAATGTCTTAACGTGTATGATGATGACTTCTGAATGGGACCATTTCATGGTCCCGTTGATCGGTTTTCATTGGACTGTCTCTTGTAGCTTAAGGTGAAGAGTTTCGTTTAAGTTCAAATGGTTCAAATAGCTCTGAGCACTATGGGTCATCAGTCCCCTAGATTTAGAACTACTTTAACCTAACTAACCTAAGGACATCACACACATCCATGCGCGAGGCAGAATTCGAACTTGTGACCGTAGCAGCAGCGCGGTTCCGGACTGAAGCGCATAGTACCGCTCGGCCACAGCGGCCGGCTTCGTTTAAGTTCCATATCTTCTGCTTACTGATGATGTTACTATGTTATGTATGCTTTCCAGTCAATCCAGGTATTGATTTATTTGCGCTCTCACCCTACTTACGGTTGCCTGCTTTTGTTGGTGGTCGTCTGCATACAAGATGTTTGCTCTCAATGAAACGAGCATAGGGAACCAGAGCCACGAATCCTGCATTGCTGTTCTAGACGAGGTCTTAGTGGATCTGGCTTGTCGTTGCCTTCCTCTGACCTGTTATTAAGTGTCGGTTGTGTATACGTGTTGTGTGAGCAACTGTAATGATCGATTGTACAGTGTAGTGTTGGATTTAGGATGCATAGCATGAAGGGTAGGAAGAGGGTGACATCTGGTCCCAGCACACAACCTACTCCTCTCGAGTAGTAATAAAGGATCGTCGAATTTAACGTCCCCAACCGACGACCGATCACCATCAGCAGTGTCACGTTACATTACATTACACTCATACTTGCTCCACAGATCGTGAATACGACATACAATATAACTTACAATACAATACAATACAACATACAATATAACTTTTTTTCTACTTCATATCTTAAAACTAATATTTTTTTCTGCAATTACTACTTCATATCTAAAAATTCATCTATTGGGTAGAAGGAGTTGCTATTCAGAAATTCCTTTAATTTTTTGTTTAAATGGTGGCTGGCTTTGTGTCAGACTTTTAATGCTATTTCTTAGATGACCAAACATTTTTGTGGCAGCATAGCTCACCCCTATATGTACGAAAGTCCGATTTAACCCAGGATAGTGAAGATAATCTTTTCTTCTAGTGTTGTAGCTACGCATTTTGTTACTATTTTTGAACTGGGATTGATTATTAATAACAAATTTCACGTCGTCACTTCTTGAGACACTGAGGAGAGATTTGTAAGTTACTCCAGGACGTTGGTGCAAACACTCTGGCGGTTTCCGGCGACTAGAGGAAACAATGTGGTGCTGGTGTTCAAGACTCACACGTCCTCTTCATCATTGGACTTACTTGGAGGTGTTTTGCTGATCTTCTTCTCAGGATAGCCGGCTGCGACGATCTGCACAACTTCTTCTCCGAAGATATGATGCTGTTTGGAGGAATTTTCTCTACTCTTAAAATTATTGCGCACACTCAGAATACTTTTAAATCAACCCTTCTATATTTCACTTCCACAAACAGAACACCACATAACAGTTTCACGTCAATGAATCATATTCCGTAAATACAATGACTCCCGGTATGTCAGAAGCTATTGATTACTTTTGCAATAAATACAGTTCCAAAAAATCTCTCGAGGTTCTCACAAGTCTACCGCCCGCAGCTCTAGAGAGTCAGTGCGTAAGTAAGTAAAAGTGAGTGTTTTTTTTCTTTTACATAATTCAACTGTTCACAATAATGACTGACGTCGCACCGTCACGGGGTAAGGCGCGCTTGCTCCTAGTGCTGGTCTTGTAACTTTTGTGACGAGCGAGCCAACCACTTGCCCGCGCCGATCAACCGTTCACCTTGTGGTATTCTCTTGACACACGTCCACCCTGCGCACACAGAAAACCGGCGCGAGGTAGACATTCTCCAGTTTCTCACGCTCGTACGTAAAATATCGGGTGTTCGAGACGGTGGAAAGCGGAGGGTCTCTAGAATTTGCGTAGAGATTCTCGAGGCACTACAAGACTGGTGATTAGATACTTTATGCAACCACCTCTCCTCCCCTTCCAGACCAAATACTGAAAATTTTCCAGCACGAGGGTTCGAACCGTCGTCCCTCAGAGATGAGCGCCACCGCACAATCGTGCGTTAGCGACTTTGCCTGCAGAGGCCGATTGCTGGGAGATAACGACGGTCAAACTGAAATGTTTGAACATCATGGGGGAAGTTGTACAAGAGGAACGTACAAAATAATTTAATCAGCACGATATTGCAGAACCTTTGTTATTCAGAATTAAAGTGCAATGTTCCTTCGGACATGCGTACATGTCAGAAGACAGGCGCTGCAGCGACTACAGCCGTTATGAATTGCGAATATGAACGGCCATCAGCTGCATGATGGAAAGACGACAATGAAAATTTGTGCCCGACCGGGACTCGAAGCCGGAACTCCCGCTTCTCGCGAGCGATCGCCCCAACATTTTTATTTTTTTTTTTAATTTTTTGAAGGAACCGCTGTAGGAGCAGGACGACGGGTAGGTCAGTGGTCGACACCCGAGGCGTGGCCATTCCGCCGCCACGCCCACGCAACGTGTTCTAGGATCGAAGGATCAGGGAGAGGATGTAGCGGGTTTGTCTATGTTCTTTTATTCATCTATTTAATTTTTATGACATTAGGCTATGCTAGCACGACTCATGGCCAGACCCAAATGTCCGTATGTCGTCAACCAAGTATCTACAATCTGTACTCGTACATTCATTATATACAGGGTGGTCCATTGATAGTCACTGGGCCAAATATCTCATGAAATTAGCATCAAACTAAAAAACTACAAAGAACAAAACTGATCTAGCTTGAAGGGGGACACCAGATGGCGCTGTGGTTGGTCCGCTAGACGGCGCTGCCATAGGTCAAACGGATATCAACTGTGTTTTTTAAAAATAGGAACCCTCATTTTTATTACATATTCGTGTAGTACGTAAAGAAATATGAATGTTTTAGTTGGACCACTTTTTTCGCTTTGTGACAGATGGCGCTGTAATAGTCACAAACGTATAAGTACGTGGTATCACGTAACATTCCGCCAGTGCGGACGGTATTTGCTTCGTGATACATTACCCGTGTTAAAATGGACCGTTTACCAATTGCGGAAAAGGTCGATATCGTGTTGATGTATGGCTATTGTGATCAAAATACCTAACGGGCGTGTGCTGTGTGTGCTGCTCGGTATCCTGGACGACATCATCCAAGTGTCCGGACCGTTCGCCGGATAGTTACGTTATTTAAGGAAACAGGAAGTGTTCAGCCACATGTGAAACGCCAACCACGACCTGCAACAAACGATGATGCCCAAGTACGTGTTAGAGCTGCTGTCGGGCTAATCTGCACATCAGTAGCAGACAAATTGCGCGAGAATCGAGATTCTCAAAAACGTCGGTGTTGAGAATGCTACATCAACATCGATTGCACCGTACCATATTTCTATGTCCCAGGAATTGCATGGCGACAACTTTGAACGTCGTGTACAGTTCTGCCACTGGGCACAAGAGAAATTACGGGACGATGTCAGATTTTTTGCACGCGTTCAATTTAGCGACGAAGCGTCATTCACCAACAGCGGTAACGTAAACCGACATAATATGCACCAACGGAAAATCCACAATGGCTGCAACAAGTGGAACATCAGCGACCTTGGCGGGTTAATGTATGGTGCGACATTATGGGAGGAAGGATAATTGGCCCCCATTTTATCGATGGCAATCTAAATGGTGCAATGTATGCTGATTTCCTACGTAATGTTCTACCGATGTTACTACAAGATGTTTCACTGCATGACGGAATGGCGATGTACACTCCTGGAAATGGAAAAAAGAACACATTGACACCGGTGTGTCAGAGCCACCATACTTGCTCCGGACACTGCGAGAGGGCTGTACAAGCAATGATCACACGCACGGCACAGCGGACACACCAGGAACCGCGGTGTTGGCCGTCGAATGGCGCTAGCTGCGCAGCATTTGTGCACCGCCGCCGTCAGTGTCAGCCAGTTTGCCGTGGCATACGGAGCTCCATCGCAGTCTTTAACACTGGTAGCATGCCGCGACAGCGTGGACGTGAACCGTATGTGCAGTTGACGGACTTTGAGCGAGGGCGTATAGTGGGCATGCGGGAGGCCGGGTGGACGTACCGCCGAATTGCTCAACACGTGGGGCGTGAGGTCTCCACAGTACATCGATGTTGTCGCCAGTGGTCAGCGGAAGGTGCACGTGCCCGTCGACCTGGGACCGGACCGCAGCGACGCACGGATGCACGCCAAGACCGTAGGATCCTACGCAGTGCCGTAGGGGACCGCACCGCCACTTCCCAGCAAATTAGGGACACTGTTGCTCCTGGGGTATCGGCGAGGACCATTCGCAACCGTCTCCATGAAGCTGGGCTACGGTCCCGCACACCGTTAGGCCGTCTTCCGCTCACGCCCCAGCATCGTGCAGCCCGCCTCCAGTGGTGTCGCGACAGGCGTGAATGGAGGGACGAATGGAGACGTGTCGTCTTCAGCGATGAGAATCGCTTCTGCCTTGGTGCCAATGATTGTCGTATGCGTGTTTGGCGCCGTGCAGGTGAGCGCCACAATCAGGACTGCATACGACCGAGGCACACAGGGCCAACACCCGGCATCATGGTGTGGGGAGCGATCTCCTACACTGGCCGTACACCACTGGTGATCGTCGAGGGGACACTGAATAGTGCACGGTACATCCAAACCGTCATCGAACCCATCGTTCTACCATTCCTACACCGGCAAGGGAACTTGCTGTTCCAACAGGACAATGCACGTCCGCATGTATCCCGTGCCACCCAACGTGCTCTAGAAGGTGTATGTCAACTACCCTGGCCAGCAAGATCTCCGGATCTGTCCCCCATTGAGCATGTTTGGGACTGGATGAAGCGTCGTCTCACGCGGTCTGCACGTCCAGCACGAACGCTGGTCCAACTGAGGCGCCAGGTGGAAATGGCATGGCAAGCCGTTCCACAGGACTACATCCAGCATCTCTACGATCGTCTCCATGGGAGAATAGCAGCCTGCATTGCTGCAAAAGGTGGATATACACTGTACTAGTGCCGACATTGTGCATGCTCTGTTGCCTGTGTCTATGTGCCTGTGGTTCTGTCAGTGTGATCATGTGATGTATCTGACCCCAGGAATGTGTCAATAAAGTTTTCCCTTCCTGGGACAATGAATTCACGGTGTTCTTATTTCAATTTCCAGGAGTGTATTTCCAACATGATGGGTGTCCGGCACATAGCTCGCGTGCGGTTGAAGCGGTATTGAATAGCGTATTTCATGACAGGTGGATTGGTCGTCGACGCACAATACCATGGCCCGCACGTTCACCGTATCTGACGTCCCCTAATTTCTTTCTGTGGGGAAAGTTAAAGGATATTTGCTATCGCGATCCACCGACAACGCCTGACAACATGCGTCAGCGCATTGGCGATGCATGTGCGAACATTACGGAAGGCGAACTACTCGCTGTTGAGAGGAATGTCGTTACACGTATTGCCAAATGCATTGAGGTTGACGGACATCATTTTGAGTATTTATTGCATTAATGTGGTATTTACAGGTAATCACGCTGCAACAGCATGCATTCTCAGAAATGATAAGTTCACAAAGGTACATGTCTCACATTGGAACAACCGAAATAAAATGTTCATACGTGCCTATGCTCTGTATTTTAGTTTAAAAAACCTACCTGTTACCAACTGTTCGTCTAAAATTGTGAGACATATGTTTGTGACTATTACAGCGCCATCTATCACAAAACGAAAAAAGTGGTCCAACTAAAACATTCATATTTCTTTACGTACTACACGAATATGTAATAAAAATGCGGGTTCCTATTTTTAAAAAAAACGCAGTTGATATCCGTTTGACCTATGGCAGCGCCATCGAGCGGGCCAACCATAGCGCCATCTGGTTTCCCCTTCCAGCTAGACGAGTTTCGTTTTTTGTAGTTTTTTTCGTTTGACGCTTATTTCGTGAGATATTTGGCTCGGTCACGATCAGTGGACCACCCTGTATATTCCTGTACAAGCGAGACATTTGACTTGAAAGTCGCTTGCCCGGGATCGTCGGATAAACACGGTGTTATTCAGAGTTACGATGCAATGTTCCTTCGGACAAGTACGCGACTACAGCCTTTATCAAATACATGAAATATATACACAAGAGAATATGAGCAAACATCAGCTGTATAATCGAATGACGACAATGAAAATTTTTGCCGGACGAGGGCTCAGACCCGGATTTCCCGCTTATGGCGGGCGATCGCCTTATCATTAGGCTATCCGAGCACAATTCCTGGCCGGACCCAAACTTCCAGATATCATCAGCCATGTGTCTATAACCTGTACTCGTACATCCATTACGTATATTCCCATACAGGCGAGACATTTTAGTTGAAAGTCGCTTACTCGGGGCCGTCGGGTAAGTACGATATGGCAGACTGCAGAGCCTATGTTATTCAGAAGTACGATGTAATATTCCTTCGGATATGCCAAGGCCATAGCCAGGATTTTGTCAACGTGGGGGTCCGGTTTATTAAAGAGAATTTTAAAAAGACTCATGTTTTTAATTTATTCTGAAAACATATTTATTTATCTTTTAATTGTATGTCCATAATTTGCTTTTGGGTGACCTTCATGCAAATAGTATTTGGTATATAAAATTAAACAAGGAAAGTTTTTCTTAAAAGGGTGTATATCAGGAGTTTCCAAATGCTCAATTAAATATTTATTTGGCATTGTGATCTCTTTACTGCCATACGAATTAAAATTCTAATATATGTACTACCTCTTTCCTAACAAAGCACAATTCAGTCTTATGACATGAAGTTCACTATAGCAGAGCAAAAGAATCTCAACGTTGGGCTGAATAACTTATAAAGTTAAAAGGACTCAAACCTCTTTCGACAATGGCTATTTTTCTTGTACTACAATCTTGCATTTAATTTTACAACTTATATGAAACCAAGGCAGACTTCCTTCAGTACATCAAAGCATCACTAGTTCCTCAATTCAGTCTCAAATTTTATTAAGGTATCTTTCATTTCATTAAAATTCTTGTTTCCTTAAGTGATCAAGAACTTCTTTTTAAATGATTACTTTAGCAGTCATCTTGAAATTATGGCAGTCAAATTTATTTGTGCAAGAGAAAGAAACCCGCGATCAGGCCGTGAAGACCACGTAATAGTCGACCGACCGCCATGTCATCCTCATCATTCATCATCAGATGCGGTATGGAGGGGCATGGGGACAGCACACCGCGCTCCCGGCCGGTTGTCGACATTCCGACCTTGGAGGCGTTGCCTCTCTCTCAGGCAGCTCCCCAGTTGGCATCACTAGGCTGTGAGCACCCTGGTCTAGTCCTCTGACCAAGAGAATATCCCTGGCAGTACCAGGAATCGAACTTGGGTCCTCCACATGAGGGTTTGTACCGTTGACCACTCGCATACAGAGGGGGACTATTCATTTATAAAACAAAAAGGAGTACACAAATACTATGAACTTCAGTTTTCCGTCCTTAACATTGATTCATGCACAGATTACAACTAGATTTCTGATCTATGCGACCTCTTAAAAGAGTTAGTATTTATCCATGATAATACACTATGTAATGAAAAGTATCCGATCGATAACGCTGGAATTCAATATAGTGTTGGCCCACACTTAGCCTTGATGACAGCTTCCATTCTAACAGGCATACGTTTAACCACGTGCTGGAAGGTTTCTTGGCGAATGGCAGCCCATTCTTCACGGAGAGCTGCACTGAGGAGAGGTATCGATGTCGGTCGGTGAGGCCTGGCGCGAAGTCGGCATTCCAAAACATCCCAAAATTGTTCTATAGCATTTAGGTCAGGACTCTATGCTGTGCATTCCATTACAGGGATGTCATTGTCTTGTAACCACTCCGCCACTGGCCGTGCTTTCTGAACAGGTGCTCGATCGTGTTGAAAGTTGCAATCGCCATCCCCGAATTGTTCTTCGACAGTGGGAAGCAAGAAGGTGCTTAAAACGTTAATGAAGGCATGTGTTATGATAGTGACACGCAAAACAACAAGGGTTGGAAGTCCCTTCCATGAAACACAAGACCACACCATAACACTACGGGATCCGAATTTTACTGTTGGCACTACACACGCTGACAGACGACGTTCACCGGGCATTCGCCATACTCACACCTTGCCATCGGATGGCCATATTGTGCACCGTGATTCGTCACTTCACATAGCATTTTTCCACTGTTCAGTCGTTCAATGTTTACGCTTCTTACACCAAGCGAGGCGTCGTTTGGCATTTACCAGCGTGATGTGTGGCTGATGAGCAGCCTCTCGACAAGGGAATCAAAGTTTCCTCACGTCCCGCCTAACTGTCACAGTACTTGCAGTGGATCCTGACGCAGTTTGGAATTCCTGTGTGATAGTCTCTATAGATGTCTGCCTATTACACGTTATGACCCTCTTCAACTGTCTGCGGTCTCTGGAAGACAACAGACGATGTCGGCCTGTACGCTTTTGTGCTGTACGTGTCCCTTCACGTTTCTAATTCACTATCACATCGGATACAGTGGACCTAGGAATGTTTAGGAGCGTGGAAATCTCGCGTACAGAAGTATGACACAAGTGACACCCAATCATCTGACCACGTTCGAAGTCCGTGAGTTCCACGGAGCGCCCCAATCCGCTCTCGCACGATGTCTAATGACTACTGAGGTCGCTGATATGAAGTGCCTGGCAGTAGGTGGCAGCACAATGCACCTAATATGAAAAACGTATGTTTTTGGGGGTGTCCGCATACTTTGGATTACATAGTGTATGGTTATACAGTCTTTGATACTAATAAACTACTCGACGATGCACAACAAACGTTCTCGTTCTAAGACGTTTATTTACAAATAAGTTAGAGTTGTGACATTTGTACTCACTGTTCCAAGGATATTACGAGTAAGACATTTCACAGAAGGACATTCTTCTTGTAGTAAAACTTGAAGATATGATATAACGCTGTTCGACAAGTGAGTAATCTTTATGCAGAAACACACAAAAGACAATCGCTAGCCGCATTCCAATGTAAATATCCCCAAAGGGACACCCTCCTCTAACATTACCTCTATTCAACAGAAGTAATCAATACCAACAATATTTTCGAATCTTGTATAGGTTAATATTATCTCAGCTGTTTAATAAAAAGAATCTCACATGAATTAGTATACGATGTATTGTATTTCAGGATAAAATGTATAAAGAGAAATTACTCTATTACAATCGATATGCATTAACTCTGTACGTACAGTTAAAATTACTTTTCTTTAGATACATTTAACATTACCAAATATTCGGCACACTTAAAATTCATATTTTTAATTGCGCAGACCGACGATATTTGTTAAACTTGTTTGTGGATTTATTTGTAAAATAATGATATAAGTTGGTGAAGATTCTTCTTTTGTCAAGAAAGTTTGAAACCTCTTGGACATACTTTTAGTATTGCAGAATGAGTTGGTAGTGGGAATGCCTCTGTTGGAATCAGACGTGTTTTTATGTTTGGCAATAACAATGTAATTTTTGGTTTCATGGAAGTGAAAATTGTAAGGACAGTGTTATACAGAAAAATGTGATAGAATTAAAAAAAAACATAAATTACGCAGCAGGCCTACTTAATATGTCATCATGTCGTCTGGAACCTACAAAGTAAAAAATTTCAGCCTCAAGAATCAACCCCTAGACGTGACGAACTGGAGCCAACTACGAGAAAATGAAGATAAGTAAAAAAAGTCATTTGGTCATCTTACTGCTCTCGAAGCTAATGAAACGAGTCAATTATTTAGAAGAGTGAAAATCTATTGGTATACTGAGGGAGGGTAAGATTACACCCTGAACTATGCATATTGTCGAAATCCTACTCAAATCATCATTTAAATTAAACGCTGTCTGCTCAAGAAAGAAATAACTGTGGTGTCACCGCCAGACACCACACTTGCTAGGTGGTAGCCTTTAAATCGGCCGCGGTCCATTAGTATACGTCGGACCCGCGTGTCGCCACTGTCAGTAATTGCAGACCGAGCGCCACCACACGGCAGGTCTAGAGAGACGTCCTGGTACTCGCCCCAGTTGTACAGCCGACGTTCATAGCAATGGTTCAGTGACAACTACGCTCTCATTTGCCGAGACGATAGTTAGCATAGCCTTCAGCTACAATTGCTACGACCTAGCAAGGCGCCGTATTCAGTTGATATTGAGATCTATTAATGTATCAACAAGAGCGATGTTCTACAAATGTGGATTAAAGTTAAGTATTCCAGAAGCTACGTACTTTTCTTTATAGCATTCATTACGTATCCTGTTTCAGACCTCACGCCAGCCTGCGTGAGTTTAAGCGCGTGCCTTTCGGCTTCCTCTCATTGTGTCTAGGCTTTCTTATCTAGACACAACAATAACTATTCCCCAAACCAAAATACGTGTAAGTACTGTTACAAAAGTAACGAAAAAATTATTTTTTATGGCATTGCTTCTACAACTTAAAAACATTACAGTTCGAAGACAATCAAAAGCATTTTAAAAAGTTTCAGTTATATCATACGAGTGTGAATAGATTCTAGACGAAAACGCCGAGGGTGGGGGTGGGGGCCGGGGGGACAACATAGGGCGCAATAGGCTTGGACGAATTCAAGCAACCCTCTGAAAAAAATCTTTTAGAAACGAGCGAACTATATCCATTCCGCTCTCCACAAACCCTTCCCTATCTTTCCGTGTCGGTACTGGTTTCAGTAGTTGAGTATCGTCTGGGTGACCAAAGTGGACGATACCTTGCCATTCGGACCCCCCCCCCCCCCCATGAGAGAATTTTGAGCAAATTGTTTAAGAAAATGCAACCACTGCCTATTGGGTAATTTTTTTGTGTATCTACGCGATTTTTGGGCGGCGCAGGCAAATCCAAATGTATTTTTATGCACTGATTTTAATGTAATGTTATTTGTAATTATGTTTACAGCATCGCTGCCTTGTGAAATACTGAAATATGGCAACCCCGGAGTTCTACCTGTGTGCATATAACGATTCCAATGATAACATTAAACAACTACAGATACGTAATTAGGCTATTAGTAGTGCACACATATTTATAACTTACCATAACACCAGTGAACGAATCAGAATCGGTTTTCCTCTTCTTTCTTGTTACAAACTTATCCGTAATTAGAAACTATCACAACAGCACACAGCACAAAAACAGTAAGCGGTAGCTGCAAGTAAGAAGTGAAGTGGAAATATACCCCAGGCTGTGGCTAAGCCATGTCCCGCAGTATCCATTCTTCCAGGAGTGCTAGTTCTGCAAGGTTCGCGGAAGAGCTTCTGTGAAGTTTGGAAGGTAGGAGAGGACGTACTGGCAGAATTGAAGCTGTGAGGAAGGGTCGTGAGTCGTGCTTGGTAGAGCACTTGCCCGCGAAAGGCAAAGTTCCCGAGTTCGAGTCTCGGTCCGGCACACAGTTCTAATCTGCCAGGAAGTTTCAAGAAGTGAACTGATTAACAGAACAACAGCTGAGCCCAAGTAAGCCAACAATGTACTGTAGCTGGTGTTGGCTTAAATATGGATAGGCTATAGCCAATATTGCTACCTCTATATCGATAGATTAAATCTATCGATGGCTTCGTTGACTCGATAGCACACATTCCTTTTTCATCGTGTGATTGAAAATCAAAATGTCTTTCAGTTTCACTACATGGCAGCTAGGTTGTTTGTAAATTCATTTAGGTGATAGGGGGGCTCAGTCTTCTGCGGCTGATCACTGTCTTGACTCGGGACACAGCATGAATTACGGACAGACGGAGATCCTTTCGTCCGGTTCCACATACTGGGACTCCGTAATTAAATATGCAGTCGAAATACGTTTAAGTAACAACCTGATTAACAGAGACAGGGGATTTCAACTCAGCAAAGCATGGAAAGCAGCATTGGAGGTACTAATGCATCGTCGGCCGCAGACGAATTAATCCGAGTCAACACAGCCGGATAATTGGAGTCCTCACACTTAAGCTGGGCGCCAAGACACTGCCTTTTTCCCGTGTTGCTCATACGAAAACCGTGCCCACTTTCTCCGGCAGGGGCCACTGGCTGTCGCCGTGCTCTATGATTCGTCTACTATGGCGTTATAGCCCCACTTCTTGACGCCTGCGCTTTTCTAGCAAGTCAGTGTATATATTGGCGAGCAACTGCAGCACTACATCAGTAAGTACCCGAAGATGACGAACAGCCGTCTCGTTGAAATATTGTGCAGCTTCCACAACATTATTCGATGAAACCCCCGTGATCCAGTGAAGCAATTATTACGTCGAGAAAGGCTCAAACAGCACAAGGAAACACCTTATCACCGAAACTTTTCCCGGAAGACCTATAGGGCGTTTTTAGTTACAGTGCCTGCGAAAACGAAAAGAGGGTGCCTTCGTTTTGCGGTTAACGCCGAACTGTTTGCCTCCAGGGCAACTTAACTTGTACCACAAATATAAGAACGTAAATGAGCAAGTTTGAAGGTATGTCTGTAAGACAGTTACACTGTCTGATAAAAGTTTGGAGCATGCAGAAGAAGATGAAGAAACGAAATGAAACTCCCCGGGTTGAGGAAGTCTGTGATGTTATTTCAGTAACTATAGTACCGAATCAGACTTACGAAGAACTTGGTAGCATGAGTCCATTCATCAGTCTGACGTCCAGACAGCCTGATGCTATTGCGAAAGGTGTCATAAAGCCTTTCTATCCTCTCCTGAAAGAAACTGGTCTACAACTGTTCTGACTAGTGCTTGATATCCTAGATAGTGGCACTGGGATGGAGCTGATGTTCGAGGTTGTCCTATACATGTTCGATTGGTAGAAGATCTGGGGATATTGCTGGCCACAGGAGTACCTCAACATCTCGCAGACAGTTCACAGAGGGACGGGACATGTGCGGACGAGTATTGTTCTGCTGAAAAATGGCGACAGACAATAGTCGCATGAGAGGCAGCACACGAGGCCGTAGGATGTCTGTGACGCACTGCTGGGTTGTCAGAGTTCCCTCAACCAATAGTAGATAGGACGTGAAGTCACAGCCGATAGCTTCCCACACCATGACGCCTCTTCCAAACACTAAAAGATTAGGACCTTTTACCCCCGTGGCTTCCATCCTAGAGGTTGATGGTCATCCAGGGTAGTGCATAAGTGCGATTAATCGCTGCACGCAGCACGACGACATTCATCAGCTGTCCATGCTTGCCGGTCACGGCACCACTCCAGATGCAGCCGTTTGTGTTCTCGTGTTAACGGCAGCCTACACATGGAGCTGTAATTCCATAGTGCAGCTGCTCCTAGTCTGCATTTAGTGGTGTGGGTGACAAAATGTTGCAGGGAGCCCATTACTTGTCCCCGGATGGCAGGCGCAGATTTGAAGGACTTACGATGTGCCTGATACACGATACGGCAATCCTATCTTGTGGAAATCAGATTTGGTCGACTGTAGCCTTTACGACGAATATGCCTGCCCTCATATTCCAATGCAGTCCAACGTCGGACCACAGTCTCGTCCGAATGCCCCACAAAATTGGATGTTGCATCAACCGACTAGAGTCAAATGGAGACCCACAATGACACCACTTTCAAACTCTGTCATGTACTGATAGTGCTGTTTCGCAAGAATACCCGGTACCTTCGTGTACTTCTCAGTGATCACTCGAGATCTGACGCTGTTCCCGTATGACACGAACAACACTATAGCTCTCTGGTGCTCATTCCACCTGTCACAGGTAGTTGCAGATCTATCATTTACATACCTGTCGATCGTATGTGCATATAGAAAGTTATACCAAATCCGCCCACGTCTTGTGAGTGGTTCACTTGAATGATCAAATTTACCCTTAATTCTTATAAAGAGTTCATGAGTTCTCGCAAAGGCAGCTGAAGACAGCGGCTCGATCGACAACAAAGAAAATAAACAGAAGCTTAAAAGTGGCCTCCAGTCATTAAATATTTGTAAAACTAACCTTCCGATATATCTGAAGCGGAAAATTTATTTCAGTGGTATTACCAGTTTTTTCTTAGGGCATAAAGACGTGGACGTTTCATGCAAATACCACTGAAAAACTGTGTAAGTTGATTGGTGAGGTTGGCCGGAGTGGCCGAGCGGTTCTAGGCGCTACAGTCTGGAACCGCGCGACCGCTACGGTTGCAGGTTCGAATCCTGCCTTGGGCATGGATGTGTGTGATGTCCTTAGGTTAGTTGGTTTAAGTAGTTCTAAGTTCTAGGGCACTGATGACCTCAGAAGTTAAGTCCCATAGTGCTCAGAGCAAGAGGACGTGCTACTGGGTATTAGAGGTACCGGTGTGTACAGCAACCTGGACCACCACCTCTGAAGGTCTCGTTGTATTGTGGTACAACGTGCAGTGTGTGGTTTTCATGAGCAATAAAAAGTGCGGAAATGATGTTTATGTTGATCTGTATTCCAATTTTCTGTACAGGTTCCGAAACCCTCGGAACCGAGGTGATTCAAAACTTTTTTTGATGTGTGTCGTGACACGCAGAATCAAGCGGCCCACCAGATACAATCAGTGTCGGTTTTTCTCAAGATGATAGCACACTAGACTGGGGTCGACCTACTACCGTTTTTAGGGAACCAAACGAAGAACGCGATATACGGCACCATTTATGCCGGGCCCCTTGAATTTGCGCTTGCAACGACCCGACTGGCTAACTTCAATGTTAATTAACTTGGAAACGGCTAATGTATCGAATGTTTTTCTTAACATCTACATCTACATTTACATCTACATGGATGCTCTGCAAAGAGCCTGGCAGAGGGTTCATCGAACAACCTTCAAAATTTTCTTATATTCCAATCTCGTATAGCGCGCGGAAAGAACGATCACCTATATCTTTCCGTACGAACTCTGATTTCCCTTATTTTATCGTCGTGATCGTTTCTTCCTATGTAGGTCGGTGTCAAAAAAATATTTTCGCAATCGGAGGAGAAAGTTGCTGATTGGAATTTCGTGAGAAGATTCCGTCGCAACGGAAAACGCCTTGTTTTTATGATGTCCAGCCCAAATCCTGTATCATTTCAGTGACACTCTCTCCCATATTTCGCGATAATACAAAAAGTGCTGCCTTTCTTTGAACTTTTTCGATGTACTTCGTTAATCCTATCTGGTAACGATCCCACACCGCGCAGCAGTGTTCTAAAAGAGGATGGAATAGCGTAGTATAGGCAGTCTCCTTAGTAGATCTGTTACATTTCTCTAACTGTCCTGCCAATAAAACGCAGTCTTTGGTTAGCCTTCCCCACAGCGTTTTCTATGGGAATTTAAGTTGATCGTAATTGTAATTCCTAGATATTTAGTTGAATTTATGGCCTTTAGATTCAACTGATTTATCGTGTAACCGAAATTTAACGGATTCCTTTTAGCACTCATGTAGTTGACCTCACACTTCTCGTTATTTAGTTTCAACTGCCAATTTTCGCACCATTCAGATATCTTTACTAAATCGTTTTGCAATTTGTTTTGATCTTCTGATTACTTTATTAGTCGATAAACGACAGCGTCATCTGCAAACATCCTAAGATCGCAAATTGCCTCCCAAATCGTTTATATAGGTAAGGAACAGCAAAGGGCCCTTAACACTACATTGGGGAACGTCAGAAATCACTTCTGTTTTACTCGATGAATTTCCGTCAGTTACTACGAACTGTGACCTCTCTGACAGGAAATCACAAATCCAGTCACATAACTGAGATGGTATTCCATACTCTCGCAGTTTCGTTACAAGCCGCTTGTGTGGTACAGTGGCGAAAGCCTTCCGGAAATCCAGAAATACGGAAACCATCTGAAATACCTTGTCAATAGGACTCAACACTTCATGCGAATAAAGAGCTAGTTGTGTTTCACAAGAACGATGTTTTCTAAACTCATGTTGACTGTGTGTCAATAGACCGTTTTGTTCGAGGTAATTCATAATGTTCGAACGCAATATATGTTCCGATACTCTGCTGCGTTATGATATGAGCCTGTAATTTAGTGGATTACTCCTACTACCTTTCGTGAATATTGGTGTGATCTGTGCAACTTTTCAGTCTTTGGGTACGGATCTTTCCTCGAGCGAACGGTTGTATATGATTGTTAAATATGGAGCTAATGCGTCAGCATACTCTGAAAGGAACCTAATTGGTGTACAGTCTGGACCAGAAGACTTGCTTTTATTAAGTGATTTAAGTTGCTTCACTACTCCGAGGATATTTACTTCTACGTTATTGGCAGCTGTTCTTTTTCCGAATTCTGGACTATTTACTTCGTCTTCTTTTGTGAATGCGTTTCGGAAAGGCTGTGTTTAGTAACTCTGCTTTGGCAGCACTGTCTTCGATATTATCTCCATTGGTATCGCGCTGAGAAGGCATTTATTGTTTCTTGACGCTGTCATACTTCACATACGATCAGAATCTCTTTGGATTTTCTGCCGGTTTTTGAGACTAAGTTTCGTAATGGAAACTATTATAAGCATCTCGCAATGAAGTCCGCGCTAAATTTCGAGCTTTTGTAAAAGTTCGCCAATCTTGAGGGTTTTGCGTCTGATCAAAATTGGCATGATTGTTTTGTTGTTCTGACCCGTTTTGTGAATCAAGGAGGATCAGCTCCGTCGTTTGTTAATTTATTTGGTGCAAATTTCTCAATTCTGCAGATACTGCTTCTTTGAATTCAAGCCACATCATGCCTGCACTTATATTTCTAATTTGGAAGGAGTGGAGATTGTCTCTCAGGAAGGCGTCAATTTAATTTTTGTCTGCTTTTTTGAATAGGTATATTTATCGTTTATTTTTGGAGGATTTGGGGGTTACAATATTCAGTCTCGCTACGATAAACCTGTGTTCACTAATTCCTGTATCTCTTTTGATGGTCGTTATTAACTCAGGATTATTTGTTGCTATGAGGTCAAGTGTATTTTCACAACCGTTTACTATTCGCTTGGGCTCATGAACTAACTGCTAGAAATAATTTTCAGAGAATGCATTTAGCACAATTTCGGATGATGTTTTATACGTACCTCCGGAATTCAACATGTATTTTCGCCAACATATCCACGGTAAATTAAAGTCACCACCAATTATAATCGTGTGAGTCGGGTAAGTGTTCGAAATCAAACTCAAGTTTTCTTTGAACCTTTCAGCAATTATATTACCTGAATTTGGAGGTCGGTAAAAGGACCCAATTACTATTTTATTCCGGTTGCCAACAATGACCTCTGCCAATACTAACTCACAGGAACCATCTACTTTAATTGAGTGACAAGATAAACTACCTTTAACAGCAACAAACAAGCCACCGCCACTTGTGTTTAGCCTATCCTTTCGGAACACCGTTAGGTTCTTCGCAAAAATTTTGACTGAGGTTGTCTCCGGCTTTAGCCAGCTTTCAGTGGCTATAACGATTTGATTATCAGTGCTTTCTATTAGCGTTTGGAGCTCTGGAACTTTCCCAACACAGCCACGACAATTTACAACAGTTATACAGATGGTTCCTTATCTACGTTCTTTCCTGCGTTGGGCCTGTACCCTTTGTGACTGAAGCCCTTCTTGTGTTTTCCCAAGACCCTCTAAACTAAAAAACCTCCCAGTCGACGCCACACAGCCCTTGTCATTCCCGTAGCCGCCTCCTGCGGAACCCGAAATCCAACCACCCTTTGGCGCAAGTCGAGGAATCTGCAGCTTAATGGTCGCAGAACCGTCTGAGCCTCTGATTCAGACCCCCACACTCGGCTCTGTACCAGAGGTCCGCAATCGGTCCTGTCGACTATGCTGCAAATGGTCAGCTCTGCTTTCATTTTGCAAGCAAGACTGGCAGCCTTTACCACTTCTGTTTACCGCTCGAAACCAAAGAAAATCTCTTCTGATCCAAAGTGACACACATCATTGGTACCGACGTGAGCCACCACGTGCAGTTGGCTGCAGCATCTTCATGGTATCCGGGAGGACCCGTTACACGTCTGGAATGACTCCACCCAGGATGCACACGGAGTGCACATTGGTTTTCTTTCCCTTCTTGGCAGCCATGTCTCTAAGGGGCCCCACAACGCTCCTAACGTTGGAGCTCCAGCTATCAATAATCCCACCTTCTGTGATTGTCCAGATCTTGCAGGCTGAGAGGTTTCCTCTGAAAAAGGACAGGTGACGGCATCTGGCTCAGCAAAAGTGTCAGCCACAGACAGTACCTGAAACCTGTTTCTCGGACAAACCGGGGAGACCTTATGTACGGCCACCTGGAAAGTCTTTCTCTCCGCCTGCTATGCCATGGGGCGACCTCCCACACGACTACAGGTGAGGGGTCAGCCTCAGTGGAAGCAGTAACTGGACTGGTCGCTGGTGAGGACCGATCGGAGGACTCGGACGTGCTGGACGTCCGTTGGGTTCCCAATGCCCGGCCAAAACAGTGGTACCCATCCACTGCACCCTCAAGCTGTGTAACCGAAGCCATCACAGCCTGGAGCTGAGAGCCAAGTGTCACCAACTCGGCTCCCATCCGTACAAAACAATCACAGTCCCTGTCCATACTAAAGACGGTGGAAAACTAAAATATGCAGACAAACGGACTACTGGCACGTGCTGCGCAAGTCTACTGTAGACACTGGCGAAAACGCAGGAGCTGTGTCTAATAAATTAGATTAATACGCAGAGACTCAAAAACCTAACTACCGAAGCACTCAGGTGAAACTGAATAATTCGTCCCTCATTGGGAACATATTTCACAAAATCGGTTTACTCTCTGACGAAAACGAAAACGCGAGAACTGCGGCTATTAGATATTAAATTAACACGCTGAAACTCAATAAACTAAACTGTTAAAGTATAGAGATGATATTACAAAATTAACTCCTGGTTAGGAACTCGTAAAAGTCACAAAATCGGTTACTTCCCTGTTGCTGCGTGTGTCTCGGCCGCTTATTTCTCATCAGAACCTACCCTGCAGCTCTCTTACAAGCTTTTCAGACTGTTATTGACAACCCTGTATATAGACAGATTGTCATAAAAAGAGATGCACCCAGAAGGACAAGCTTGATTGTAAACATAAATGGCAGGCAGGTGGATGGTACCACACATGCGAAATGACTGCACTGTCGACTTTAAAGGACCAGCCTTTGTCGCGCTACACGACCACGAAACATACGTCTTGGTATGGCGTCGGCTTTCATGGTTGTGAACAGGACTGACGGAGAATATCGAAAAGGTTCAAGGAAGGGCAGCTCGTTCTGTATTATCGCGAAACAGGGGAAAGAGCGTCAGAATATGCTACGGGAACGGGAACGACAGTCATTCAAACCAATGTGTTTATCGTTGCGGAGAGATTTTTCTCACGATATTTCAATCACCAACCTTCTCCTTCGGATACAAAAATATTTTGTTGACGTCCACCTACATAGGAAAAATGATGATCGTAATAAAATAAGAAGAATCAGAGCACGCATGGAAAAATTTAGGTGTTCCTTTTTCCCGCGCGCTGTTCGAGAGTAGAACGGCAGAGAAATATTCTGAAAGTGGTTCGACGAAACCTTCGTCAGACATTTAAGAGTGAATTCCAGGATAGTCATGTACATGTAGAATACGAGTTTCCAGACGTGGTGGCATGGAGTTGTATAGGTCTCATTCGTAGTCCTGTGATACTCCATGCCATGTCGCTTGCACCTGACGTGGAGTTCCCGCAGACTGGTGGGTGAATGGAGATGGAGTCCGGATGACACGCTCCATGGCACTCCACACATTCCCGGTCGGTGACAGATCGGTTGATGCGACTGGCCAAGGCGGAGTATCGACAGCTGCAAGGCAAGTTTAGGAGGTGACAGCAGTATGAAGGCGAGCGTTGTCTTGTTGAAATACACTCCTGGAAATGGAAAAAAGAACACATTGACACCGGTGTGTCAGACCCACCATACTTGCTCCGGACACTGCGAGAGGGCTGTACAAGCAATGATCACACGCACGGCACAGCGGACACAACAGAAACCGCGGTGTTGGCCGTCGAATGGCGCTAGCTGCGCAGCATTTGTGCACCGCCGCCGTCAGTGTCAGCCAGTTTGCTGTGGCATACGGAGCTCCATCGCAGTCTTTAACACTGGTAGCATGCCGCGACAGCGTGGACGTGAACCGTATGTGCAGTTGACGGACTTTGAGCGAGGGCGTATAGTGGGCATGCGGGAGGCCGGGTGGACGTACCGCCGAATTGCTCAACACGTGGGGCGTGAGGTCTCCACAGTACATCGATGTTGTCGCCAGTGGTCGGCGGAAGGTGCACGTGCCCGTCGACCTGGGACCGGACCGCAGCGACGCACGGATGCACGCCAAGACCGTAGGATCCTACGCAGTGCCGTAGGGGACCGCACCGCCACTTCCCAGCAAATTAGGGACACTGTTGCTCCTGGGGTATCGGCGAGGACCATTCGCAACCGTCTCCATGAAGCTGGGCTACGGTCCCGCACACCGTTAGGCCGTCTTCCGCTCACGCCCCAACATCGTGCAGCCCGCCTCCAGTGGTGTCGCGACAGGCGTGAATGGAGGGACGAATGGAGACGTGTCATCTTCAGCGATGAGAGTCGCTTCTGCCTTGGTGCCAATGATGGTCGTATGCGTGTTTGGCGCCGTGCAGGTGAGCGCCACAATCAGGACTGCATACGACCGAGGCACACAGGGCCAACACCCGGCATCATGGTGTGGGGAGCGATCTCCTACACTGGCCGTACACCACTGGTGATCGTCGAGGGGACACTGAATAGTGCACGGTACATCCAAACCGTCATCGAACCCATCGTTCTACCATTCCTACACCGGCAAGGGAACTTGCTGTTCCAACAGGACAATGCACGTCCGCATGTATCCCGTGCCACCCAACGTGCTCTAGAAGGTGTAAGTCAACTACCCTGGCCAGCAAGATCTCCGGATCTGTCCCCCATTGAGCATGTTTGGGACTGGATGAAGCGTCGTCTCACGCGGTCTGCACGTCCAGCACGAACGCTGGTCCAACTGAGGCGCCAGGTGGAAATGGCATGGCAAGCCGTTCCACAGGACTACATCCAGCATCTCTACGATCGTCTCCATGGGAGAATAGCAGCCTGCATTGCTGCGAAAGGTGGATATACACTGTACTAGTGCCGACATTGTGCATGCTCTGTTGCCTGTGTCTATGTGCCTGTGGTTCTGTCAGTGTGATCATGTGATGTATCTGACCCCAGGAATGTGTCAATAAAGTTTCCCCTTCCTGGGACAATGAATTCACGGTGTTCTTATTTCAATTTCCAGGAGTGTAGGTCTTGAACGTCGGCGTGGCCATTTCCGAACGGCAGAGTAACTGATTGCAAGACCTCCTCCACGTATCTTGTGGCTGCAAGTAGGCCGTTAGGAACACTGACGGTGAATGGGCAACATAGGGTACCGCTCCCCACACCATCGCAAACCGCTTCTCATAGCGTTCTCCACTGTGCCTCCAGAAACGGACACGATGGCCGTCGCCTACTAGACGAGTCGGGCACGTCGCTGCGGTGGTGTGAGTGGCAGGCGTCATAAACGTTGCGTGCGGCATGCGGCAAGAAACCCAAAGGTCGAAGGTCAAATTCCACCCAAAGAGTACATTTCTCTCCTATTCCCCACTAAACCTACCAAATCACTACGAATAATAAGTGGTTCTGATTTTCAAAAGAAGACATTTATTTGGGCACAATTTGTAAAAGGAGGCGTAACGCAAGAACTTGAATTACACGGTGAAAGTTGATGAGGTAAATACGAAAGACATTCAATAATTAAAGAGAAAAATCGATCTAGAAAAATAAATTATGTGAATATTACAAAATAAGCCTTTTACTACTTCTCAAGATAATCCCAACCAATATTAATATGCTTGTGCCAACAATGAACTAGCTCTTTTTTAATATCTGATGCAAAGACATGTTTGTATTGATGTTTGAGCCGCTTTCCCACTTTGACCTTCGGCTGTTACTTAACCTTATTTACACGTAATGCCTCATTGAGCGTACCAAACAAATGAAAATCCGACAGAGACAAATCTGGACCGCTTTTTCCACGGGTTTCTTGGGTCAGGTGGACGGTGCGAAGGCGATCATTGTCGCGTTGCAATGTCACGCCTTATCTTTGAGATTCGCCACTTTTTTCTCTCATTGCTGGCTTTACTTTTTTTATCAGCACGTCCGAGTTGTAGGAGCTGTTTATTATACGCTGGTCTTCCAAATAATCACGAAAGACGACACTTTGGACACCCAAAAGACGGTCAACGTGAGTTTTCCCGCTTTCTCATCTCAGTTCGAATAGGCATCGTAAGGCCCAACGGTACCGACCGACCCCCGTGCCAACCTCTGCCGATAGGCTCATTGAATGCGGATGTAGAGGGACATGTGGTCAGCACATCTCTCTCCGGACCGTTGTCAGTTTTCGAGACCTAAGCCTCTACTTCTCAGTCAAGTAGCTTTCCATTGACCTCACAAGGGCTAAATGCACCCTCCTTGCCAACAGCACTCGGCAGATGCAGACGGTGATCCATTCAAGTGCTTACCAAGCCCAAAGCGCCTACCTTCGCTAATCTGACGGTAACAAGTGTTACCACTTCGACAAGGCCGTTGGCGGCTTGCTTACTCTTGCGCTCTCAATTTATTTCGGGCTGGTGAGCTAGTGAGTTTCCATTACATCTTTACTCTTCTGAACTCTGGTTCAAAATGATAAAACTAACTTTCATGAAATTTTAAAATCTTGTTCAGAAAAGGGCCACCTTCCCTTTCATAATGTTCTCTCAAGTCTGTACACTCTGAGTCTTTTGTCTTGTGCTGTTGCCTTACCTCTTTCGGGACACACTTTGCACTTCTTTTGCTATACTTGGGCTTGTTACTGATAATTGCGTCAGCACTTACTGCAACTGTTTTTGCTATACGTGCAACTGTAGCACGTCGGATCTTCACGAATAATTTCGTCAAATTGGCTCTAAGCACTGTGGGACTTAACATGTGAGGTCGTCAGTCTCCTAGACTTAGAAATACTTAATCCTAACTAACCTAAGGACATCACAAACATCTAAGCCCAAGGCAGGATTCGAATCTGCGACCGTAGCAGCAGCGCGGTTCCGGACTGAAGCGCCTAGGACCGCTCGGCCACAAAGCGGCCGGCAGTAATTTCGTCAATGCGGGCTTCAAAAGAAGGAGTTGACACTTCAACTGTCAGCCAAGATATTAATGCTCAGTCATTGAGGTTCGACCCTTTTCGAGCTTTTCTACCCACTTTTAAAAATTTCAACCGTTCGTACTACTTTCAGTACACTGTAAAATCATTAGAGGAAAGATTTTTGCCGGTTTTGCACCTTCAGAAAGCAAAAGAACGGACCACGGAAAGTTGTTCAACTAGTGTTACCGATTGGCATACCTTGCGCAACGTGTAGGTGGAGGTGGCTTAAATACGTAGGGACATAAGAAAGCGGGTCACTCACGTCGTGCCACGCTAAGACCATTACGCAACAACGCCGTCGTTAAATTAAATACTGAAGTTATAAACAAAAGATTTTTTATCCGTCGATGTTCTCAGCTCAATGATGCCTACCTAAAGTGCCGAAAGCGTAAAGCTCCTACAACAAACCGTTTCATTACTGTATCAGTTTACCTCTGTAACCATCGAACGCCCCTCACATAAGTGAAAGATTTCTATGAAAAGAGGTAGATAACAATTATTCGTATGTACGACACGTAAGAACCAACATTTATTACCTGAGAATTTCAATGATGATGAAGAAACAGGCTTCCTCATGACTTACTGATTTAGAAGTACATCGAGTACGTGACATTTGTCAGAGCCTGATAAAAAAGAGAAGAGAAATCAGTAGGATAATATCAGTGTGTGACCTCAGTACAGATGTGCTTACAACTGGGTCAGTCTAGGACAGAGACCTTATGAATCTCTTGAGACTGGGACTAAGATGACAAGTTTGAATACTACATACTAGCACAGTCCTCCAGTCTCTCCACTCGATGTCCTCATTCGGCAATCAATCAGTCATTGTCTGCCGTGGTACATGTGGTCTAGCAGTTAGCAGACTTCGGCTCAGCACGCTGTCTGCAGTGCTCGGCCGGCCGAAGTGGCCGTGCGGTTAAAGGCGCTGCAGTCTGGAACCGCAAGACCGCTACGGTCGCAGGTTCGAATCCTGCCTCGGGCATGGGTGTTTGTGATGTCCTTAGGTTAGTTAGGTTTAACTAGTTCTAAGTTCTAGGGGACTAATGACCTCAGCAGTTGAGTCCCATAGTGCTCAGAGCCATTTGAACCATTTTTGCAGTGCTCGCTGGTGAGTATCCCAACTAGATTTTTTCCCACAAAGTGATCCATCAAGACTGTTACATGCTACATGCTATCAGCTGTACACTGTGGATATCTCGATTGGAGAGTGTGATCTAGCCTCTTCCGTTAATTATAAGGGCGCCGTGCCTACTCAACATCACCGATTTCCTTAAAATTAAAGCGCTAGGCAGGGCTTGGCCAAAAATGAAAGTGACAGAAGTGGGAGATCCAGACGGAATAGAGTTTTGGGCTTGGAACGGACGAGGCATGAGCCATTTCTGCCAGGGGAGACTCTAGGGAGCGGCTGGCGCAACTGTAATCCGAGGAGCATGTCGTCGCGTCCCTTTACGGAAACTTTTCTTTAAATTTTCTATTTTCATCTTACTTGCACTGCAAATAAATAGAAATAACACTCAGTACACTGTGTTTATTACTAATTTCATCGAAATCATGAGATGGAAAGGCAAAGAAAAATTTGGATCGAGGATTCAAAAATCAAGATTTTAAACATGGCTGCAGCAGCAACTGTTGAAATTCTTCACAATAAAGGATGGCAGCCAAAAACAGTTGCAGGATAGAATTTTTTTATTAAAATTCTTGACCAAGGTTTCGGTACATATAAATATACCTTCATCAGAAGTACATTTCTAAAATTACATCATGCACTGGAGAATAATGAAATGATATTTTAATTACTGACGACGCCTTTTGGCATAATTGTTTCATTATTCTCCAGTGCATGATGTAATTTTAGAAATGTACTTCTGATGAAGGTATATTTATATGTACCGAAACCTTGGTCAAGAATTTTAATAAAAAAATTCTATCCTGCAACTGTTTTTGGCTGCCATCCTTTATTGTGAAGGATTCAAAAATGGTTACAATTAAACTTTTCCTATTTAACATGGAAACTAATTACTGTACGAGGACCAAACTTGGTACCATTAATGTCAAGGACTTGTGGAAGAGAAATAATGCAGAATCAATTCAATTTAAACACTTTTAATATGCTGCTACGGTACACCATAGCACTACATACGGGTACCGTTAATACTGCAAAAGGCGCTCAGTATGGTGCTCCTCAGTGTCCAGATGAGTCCGGAAGAGCAGGATTGCATTATGCACAGCCGAACGAAGTATATCCGTAGGTGTTCTGGTTACTTCTCTTGATATGCTGCGCTTCGGATCAGCACATGTGTGAATGTTCTCCTGGTAAACTCTGTCGTTCAGGTAGCTTCACAACCAGAAATCACAGATAGTGAGATCAGATGATCGTGTCGGCCAAGCATTTGGAAACGATCGGAGAAGCAGGTGAACTTCACGAGCGATGTGCGGTTTGGGTCCCATCTTGTATGAAACTTGTTGAGATCAATGCGTCTCTCTCACGTAGTGTGGGCATGACATGCTGGCGAAGCATATCGCGGTAACGCTGGCCAGTCACACTGCACGTCTTTGGTCCTTCAGCGCCAACCTGTTCAAAAAAAGAATGGGCCAATGATGAACGTAGCCTTGAAGTGACACGTTTACCATACAGAGGAATTTCATGATGTACAGTGACTGTGGGTAAACATCTCAACATTCGGCAATTCGGTGTGTTCACCTCATCCGTCAGAGGAAAATGATCTTCGTCTATTTATAGTATGGCCCACAGCCATCCCTCTTCAGCTTCCAATCCTTGAAGAGCGAAGTCAACACGCCGTTGTGCGTCCTGTGGTGCAAGTTGCTGTACGATATGGACCTTGTACGGATACCATTTGAGAATGGTTCGAAGTACCTTCCGTACAGTGGACCACGGGATGTTCAACTGTCGTGACACAGGACGCGCGTTGTCTGCCATAGTAACAGCGATTTTATCAACCACCTGTGGTGCAACTGGTCATCGGCCTCTTCCCGGAGCGGTGCCCAGTTCTCCAGCTGATTCGAACTTCTTCATCATGCTCCGTACAACAAGTGAAGAAAGAAGACGCTTCCGTAATCCTTTCAGCCAACGATATTTTCGAAGTGCAGCAGCAGCATTACTGTTGTTTTGATAATATCACCAGTAATGCCCTGTTCCTTTTGTCCAAGCTCATATTGACACGTCAACAAGTACACTGCGACCGGTCAGATGTGTGAGATCACGATGACTGATGACGGACCTGGTGGGCATACCTGGAAGTGGACGGTGGTGCTGTGACGCGTGCAGCCCATACTCTGAACATTAATGCTACCAAGTTTTGATACTCGTACGGAATTAGTTTCTGTGTTATTACGTACCGAATAGGGAAAGTTTAATTATAACCATCCGGTATAGGAATGTGTTATTACTTTTAAAACAAAAGTTTTTCGACTCATGTGATGGAGCTTCGTGTGCAGCAGGCCAGTTTATTCTGTTAATTGACTCGTGGTGAGGACAAGCAATCCACATTTATATGACTAGATTTTGCAGGATGTGGAACGACTGCCACGTGCAGTATTGCAGTGATTCCATGAAAATGCACTCCGCGAGTGCAACCATACGATGTCTGTTTTTTCCCTCAGATAAAGAATCCGATCAAAAAGCTTCACATCGGCTCTTAACTCATAGAGAAGAAGAAATCACATCCCGGGAAGACTGCATTGTAATACATTCCATTGTACATCAACAGCTACTCTCGCCAATATAAGACGAAACGATGCGTTACGCGTGGCTTGCTATCGAACAGTGCGACGAGAGATAGCCTTTTATGAGGGTAAACCAAGTTTTTCTGCTGACACTTTAAAACAACTGTAGAACTGCGGCGTGTGCAATACGCTGCAAAAATTACTGCTTCCCCTGTTTTTACATCACCACAACGCGTAGAAATCGGCAACTAGAAAATAATAAAAAGTAATTTTATATACGAAGCTCTCGTGTACGTCTAACAATTCCATCTTGGAAATTTGTTTGCAATCCCACCTTTTCCATTGCCTTTCCTTTTCATGTCTCGTATGAAAATATTAATAAATAACATACAATGAGATGGCAGTAGTCATGGGATACCTCATAACATCGTGTCGGACCTTCTTTAGCCCGGCGCAGTGCAGCAACTATATACCGAGCCATGCTGTCTTTACAGCCATTCATAATTGCGAAAGTGTTGCCGGTGTAGGATTGAGCCGTGGTAAAAACTGCTGTTTTGAGGAGCGCGCCGCAGCGCGTAGTGTGAAGCAGTCGCCCTCCGTTTCTGGCGGTGGCGCCGCTGTGGCAATCGCAGCTTTGGTGTCTCCCTCTGGTGGGAAAGCGGAAAGGTCGCCTGTTCACGTGCATTTAAGGGGCGCTATGAGCTCGCCAGTCGGTCAGTCTGGGTCTGTCTCTCGTCTGCATTTGTTAAGCAGTTAGTGTCTGTCTGTAGTTCGAAGTGCTAGTATGTCTGTCGTTCGGAACAACCTTTAAAGCCGGCAGAATGAGTCTTTCCACTCCGCCAGCAAGAGAACTCAGCGAGTGGTCGCCCGGTCGGGGCTTAGTTCCTGCATCTGAGTCTGCGCGTTAGGCTGCCAGTCTGCTCGAGTTTGCTCAGGCAATGGTTATTGGCAGTTGGATCGATCGGTTGGTCGGTCGCGCACTGAGACACAAGATGATTTTTCTGTCTTGAGCGTCGGCTAATGTGAGGTCGTCACGTGACTCCAGTGGGCCGCGCCGTATAGCGAGGGTCGACACGAGAGCAACAGGAGTCAACCCGCGACATCAGTCTGGCCGGTGCGAGCTGCGACGCCGTGAGACGGGAGATCGGCGCGCCTTCCTGCGTCCGTTGAAGCGGCTGACAACGGACGGCTCGGCAGAGCGATTTGGGGGGTGCTGCGCCAGGTCTTCTCGAGAAATCGCAGTCTATTAGAAGTTAAGTGATTGGAGATATGTTGTGTGATTTACTCTTGTTAAATTCTACTTGTTTTCTTGGTCAGTCTCTCGTCCCCAGCTGGCTCGTCTGCCTCTCGTCCGCATTTGTTAAGCAGTTAGTGTCTGTCTGTCGTTCGGAGCTGCCTCTGTCATGTTTGTCCGATTTTGTGTGTTAAGGAATTTATTGCTTGGAGTGTAACGGACTAATGCCTGAAATATGTTTTGATCTTGCTTATCATCTTAAGAGGCGGTATCTGTGTGCTGTAGAGCATCGTAACTTGTTTGGCCAACCTTGTAGAATTTTATATAAGATTGCATTTCATGGACATTTATTTAAATGATCATTTTAGTATATAAAGTTTCCACCCTTTCACCGTAAGACTTTTCTTAGAAGTTAAAATTAAGTTGCACCTTCGGTGGCAAAAATTAATTTTTTAATTGTTAGTGTTTTGTACCATTTCTATCCCTCCTACGGGGGTGCATAGTTTGTGTGCTTGTGTAAATTGTTAGAACTTTTAGTTTAAAGCGATCTGATGTGTTGTAGATTTGCACCAGTGTAGGCTTTCAGAGGCTGTTGTGAGCGGTCGTGACTACCGCCGTGTCAAAAGGGAGCGGCAAGGTTCTCAGCTCGAAAGCTCATACAGTCAAAAATTTGTTTCTTTCTGCCTCTGAATAAGTTGTAACTTGATATTTAGAGGGTGCTTTCTGATTATTATTTTAAATCTGTTTCTTTTAATAAATGCTTTAGGCACCATTTAAGTGAATAAATTACCATTTGTTAAAAAGGAATTTGGTTATGATTTCATCAGCTACTCTCTGGCAACTACTTCCACGCTCACATAGTGTGAAAAATGTTTTAATGTTCTTGATGAATCACTATAGTTCAATTCTTTTATCTTGGCGGCTCGCGCATGCCCGCCCAGACGCGGGAGATTGCTGCGTTGCCAGTTGCACACGACGCACGCGCCAATAGAAGCAGCGCCATAGTATAGCATAGTTCGCAAGCTTACGTGTAGGGGGGAGCGCGCAGTTCATGAAGTAAAGCCACCACGGCCGCATTAACCCTTTCGCTGCTACAAAGACGTGCTCCCTGCATTCCGCGCTGTGGGCGATTTTGTCACTGCACTGCTCGCTTGTGCAGACACAGTGTGTTCCGACTGCTTTGACACACTTATCATTCGATTCCACAAAAACTATTTGGACCAAAAATTAGATTTTTACCTATCTTCTTGACTGATACCTTCCCCCCCCCCCCCCCCCCCCCCCCATAAATGACTTAATTTTGTTTCGATGTTCAACGCAGTTATTATGCAGCATTAAATATAGTAAACCTTTGCACGAAATTTTGAAGAGTTTGCAGAGGTAAAAGTCCATAGAGTATACTTTCCGTATGGTCGATTTTAGTTGCCACAATGTTGAGAAAGAAATGTGGACAAGATACCTATATATTTCATTTAATTTAAGTACCACATAAGTGTCGTATGTAATATTGAGAAATATTTCACCTTTCGCGACTGTAACAAAAGTTTTACTTTGGGCACGTTTGGCTTTATTTTAAAGCACTTCAATCAATCAAAAGGAAGTAGACAAAATACATTAAACAAAACTGTGGACTTACAAAAACATTAGGACTTGAATATACCATCTGTCAGTGAAGTGCTCAGAGCTATGTCAAATATAATTTTGTGTGTGGCACACACAAACAGCATTTATTTGCTAAAACACTGATGAGCCAACACAAACGTTGAATATTGTGCTACCGCAGCACAAAACTACGAAAGGTGACTTGGCAATGGAGGACACAAAATACAGTCCTCTTATGATGCTTCAAAAGAGAGAAACGCGTCTGGTCTAAATAAGTCGCTTATTACAGTTCCAGAAGAGGGGTATATTTCAATACCATTGGTAAAACTGCGACTGTGGAACAAAAACAAGAAATAGAACATGAATACCATTGTGTATGTGCCATACCTTTCACCGATGGAAGTGCTTTAAAATAAAGCCAAACGCGCCGTGTGTATATAAAACTTTTATTACAGTCGCGAAAGACGGAATATTTCTCAATATTACATACGACACCTATGTGGTACTTCAATTAAATGAGATATTGTTATACAGTAAATATTATATGAAGTTTAGGTATCTTGTCCACATTTCATTCTCAACATTGTGGCAACTAAAATCGACCATACGGAAAGTATACGCTATGGACTTTTACCTCTGCAAACCCTTCAAAATTTCGTGCGATGGTTTACTACATTTAATGCTGCACATCAAAACAAAATTAAGTCATTTATGGGGGGAAGGTATCAGGCAAGAAGACGTGTAAAAATCAAATTTTTTCTCCAAATAGTTTTTGTGAAATCGAATGGTAAGTGTGTCAAAGCAGTGGGAACACCATGTGTCTGCACAGGCGAGAAGTGCAGTGATGACAAAATCGCGCACAGCGCGGAATGCGGGGAGCACGGGTCTGCAGCAGCGAAAAAGTTAATGAAGAGGCAAAGCACTAGAAATTTCATTCAAACGAATAAAATTCGTGAAGTAAGGCACTCCAATATTGTTTTTAAATAAAGAAAATATTAAGCACCGCACAAGGTTTGAACTCATAACCTTTCACTTGGCAGCCCAACACCTTAACCGTTCCGCAACCTCAGCTCATCGAACAGTGTAACTCCATAATGGCCCTAACACCTCACGCATCTACTTATAAACACTGTTGGTATGACTATGAATTACTCACGCTTCGTCGAAGTACAATAGGAAATAAACAATTACCGCTGTTCTTTATTGCGAAAAAGCAGTTCGTGAGATTGAAACAAACACCTTTCCTTGCTATCGCCTGAATTAGGAGTCTTATTGCTTGTTTGGTTTAATTAATTAATAGAATATGAAGCAATTGGTATAAAGAATGCTTTTTCCAAACTTTCTGTAAAAGAAAGTCTGCTATCAAAACATTGCTTTTGTTCTGTTACTTTATTTATGACTGAACGTTTCTAAAACTGAAGACAGTCGTCCGTGCTCTGCGCTGCTGTCGAGATCTGGCAACGTCGTTCTCTGTTCATTGGCTGACTGTCTTTTGTGACGTCAGATGCGCAGAACGAACCTAAACTCGGCCGCCAAGATATATGACGCGCACTTTAGTAAATAAAAGAAATTCTTTAGAATATTCTTTGAAAATAATTCACGGTTCGAGTATTTTTTGCACGAACTGACCTCTCGTTTATGCCCCATAAATGTTCGATGGGATTCATACCGAGCCATCTGGGTGGCCGAATCATTCGCTCAAACTGTCCAGAATGTTCTTCGAACCAACCTCGAACAACTGTGGCCCAGTGATATAGCGCATTGTCATCCATAAAAACTCCATCCTCGTCTGAGAACAAGGCGTCCAGGCACGGCTGTAAATAGTCTTCAAGTAGCCGAACATTACTATTTTCAGTCAATGATCGATTCAATTGGATCAGAGGACTCATTCCATTCCACGTAAACATAGCCCACACCGTTATGCAGCCACCAGCAGCTTGCACAGTTCCCTGCTGACAACTGGGGTCCATGGCTTCGTGGGTTTGCGCCGCACTCGAAAGCTACCATCAGCTCTTACCAACTGAAATCGGGACTCTACTGACCAGGCCACGGTCTCCAGTTGCCTAGTGTCCAGCCGATATGGTCACGAGCCCAGGAGAGGTGCTGCAGGCGATGTCGTGCTGTTAGCAAAGGCACTGGCGTCGGTCGTGTGCTGCCATAGCCCACTGACACCAAATTTCGACGCACTGTCCTAAGAGATACAACGCTCCACATTGATTCCTGCTGTTATTTCACGCAGTGTTGCCTATCTGTTAGTGTTCCGGCGTAATGATAAGCTATGGCGCGAAGATGAAGAACGCAAAAGCAAAGAAGGCTATGTGACGACGTCAGTCAATAGCCTGCTGATTAGGAGCGCTCCACGACAGAGCGGCCTCTAGCCGAAGAGAATACAAGCGCCGCTCCTTCCAGCCTAGACCGTACAGTACCAGATGGCGACTGGCAGACCAGCACAGTAGCAGATTGACACTACGATAGCCGTTATTCGTGATCCGTATCAATTGCTTACATGTACATTTGTATATAGCGAAAGATTTGACTGTTTGCATGCAGCCCATAGCTTGCGACACCGTTGTAAAATTCAAAACTGAATATTGTCAATCTTTTTTATTTGTAATAAAAACCATTAATGTGATTTGCTTGAACTGTTGTGTAGCTACCCGAAAAGCAGCATCCTATTAGCGACGAGTGGGCAGGACCCAACAGTTAGCACTGACAACTCTACGCAAACGCCGCTGCTCTCGGTCGTTAAGTGAAGGCCGTGGGCCACAGCGTTTTCCGCGATGACAGGATATTCCTGAATTTGGTATTCTCAGCACACTCTTGTCACTGTGGATCTCAGAATATTGAATTCGCTAACGATTTCCGAAAAGGAATGTCCCATCAGTCTAGATCCGATTATCATTCCGCGTTTGAAGTCTGTTAATTCCCAGCTTGCGGCAATAATCACGTCTGACACTTTTTCACACGATGTCACGTGCGCTGGACTGCTCTTGAAATTGCTCGTCAATATTTTATAGTCTTCAGTTATTTATTTTAAAAATTATTTGTGTTAATACACTACTGGTCATTAAAATTGCTACACCACGAAGATGACATGCTAAAGACGCGAAATTTAACCGACAGGAAGGAGATGCTGTGATATGCAAATGATTTACCTTTTTACAGCATTCACACAAGGTTGGCGCCGGTGGCGACACCTACAACGTGCTGACATGAGGAAAGTTTCCAACCAATTTCTCATACACAAACAGCAGTTGACCGGCGTTGCTTGGTGAAACGTTGTTGTGATGCCTCGTGTAAGGAGGAGAAATGCGTACCATCACATTTCCGACTTTGATAAAGGTCGGATTGTAGCGTATCGCGATTGCGGTTTATCGTATCATGACACGGCTGCTCCCGTTGGTCGAGATCCAATGACTGTTAGCAGAATATGGAATCGGTGGGTTCAGGAGAGTAATACGGAACGCCGTGCTGGATCCCAACGGCCTCGTATCACAAGCAGTCGAGATGATAGGCATCTTATCCGCATAGCTGTAACGGATCGTGCAGCCACGTCTCGATACCTGAGTCAACAGATGGGGACGCTTGCTAGACAACCAACTGCACGAACAGTTCGACGACGTTTGCAGCAGCATGGACTATCAGCTCGGATACTGTGGCTGCGGTTACCCTCGACGCTGTATCACAGACAGGAGCGCCTGGGATGGTGTACTCAACGACGAACCTGGAAGCACGAATTGCAAAACGTTATTTTTTCGGATGAATTCAGGTTCTGTTTAGAGCATCATGATGGTCGCATCCGTGTTTGGCGACATCGCGGTTAACGCACATTGGAAGCTTGTATTCGTCATCACCATACTGGCGTATCACCCGGTATGATGGTACGGGGTGCCATTGGTTACGTCTCCGTCACCTCTTGTTCGCATTGACGGCACTTTGAATAGTGGACGTTACATTTCAGATGCGTTACGACCCGTGGCTCTACCCTTCATTCGATCCCTGCGAAACCCTACATTTCAGCAGGATAATGCATGACCGCATGTTGCAGGTCCTGTACGGGCCTTTCTGGATACAGAAAATGTTCGACTGCTGCCGTGGCCAGCACATTCTCCAGATCTCTCAACAATTGGAAACGTCTGATCAATGGTGGCCAAGCAACTGGCTCGTCACAATACGCTAGTCACTACTCTTGAAGAACTGTGGTATCGTGTTGAAGCTGCATGGGCAGTTGTACCTGTACACACCATCCAAGCTCTGTTTGACTCAATGCCCAGGCGTATCAAGGCCGTTATTACGGCCAGAGGTGATTGTTTTGGGTACCAATTTCTCAGGATCTATGTACCCAAATTGCGTGAATATGTAATCACATGTCAGTTCTAGTATAATATATTTGTCCAATGAATACCCGTTTATCATCTGCTTGTCTTCTTGGTGGAGCAATTTCAATGGCCAGTAGTGTCTTTGGCTCTGAGCACCATGTGACTTAACTTTTGAGGTCACCAGTCCCTTAAAACTTAGAATTACTTAAACCTAACTAAACGAAGGACATCACACACATCCAAGCCCGAGGCGGGATTCGAACCTGCGACCGTAGTGGTCGCGCGGTTCCAGACTGTAGCGCCTAGAACCGTTCGGCCAACCCGGCCGGCGGTTCAGTAGTGTGTTTACACTTTGTGGCGTGCAGTTGTAGCTACAGCGGTTATAAAGCTAGGTACTGACGAAGTTATTTGTGCACTGTTAGACAGTTGTTAAATTTAATAGTTTTCAGCGATGTTTCGTGCTGTCTGTGGCTAAATAACGATTTAATAAACTTTTGAAAACATTCAATCGCTGTGTTTTTTTAGAGTTTTCTGTGCGTTCAAGTCGTTTAGAAAATTTCGTGCTTTAATTTTCAGCCGACGTGTTTTTAGTGTTTGTAGTGAAATATTTCAGTAATATCTTCATTCAGTGTTTTAACTTCGTTGAGAGTTCCAGTGGCCGCTTGAATTTTTGGTTTTAGCTAGTAATTTTGTGACGTTTTGTTGGTATTAGTATTAGTTGTGGTTTAGTAGTATTAATAAAAGCAGTTGCTTTCTTCGTAGAGGGAGGATTTTGAGACCGTTATTGTTAATTCTATAAATAGTTCTACTGGTGTAACTGAACTTACGTAACGTAGGGGTATAGTTTTTTTCAGTAACTGTAAAATTTTACCATGCGTGAGAAGTGTGGGCTCTGTTGTAGATTTGTGAGTAGTAGGTTACGGTGTGGGATTTGTTCAAAGTATTTTCTTTGGGGGGAATGCAGTGGGGAAGCCAGTGGGCATTCTAGCGAGATCCTCTCCTGGGAATTCAGAATCTGTAGTTGAAAGAGGAGCAGGAACGTATGATATGTGGCCTTCAGGTGCAGTTACAACGCGCAAATGAGGAACTAGATAGGCTGAGGAGGGTGAAGTGTGGTGGGAAATGGGAACTGGCAATTGGAAAGAAGACAGTTAGGTGGAGGAGGTATTCAGACAGTTATACTTTGCGTATATGCAATAGGTTCGACCAACTGTCAGAGTTGAGTGGAGAGGAGCCTCTTGTAGCTGTAGGTGTAGGAACCATGCAGCAGTCTTCAGCAGTTAGGAGGCCTAAGTCAGCTGCACAGTCTAACAGAAAGAAGGTTCTGCTGCTAGGTGGTTCGAACGGTAGAGGTGTGGGCCAGCAGTTGCAGGAAGTATTGGGGAGTGAGTACCAGGTCTTAGGCGCCTTGTCACGGTCCGCGCGGCTCCCTCCGTAGGAGGTTAGACTCCTCCATCGGGCATGGGTGTGTCGTTAGCGCAAGTTAGTTTAAGTTAGATGAAGTAGTGTTTAAGCATCGGGACCGATGACCTCAGCAGTTTGATGCCATAAGATCTTGCCACAAATTTCCAATCGAAAAATTCCTGTAGTGGTTGGTGTTAGAGCTGCACCTTTTTTTGGATTGAAGGCAGATGATAGATATACCCGCTTAAAGGAAGTCCCTCGAACTAAGGGCTCACCTTAAGAGGACGTCATGTTTCCAAGTAGAGAAGGAATTAGCGTGATTCATCAAAATATAAGAGGCATTAGAGATAAAGTTAGTGAATTGCTTATAGATGTTGACTCTGAAATAATTTGTGCATCGGAGTACCACTTAAATAATTTGACATTTCAGAGGCTTCCTTTACCAGGATACAGATTAGCTGGCTGTTTTTCAAGGAGCACCTTGCAGGGTGGGGGAGTGGCCATGTACATAAAAAACTGTATTCCATTTGAGGCTACTGAGGCTACTGACATATCACGGCACTCTGTAACACGTGTATCGATTAGAAGTAGGTTTATACTATGTAACTGTGTATTTGTGATTATCAAATGTTTATTCTTTCTTACTTATTTTCATTGATTTGTGACAGGAAATTTAAAGTTTGTAATGTATCTATGAAAAAAAACTAAATAATGTTTAAAATAATGAAAATTTATAATATATGTATATTTATAAAGAAAACATTGTATATTGGAAGCTGGTCTATGCTTAGGACACCTGTATTGTATAACGTAGAAGATGTAGTGAATTTCCTCCGCAACGCAAGTGACTTGGAGCGATGTAAAAGATGGTTTTGGCAGTCGAACTGGGCGGCTCCTTGGTGGGAACGGTACGCAGTCAATGGCTATTCGTTTCACGGTACACATCGAGGGTGCCAAGGGAGGCAACTGGAAGCCATTTTGCCTGCCGGTGTGGCAGAGCGGTTCTAGGCGCTTCAGTCTGGAACCGCGTGACCACTACGGTCGCAGGTTCGGATCCTGCCTCGGGAATGGATGTGTGTGATGTCCTTAGGTTAGTTAGGTTTAAGTATTTCTAAGTTCTAGGGGACTGATGACCTCAGATGTTAAGTCCCATAGTGCTCAGAGCCATTTGAACCATTTGGAAGCCATTTTGCAAGGAATTTTGCCTCGGATGTGGATTTGGCTGTTGCAAGGTACTCTTGGCAATAAAGAATGGCTCTAACACGTTAAAAATCCGTCGCCAAGAAGAAATTGTAAAGAGCATTCAAACATCAAGAGCCTTGAGTACAGTTAGCCGCTCCGTCGCTTGCCACCACTACTTCGTCACTGCTCCACCAACTTCATGCATACAGATATGTATCAGAGCATGGATCAGTTAATTTGTGTGAGTGATCTAATAATAATCCAAGTGTTATAAACCTGTGTTTAGAACCGTATCTTTTATCCAAATCATAAATCTATGCAGGATCCCCTCCTAAGTGTTCAGAAAACCGAGTGTCCTGTTTCAAAAAAACTAGTAATTTATTTCTGTGTGTTAAATGTGCAAAAATTCAGTGTCAGATTGTGTGAATGTTGCTGTCTAAAATACCTGCTTCACAGGTGATAAAAAAGGCACATAAGTTAAACTTATTTGAAACGTAATTTAGCCTTGATTATTATCATGAACGATTTTTTGAGGTCAGTCGAGCCCGGTGTTGAGTGATTTGCTTTGGAGGATGAAAACATAAACTATTCCAAGTGAGGCTAAGAATTAAATTTAGTTGAATTGAATCTTACTACTGAAATAATCATAGAGTTTGACTAGTGATACAGTATCAGTGTATGGGTCCCCGCCATATTCTTCTCATATTAGAAAGATATTTGGAATATTGTTGCTACTAAAGAAATGTGGTACATTGCAATGAATGGGAATATAAACAGCGTAATTATAGTATCATTCAATTTCATTTGTGGTATTTGTATGTCAGTTAAGTCAGAGGCCCGTCCATGTCAAATTTTAGTTCGGTGCTACCTGCAGTAACATATCAATACTAAGTCACGTAACGACCATGATTGTAACTGTTATTATTGTGAGTTGGGTATAATTTTGCTTTCTGTGACTACTGGTTTGTGCATTAATGGTAACTACTGCTACCAAGAACTTAGACTGCGCTGTATTCGTGTGTATCTAGTATGCTATTCAAAGGGAATCTTAAGAAAGACACTTCAGCAACTAGTATTCAATTTTCTGAAACATAATATTTCAAATTAATGTTTCAAATTATTATTTCATTCGTATGAACTTTTCTACTTTCATTAAACCACAAAGTTTAAGACTATTTAGTCTTCCGTTAAACTGCAAAATACTCAAAATTACAGTCCGATACCTTCATTCATTAGACACACGCACGGTCAAATTTATAAATCCTCTCAGAGGGTAACATTGGGTGTCACAGCAAGCGAGTGTTACAACTGCACTGAACAGATATGTGAATGTTGTACAGGTACAGTTGAATTTGGTGAAACTTAACTTCTAATTGTTGTTGTATATAAGTTCCCTAACTTTGACTTCAGAGCATTTCTGCTCAAGCTAGAGAGGGTTCTTGACTAACTTTATAGGAAGCACCATAAATTAATTGTATGTTGTGACTTCAATATAAATTTTGTATATGATGATGCCAGAAAAAGGATGTTGGTAGATCTCCTAAATTCATGTGATGATGTGAAGCAGACTGTGTTTTTTCCTTTTAGGATGCAGGGAACAGTAGCACAGCCATAGACAATATTTTCATTCATTCTTTATTACTAGATGGGCATTCTGTTAGTAAAAGGATGAATGGCCTTTCAGACCATGATTCACAAATTTTAACACTAAAAGGCTTTTGTACTCAAACAAATGTCACATACAATTACAAACTATTTAGGAGAGTTAATCCAACAGCAATAGAGAGTTTTTAAATCTCGTCAAGGATCAAGAGTGGCAGGATGTTTCTAGTGCCAATAACATACACTCCTGGGAATGGAAAAAAGAACACATTGACACCGGTGTGTCAGACCCACCATACTTGCTCCGGACACTGCGAGAGGGCTGTACAAGCAATGATCACACGCACGGCACAGCGGACACACCAGGAACCGCGGTGTTGGCCGTCGAATGGCGCTAGCTGCGCAGCATTTGTGCACCGCCGCCGTCAGTGTCAGCCAGTTTGCCGTGGCATACGGAGCTCCATCGCAGTCTTTAACACTGGTAGCATGCCGCGACAGCGTAGAAGTGAACCGTATGTGCAGTTGACGGACTTTGAGCGAGGGCGTATAGTGGGCATGCGGGAGGCCGGGTGGACGTACCGCCGAATTGCTCAACACGTGGGGCGTGAGGTCTCCACAGTACATCGATGTTGTCGCCAGTGGTCGGCGGAAGGTGCACGTGCCCGTCGACCTGGGACCGGACCACAGCGACGCACGGATGCACGCCAAGACCGTAGGATCCTACGCAGTGCCGTAGGGGACCGCACCGCCACTTCCCAGCAAATTAGGGACACTGTTGCTCCTGGGGTATCGGCGAGGACCATTCGCAACCGTCTCCATGAAGCTGGGCTACGGTCCCGCACACCGTTAGGCCGTCTTCCGCTCACGCCCCAACATCATGCAGCCCGCCTCCAGTGGTGTAGCGACAGGCGTGAATGGAGGGACGAATGGAGACGTGTCGTCTTCAGCGATGAGAGTCGCTTCTGCCTTGGTGCCAATGATGGTCGTATGCGTGTTTGGCGCCGTGCAGGTGAGCGCCACAATCGGGACTGCATACGACCGAGGCACACAGGGCCAACACCCGGCATCATGGTGTGGGGAGCGATCTCCTACACTGGCCGTACACCACTGGTGATCGTCGAGGGGACACTGAATAGTGCACGGTACATCCAAACCGTCATCGAACCCATCGTTCTACCATTCCTAGACCGGCAAGGGAACTTGCTGTTCCAACAGGACAATGCACGTCCGCATGTATCCCGTGCCACCCAACGTGCTCTAGAAGGTGTAAGTCAACTACCCTGGCCAGCAAGATCTCCGGATCTGTCCCCCATTGAGCATGTTTGCGACTGGATGAAGCGTCGTCTCACGCGGTCTGCACGTCCAGCACGAACGCTGGTCCAACTGAGGCGCCAGGTGGAAATGGCATGGCAAGCCGTTCCACAGGACTACATCCAGCATCTCTACGATCGTCTCCATGGGAGAATAGCAGCCTGCATTGCTGCGACAGGTGGATATACACTGTACTAGTGCCGACATTGTGCATGCTCTGTTGCCTGTGTCTATGTGCCTGTGGTTCTGTCAGTGTGATCATGTGATGTATCTGACCCCAGGAATGTGTCAATAAAGTTTCCCCTTCCTGGGACAATGAATTCACGGTGTTCTTATTTCAATTTCCAGGAGTGTAAATGACAAATATAATGCTTTCCTTAACACATTTCTCATGCTGTTTGAAAATCGCTTTCCATTAGAACGTTCTAAACGAGGTTCTATCAGTAAAAGGGAGCCTGGGTGGCTGACTAGTGGGATAAGGATATCATCTAGAACAAAGTGGGAATTATATCAAAATGTTAGAAATACTCACAATCAAGCTAAAGTAGCTCATTACAAACAGTACTGAAAGGTGCTTAGCCGGCCGCTGGTGGACGAGCGGTTCTGGCGCTACAGTCTGGAACCGCGCGACCGCTACGGTCGCAGGTTCGAATCCTGCCTCGGGCATGGATGTGTGTTGTCCTTAGGTTAGTTAGGTTTAAGTAGTTTTAAGTTCTAGGGGACGTATGACCTCAGCAGTTGAGTTCCATAGTGCTCAGAGCCATTTGAACCATTTTGAAAGGTGCTTAAAAATGTTATTAGGAAGGCAAAGAGTATGTGGTATGCAAGTAGAACAGCTAATTCACAGGTTAAAATTAAAACCATGTGGTCAGTTGTGAAGGAAGTGTCTGGTCAGCAGCACAAGGTCGACGATATAAAATTAGTTCGTAGTAAAAATATTTCTGTTATTGATAATACAAATATATGTACAGTATTTAACAATCATTTTCTGTGCATTGCTGGTGAATTAAGTAAAAATTTAGTTTCCACGGGGAATCATGTAACTTTCTTGGTAAATGCCTTTCCGAGATTGATGTCTGAAATACTCGTCTATGATACAGACAAGGGGGAGATTGAGTCTATAATTAGATTACTGAAGACTAAGGACTCTCATGGTTACGATGCAGTGCCTAGCAGAATATTAAAATACTGTGATGTACATGTTAGCCCTGTATTTAGCCATATTTGTAATTATTTCTTTAGTAATGGCCAGTTTCCTGAACGATTAAAGTACTCAGTAGTAACGCAGCTTTATAAAAAGGGAGAAAAGGATAATGTAGACAATTTTAGACCTATTTGTATGCCATCAGTGTTTGCAAAAGTTATTGAAAAGCCTGTATGTAAGGATAATTGATCATTTTATATCACACGATTTGATATCAACAGTACAGTTCGGCTTTATAAGTCGTTTATCAACTGAAAATGCTATACTCTCTTTTCTCTGTGAGGTGATGGATTGGTTAAACAAAAGATTTCGAACGCTAGGCATATTTTTGAATTAACCGAGGCATTTGATTGTGTTGGTCACAAAATATTGCTTCAGAAGTTGGACCATTATGGAATACTGTGAGTAGCTTACAATTGGTTCACTTCTTACTTTCTCAACAGACAGCGTTGAGAATGGCTGTGATGTGGGGTCTGAGTGGGGTACAGTCAAGTTGGGGGTGCCTCAGGGACCAGTGTAGGGGCCACTCCTATTCCTTATTTATATAAATAATATGACCTCTAGTATTACGGATAACTCTAAAATATTTCTGTTTGCTAATGATTAGCTTGGCAGTAAAGGGTGTTGTGTGCAACACTGGCTCGGTTTCAAATAATGCAGTTGATAACGTAAGTTCATGGCTTTTAGAAAATAAGCTAACGCTAAATCACAGTAAGACTCAGCTTTTACAATTCCTAACACACGTTTTAACAAAACCTGACGGTTTAATTTCACAGAATGGGCGTACGATTAGTGAAACTGAACAGTTCAAATTCCTAGATGTTCAGATAGACAGTAAATTGTCGTGGAAAGCCCACATTCAGGATCTCGTTCTAAGACTTAATGCTAGTAGTTTTACTATTCGAATGGTATCTGAAGTGAGTGATCGTTCGACTCGAAAATTAGTCTACTTTGCTTATTTTCATTCGCTTATGTCTTATGATATTATAGTTTGGTGTAACTCTTCCCATTCTAAAAGGATATTTTTGGCTCAGAAACGGGCGGTTCGAGCAATAAGTGGTGTAAGTTCAAGAACCTCTGGTCGACCGCTGTCAACGTATCTGGGTATTTTGACATTGGCCTCTCAATATATACATTCCTTACTGTCATTTCTTGTTAACAATATTACCTTATTCCCGAGAATAAGCAGCTTTCATTTCGTTAATACTCGGCAGAAATCAAACCTGCATTTGGATCGAAATTCCTCGACTCTTGTGCAGAAAGGTGTGCAGTATACTGCTGCTTCCATTTTCAATAAGCTACCACTAGAATCAAAAAATCTTAGCAGCAATCCACGCGCTTTCAAATCGAATCTGAAGAGTTTCCTCAGGGTCACTGCTTCTATTCTGTCGAGGAGTTCCTTGAAAAATTAAGCTTATTCTTGGTGTATTGTTGATTGCGTTTACTTGATCTTATGCCTTGAATTTTTTCGGGTTCATAAACATTTTATTTTTATCTGTTATTACTTTTATGTTGTAATTTCATGTAGTGACACGTTCCATGACCTTAGAGATTTGCTCCTGAATTTGGTCCAACGTAGCTTGACGTGTAAATAAATAAATAAACAAATGACAGCTCCATCAATGCATTGCTCTTTCACACCTTGTGTACGCGATACTACCGTCCTCTGTACATGTGCATACCGCTACCACATATTTGTCTTCTCACTGTATATTGAGCATTATTTCGGTTGCTTTGCAGATCCCAAACCCAACGACTCTCGAATTACCGTTGTGCACTCTTTCTGCTGCTCCAACAGCCACGTGTAAAACTGCGTTATCACTACTGGCTCACGCCTCTTCGACACCGGGCAAAACTGCTACTTCTTTATCCTAAACGTTCGGCCATCTGCAGCTCCAACTTCTGTCACTTTCATTTCTGGCCAAGCCCTGCATACGCAACAAATCTTGAGGAAATCGATGGTGATGAGTAGGCACGGTCCCTTTGAGAGCAGAGTAACTTTCTTGTAATCTGCGTAAACTGACCACCTCCCAAAAGAGACATTAGGCGCACTTGCTCTGGCGATATTTGTCATTTACTTTGCACAATGTGTGGGTGGAAGCAGCCTAAATACGCAGGGACTTAAGAAGGCGAGTTAGCCATGTCGTCCGACGCTAAGGCCATTACGCAACAAAATTGGCACACTGTCAGGAGACTGTACGTATTTCGAATGTTCTGCAGAGACAGTTATGCTGCGATACGGATAATAATTTCATTACAGTGCTCGAGTGAAATGACGTGGCGACTACAAACGTTTCCGACCGTTGTTTACAGAGACTTGGCGACTATGTCGAAAAATAGTGTAATGTGTCTGTGTTACTCTGAAAAGTAGTGCAGCATTCAATAAAAGTTACCTGGCCCACCATAATGTTGTGTAAATTACTTTTTGAAGTCCCTCGTAAATACCGTTCATCATATATTTTTCACGCCACCAACCGTCGAAAGATAATATACGTTTATTCCTCGCCTCCAATAAAATGTTTTTTAAGTGGTGTTTAAAGTTCCTTTTGTGGTGAGTGGTTCCAAGCTCGCGTATTATGTTATTCGTATTATCAAAAAGGGCTGACAGTAAGATACGCCGAACCCGATACACACAGAGGGGAGTAGTGGAGCATAACGTTTAACTTGGCATTACAGAATATCTCTCAGCTGAATTTTTGCGTAAGTTGTTATAACAGTTAAGTTACTCAACAGATAGCGTGAAAGATTTTATTATATATAAAAATACTGTGCTTTGCTCAGTCAATTTTGTTGAACATGTTCGCAGTGGGATGCTGCGCTATGCACAATCAGGTTTGTTGAATATGTTCGCAGCGGGATGCTGTACTGTGCCCAAATATGTGTGAAATCTTATGGGGCCTAACTGCTAAGGTCATTAGTCCCTAAGCCTATACATCAATTAACCAAAATTATCCTAAGGACAAACACACACTCACCCATGCTGATATAAGTATCCTGGATAGGACGACCCAGGATCCCTGCTTGGCCGCAGGCCCATAAGTACATCACCTCGCGTTCCTATTGCCGTATCTTTTGTCTTCCATGTCTGCTTTCGTTGCGTCACATTGCGGATCTCGTTATGGCTTCTTGTGTGCAATACACGCTTTGAATTGCATTGTAAGAATGTTGCTCTTATTCTGACTGCGCTCTGCTTGTATCCGTAATTGGGAGGGGTAAATGGTTCCATATTTTTGTTTCATATGAAACACAAGCTGCTTCTGTTACATGATTTTCTGTGGACTTACGTGTAATTGTTATTGCATAGCCGCGCGGGATTAGCAAAGCGGTTTAAGGCGCTGCAGTCATGGACTGTGCGGCTGGTCCCGGCGGAGGTTCGAGTCCTCCCTTGGGCATGGGTGTGTGTGTTTGTCCTTAGGATAATTTAGGTTAAATAGTGTGTAAGCTTAAGGACTGATGACGTTAGCAGTTAAGTCCCACAAGATTTCACACATATTTTTTTGTTATTGCATACGAATCTGTGTGTGAACTGCTCGATTTAAATGAATTGTAATAATATTGCTTTCATTATACTTTATTTTGGTTTGCATTCGTTTTCCGCACTTACTCGCGTATAATGAAGAACTCCATGTTAGCATGTTTTGACTGTATCGGTATTCAACTTACATCTTGTCATGGAATGAGTATGTAATTCTGCGTTCAATGGTGTTGCTTTTTGCCACTGAGCGCCATGCATTTCACGATGGCTTGCTGAGTGTGGATGCATACGTTGGTGGGTAGGCCAATGCTTTGTATTCTTGGTCACTAGAGCATTCTTCCTTGCAAATC